>NC_134861.1:79280995-79620495 GCF_049852395.1 Peromyscus maniculatus bairdii
AATTTTTCAAAAGAAGGAATTCATGCCTGATACTACGCCTGATATTGATAACTGGAAAAAAGTTCCAAGTCTGGCTAGGCCATATGTCCTAAGGATGAACCTAATACTTTATTCCTCTAAGTGTCATAGTATTAAACTATCTCCAAAGTTTCTATTTTTATAACCATAGATTAATGCATCTCTGAACCTTCATCATAGAAGTTTCTTTTTATAGATAACACTTAATATGAAGACCCACAACTGGTAACTGTATAATGAGTAAGAGCCTGTAGAGTACTCAGCTGTAAACAGAACATCTTTATTGCACTTATTCTCCTTACATTCAGGCTACAATGCAAAAAAAGGTGTTGAAAAGACTATAAGAACCAAAAGTAGTAGATGTGTGCTATGAAAAAGTATTTGCTGGACACGACAGGGCCATTGTACATAATGAACTATGACTATATTCACAAGACGTGAATAAGACAAAATCAGTCAAAATTGCCAGCATTGATGGCACTATAGCACACGAGTTCCTTCCCATATCTGAGTAGCTACTGTTGGTACATAGCTGTTGGGAAAAGCATAGTAAGTTTTCTTCAGGGATGTAGCCCTATAATCTGGTAGATGGTCCTACATTTTGCACATACTTACAGCATAATATGGACCCAGTGCTTAAAAACAACAACAAAAATATACCAAGTTGAAATGTTGAGGGATTAATAGAAAAGTTAGAGGGGAGGGAATCTGGGTAGTTTTTATTAAGTACATTAAATATGTGTATGAACTCTCAAACAAAAAATATTTAGTAAATATTTTACTGAGAAAGTTGGAGTATTTATGCAATATTTGGAAAAACATTTGTGTGTTTTCAATAAAAAGGAATGTTTTATTATATTTATGTTTATAAATATTTAGATAATTATTTTTTAAAAATCAAAGTAAAGGCTTAATAACAGATGAGTACAATGTCCATTCTGGAAGTCTGTGAAATAATTATGAAAGTAAAGAGGCTATGATGTAGGTTAGTAGAATGTTTGCCTAGCATGGACAGAGCCGTTGGTTTGATCAGTTATCAGTAGGCAAGATGGAAGTAGAGAAAAAAAGGAAGGAAGGAGGGAAGGAAGGAAGAAGGGAAGGTACGAAGGAAGAAAGGAAAAAAATAAGGGTGAAAGGAAGCAAGTTGGGGAGAGAAATAAAATGACTTGTGAGAAAAGTACTTAACATTAAGTAGATATTGTTCATTGAATTTGAAACTTTTAGAAATGTTTTCAATTTTAAAAATAGAATAGCAATTTAGCCTTTGTCTTGACACTTCTGAATTGTTCTCATACCATGGGATAATCACACAGATAAACTTGGAATCATTAAGATGGGATATATATTGATGATACCCAAATATATATGTAGCATGTTAGTTATAGTCTACCGCGGTCTAAAACCTGGTCATAGATACATTACACAGTTGAATGGCACTCTGAAAGGTCAAAGATGTGCGTGTTTTTGTTTCAGATCATTGTTAATATCTTTGAGTTGTGCTTTCTGAAGATAAGACAGGACTCTGTATCAAATACAATCAAACATGTTTAATTGGTTATATTATGGCCCCAAAGAAAGTAGCCATGTAAGTAGGGCTACTCTACATTCTAAATTATATATAATAAATTTGTGCATGGTTCAGTCTTAAGTTTCAGTATAAATAGCCACATATGCAAAGTCAATGATCATTTGTTTTGATATATGTTTATAATTTCTGAAATCCTGAAAAGTTTTTTTGTCTTTGCTGTGTCTACAGTCCTAATGCTCATGATAAATTATGGCACAAAGCAAGAATGTCTACATAAGAACTAATATTAATGATGAACTTATATTTTACATTTTTCATACCTTGAAGTCTTATCATAAACTATTAATATCACTTAATTGCTAATAAGAACATTATAATATTAGATATCTTGGTCTGATCCCCATCTCATGAATAATATGTCCATTGGATGTGGCAAGAGACAGAAGGAGAAAATGCAGAACTAGAGAACACAAAAGGATGAAGCAGAAATTTGACAAATATTTTTAAAGAAAGAAAGGTAAAAGAAAAAAGTGAACAAAAACTTTTTGAGGATGGTTGTTTTTCCCTTTATAAAAATCTTGGAGACTTGAATGTCTCTGTATAAGAATCTCCAAGGAAATTCAATTTAATTGCCAGAGGGTAAGATAAATTAATATTATCTTATAAAATTATTTTAATATTTTATTATTTAATATTAAAGATAAATTATTAAATAGTAATGCCATATTATTCAAATATATGCTGTACAAAAGGGAGCAAAATTTGGGTCCAGAAGATGTAAAACAATAGGGCTCAAATAAAGAGGGGAAACAATATCATGATGATACAATCTAATTGAAAAGTCCTAAATAATATTATTTGTATGAGAACTAAAGTTACTCATAAGGACATTATAATTTTCAAAATCAAAATTTTTAAAAAGAAAAGATTTCTTGTCTTCTAAATATTTCTAAAACACACTCTAATTTAGTAGTCAAACACTTGATAGATCTTTAAAAGTCCCAATTAATAGTTTTACTATTATGTAATAGAAATAAAACAACACAGTATTAAATTTTGATTAGCGCATTAGTATAATTTTTTTTTATATTTCACACCTTTGTTCTGTAAGAGAGTATGCTTTCACATTGCCTGGAATGGGTATGGCTATGTCAGCTGCACAAGGCACTGAGATGATAATTGCCCAACCTGATCCTTTTTGAAGCCAACAGATAAGCGGTTTATCACTTTGATCTGACTTCTTCAGCTCACTAACCTTCCCTGCAGGATGACAGGCATCACAATCTCCTATAATTGGCTCGTTAACTGCATATCAAGGAAACCACTACTACTATCAAGGTCTTGAAAGAAAATGGCTTTCTGTTTACAAATATAGAGATGTATTGTTGATGTATTATATAATCAAGCATATTTCATTGACTTTATTATACAAAATTTAATTATCCTATATACTCTCAATCACTAACTCAGCAATCCTTTGAATAACAAATTACACTGTAGTATTTGTGAAAAAAAGTTCATAAAACATTATAAGCCTTTAAATTTGAAATGGATTTTAAAAATGATTTTTACTAAAATAAAATACATAAGTCTTTGGATCAATACCAAGCCAATTTCAAAATGTATAAAATGGCAGTTATTAAGCAATTTCAGCAATCTAAAAAGCACACAGTTATACTCTTTCCAATTGAACCGAAGGAAATCTAAAACATAAAATTATATATATGTTTTTCAAGGATAGAATGATAAATATTTTACATTAATGTCTCATTTTCAAAGTGATGCATTTCACTCAACAGAAAGCAGAAATAAATTAATGAAGTTTGTTTTTATTATTAGTTTATTGTGATAGGCAGAATTTGTGCATATCTTACAATGATGTTACCATGATGACAACCCAGTTTCAAATCATTTAAACAAGAGGTGAATTAATCATTTTCATTTTTAATTGGGTTAGACTATGACTTAAAGGGACGAATTTTCTACAAAACTCCTGGGATCCAAAAATTAGAACATATTTCTCCTAAGAGAAAGTGAATATCTGTATTTTCCCTTTGGTGGAAATAAAGGAAGAAACTGAACCACATTTTGCTTTCAGTTGTAAGAAAATGGAATACAGGCCACTTATTTTTCAAGAGATTGCATGTAACTCATCATAACACATCTTCAAATCAATTTGGAATGTCATGGTCTTAAAGTCAAGGAACACATCTACTGTGCACCATTGGTTCTTGTATTTACTATATTGTAGTTACTACATTGTCGGTGAGATATTTCCTCAAAACAAATGTCATAGGAAAATGTGAGGTTTTCAGATAGCAAAATTGAATTGTGCCTTGCTATAATAGTTCTAGCCCCCTTCACAGATAACGGTATCTGCAGAAGAAACCTTACTTGCCTTAAAGAATAATACAGAAATGAACAAAATATCCCAATGAATATTTTTAAAAGATGCTCAGGCCCATAATCTTTTTAAGGCTTCAGTTTTCCTTATGTTTGGAACTATCTTCTCACTGCAGAATTTGAAGTATTGGCTCTTATATGTATTTAGTGTTAAGACTCCATGATCAATTTAGATTCAACTTGCAACAGGCAAGTTTGAAATGCTTATGTGGTACATAAGAACATCTGCAATTGTGCTTCTAAAGACAGCTGAACTCTTTAAAATGTTAATAGTTAATTTGTAAATGGTCACTAAATGGTGAAATTCATGAGGGTATTCACAAGGAGTTAGTGTCTAAACTATCAGAGAAAGAGAGAAAAAAGCATAAAATCACAAACAGACAGTTACAATAATCATTGTAACACAAACTTTGCTGGGCCAGTATATGAGCATGTTAGAAATGGCGAACACATTTTTTAAATGCTTTCCTCTTACTTTTCTACAGCTACAATGATAGACATAAGAAAAGTGAAAACAATCATACAAATGATATTTTTTTCTCCTTAAAAGATGTTGTGTGATATTTTGATTGCACTCTGACAGTAAAGTTTACTTTGAGTCAGAGAGCAGAGCTAGCCACTAGCTGACCAATATTAAGCATAGACATTTTGGAGGAGTGAGGACAAATAGGAGACAGGAAGTAGTAGGGTGGGGTAGAGAGAGGATCTCAACCTCTTTGGATGGAGGAACAGAAATGGGGTCACTAGTGGATTCTATGATCATTCAGGTTCTTATGCCAATATTTGACTCCCCCTTTTTAACTGATAAAGAATAATTAGATAAATGCTCAAGAATGTAGAAAAAGAGTATAGCATACATTCTTTCTTCATAAACACACACTTCCCTAAATTAATTTATAAAATATGTTTTAATTGAAATACAGTTATATCACTTTCCCCTGCTCCCTTCCTTTACTCAGCTACTCCCAGTTAACCTTTGAATTCCCAACCCCCACCCACTCTCAAGATGATAGTCTATTTTTCTTTATTGCTGTTATATACATACACATCTGTATTCTGTATATATGAATATGCTGATTAAGATAGAGTTCAGTTTATACTTTTCACTCTAACCATATAGCATCACTTTCCAAAGGAAAGTCATCACATTTGCTGAGAAATTCTGACCTGTATTTGCTGTTGAACAAATCATCCTTTATTTTCTTAACAAAACATTTCTTCAAATCAAATCCTACAGAACAGTGAATGGACCACATGAGAAGTTCACAGTTTGAGTATGCATGCATGTCTATATGTTGTTATGCAAATTAAATCTATATTACTAAGATATCAAAACTTATGTCCAAATTCTACACATCAAGAAATATGCATCCCAGCAGAAATTCACTCTAGCAATATCCATCTTCATCAGACAAGGCCAGAACAATTCCTGTGTTCTGAGAAATTTTCATTAGTAAAAGTTTGTCACCTAACAGCTGTGACCACAGAGGCACATAGATGAGAGAATCACTCTGTCTATCACCCCCTTCTTGATCCTATTCATAGTCCTGGATATGAAAGTGGTACTGACAGATTATGATCATCTTGTACCTCTTTTTTTAGCCTATTAATTTGGCTTTTACAATTTGATTGACAGGGATTCTAATTTACTGGCTTGTATTTATTCAATACAGTGTACCCTATGATTATATGTATGAAACTTCTAAAAAAGAATTGGATGAAGCCAAGACCCTAGACAGACAAATGAACGCTATTTCCTTCAGTGCTAAGGATCAAAACTCTAGACCTCGCTAGTTCTAAGTTAGCACCCTTCCACTGACCATAACTCCAGCACCAATTCTTCATTCCTTTCATAATTAATAAAGTGACTTTCCATGTTTTATCTACATACACACATAATGACTCAACTACATGCAACATTTCTCAGCACAGCTTAAAGGCAGATGTGAAAAGGTAGCATATTTAGGCAAGATTAGATGTGGAAGCGTAACACGAGTCTTAAAAGGTCTTATTAATAAAAACAAACCCAGAGCCAGATATTGAGGTGAACACTGAATAATCAGAGAAACAGAACAAACTACATCCAACCTCACCTCGCCAATTTCTCAGCTGATCTTGTTTCTTCAGACTGAATGGATCTCAGCTGAACTGCTGCTAAAAGGCAAAAGCTTAAAAAGCTTTAGTTCCTGGTCTTCATACCGTATATGTCTTTCTGCTTCCTGCCATCACTTCCTGGTATTAAAGGCATGTGTCACCATGCCTGGCTATTTCCAGTGTGGCTTTGAACTCACAGAGATCCAGACAGATCTCTGCCTCCAGAATGCTCGGATTAAAGGCATGTGCTACTGCTGCCTAAACCTATGTTTAATATAGTGGCTGTTCTGTTCTCTGACCCCCAGATAAGTTTATTGGGATGCACAATATATCAGCCACATGGAAGGAACTGTGTGTGTGTGAATCTTTCTACGATCTCCATAAGAACGATAAACATGAGGCAAAAGGTCCGTGCTTCTCCACATTCTTTTGACCAAAATACAGTAGAGAAATAGAGTGGCTGCTGTCCATCCAGTGTATGCTACCTCAGCACAGTCATTGGAGACGCACACCTCCCGTGAGGTCTAGTCATGATTTCCTGAAGTGGAGCTTGCCCAGACACTCTGCATTATCCCCTACACATTGCCTTCCTCCTATATCCACTGTGATCTGAGTCTCTTTGTTATAGAGACAGGCTGTTTCTACAAAATCAGAAGTAATACGGCAGTAGCTTTGTGTTAAGATTAAAAGTAAACTGACCAAAGAACAAATCTCCTATTATAATGGGGAGATCGCTGTTCTGAAAAATAAATTACCTGGGTAAAAATCCAGCAGTTGTTTCACCTACTGGTTGGTGAAACTTTTACAAAGCAGTTGTTTATCTCCTCATATCTTGTATCTCCTAAATAAGGATAATGCAGCTTTCATACGGGATTGAATATCAAAATGCTAGATGGGATAGTATAAATAATATATTTATAATATATTTGTTCATATTTCAATTTAAAATAAATCTTACATTACTTTTAAAACCTGAATAACTCTTCAATGCTGATGTATTTGTCCTTGCTATTTTTGCCAATGTATATCTTGTTAGGAATGTTACCTGTTTTCTATTTTAAACTAAATAAAAACTATTAAGAACTGAACCTCAATGCATAAAGTATGTGCGTGATTGACAAAGGATATTCTATTCTGAGGCATATTTTGTATGAATTTTTTAAAAAAAATAGCAATTATGTATGATTAGTCTTCTACAAGCATGTAATAGAGAAAGCAAAAACCTCCTGATAAAGTCAGCTGCATGCGTGAAATTAACGAAACTGAAACAAATTCAAAAAAATGTACAATACCTTCTCTTGGATGTCATCAATGAACCAGCCACCACAATAATTACACTTGTGGTAGCTTTCAACAAACTGGAGGATACTTAAAGCCAGAAGAGCATTTTGAAATGTAGTATTTTCCAAGTGCAAGAAATATGAGCAAGGAAATGACTTTCTTTTTGAAAGAGCTGAGTTCTCTTGTCCAGTGTGCTTTGTATGAGCAATGATCTGGGCATTGATACCAGCTTGGCTTTGTCTCTGACAATGCTATTTATAGTTCAGCAGGCAAACAGGCCCTGGCCTCCCTGAGCTGTCTATTCGTCCTTAAGTCGGATTCTAAATGGATCTTTTCAATAAATGCTAAAAACACAATTGATATGCTGACAATCTAAAAGATTAGAAAAAAACACATTAAATAAGACAGAAAGTTATTATTTTATAGTGAAGGAGGTGACCATTTCAAGGGAATCATTGATGGATTTTGAGGTGGTAGTTTTCCGTTACGCCACCAATAACACAATGATTAAATGCTGTAGAATTTATTTAGCACCTGGCTCAGCTCACCACATTCTTACAGGGCCAGCTGCTGGATTTGATGTCGTTAAACCAGTCCTCCTCTTAACTGATTGCTTCATATTCTTTTTCTCAAACATTCCCTTTATGGATGTACTCTTCCAGGCCCTCATTCAAATCTCTACTCCCAATCAGTTAATTTTTAAAATATTATGTTTTATTTATTGACAATTAATGTATATGAAGCACTATGTTAAAACTTATTGCTATGTCTTATTTTCAACTCGAAAACAGAGACCTGGAAATTTTTTAAATGTACTCTCTGTAAGTGATCTGTATTATGTGTACTTATTTGTATGGAGGCTGGGGTGGGTGAATTGGTGTGTCTGTACATGTGCATATGTTATGATGTGGGCAAGTGTAGAGGTCAGAGAACAACTTGCAGGACTCAGTTCTCTCCTACGAGGTGGGTCCTAGTGATCAAACTCAGATATCATATGCCCTGACTGAAATTGAAAAAACAAACCTGTTTTTAGGTATAGATAAAGCCTCTCCTCCAGGGCGTGAGGGTAGACTCTTAAAATTGGATCTGTGTGTCAGCTCTCCTGGCTGCTAATCAGTACATGTATAATGCTCTGACTTACTTGGTGACTATGGCAGGCCTACACTATTCCCAGGCTGAGTCTTCTCATTCCAGTTCCCAGTGGTATATCTGCTAGCAACCCTTTTCAGTTCATCCCATCTTTATAAAAAAAGTCACTTCCCACATTTACACTCTTGCCCCATCTGCTTTCTTAGGAATGGAAAAGAATCAGAAGAGGCAATGGGGGCTAAATATTAGGAATGGCAGCGTTTCAAACCTGAGTCTCAGTCAGTAGCCTGCTTGAATGGGAAATGCCACTCAAGTTGGTGGATGAATGAAGACATTTTGGAATTATATGTTACTATCTCACTGGTTAAGCAGTGTAAGTTGGTGAAGTTTGATTAGCAGCCAATCGAGTACTGAAATACCAAGAAGAGTCACCCAGTTGGCAAATCAGTATAAATAAGCTGAAGTCATGAAAAAGAATTTCAAAATCAAAGTTAGTTCATTGATGCTCTTTTGATGAACAACTTTTTCACAAAATTAGTTCAAATTTTAATCTTTGTACAACTCAAGCATTTCGGACCTTCATGAGAACATTTCTAGTAAAGACTCTGTAACTAAAGAAACCACACACACACACACACACACACACACACACACACACACACACACACACACACACACACACAGACTCCTGCTACTCTCAGGCCTGCATCAGTGGCCAGAGAGCACCAACACTTCACTTAATAGTAGCAATAGTAAAAGATCAATGCTGTGGGATGTCTTTCTGTACACTGAAGATGTGTATTGCTCTGACTGGTTGATAAATAAAGCAGTTTGACCAGTGGTGAGGCAGAATAATAAGGCGGGATATTTGAACTGAAGAAAGGGGAGTAAGAAAAGATGCCAGCCTTCCACCAAGGACAAGATGCCAGCAGACCAGTAATGCCACAGCCATGTGGCAACATATAGATTAATAGAAATTAAGGTTGAGTTAAGTTATAAGAGCTACCTAGGGAGAAGTCTGACCCATAGGCCATAGAGTTCGTAAGTAATATAAGCCTCTGTGTGTTTACTTGGGACCAAATGGCTGTGGGTCACAGGCGGGAGAGATTCGTCCCTACTGTGGGCCAGGCAAGACCAGAGAAACTTCTGGCTATAGATTGACTCTGAGTTTCTGGCCTGGGACCATTTCAAAGTGCATATAAGTTTGAAATATACTTTTTGAACTTTCATAGTGCTTCTATTTTCTCAGACATGCATTATGAATTTCTCCCTTTTAACATCTATATTATAAAGAACAAGGTAGCTTAAAACATCTATGGGATGGGCAGAATTATGATAAGGAGAATTTTACAGATTTTACTTGGCATATTGAACCCAAGTTTACAAACCCAGACTCCACAGAAAAGTTCTAATCAATCATCTTCTTATAATTTGTTTTCAAATCTCTCAAAAAAATTAAACAATAAGACACACTCATGAACTGCAAGACTCAGCAAATTTCAGCATTTTGCAACATTTTCTGCCTTCTATCTCTTGCTCTCTTTTCAAAAAGACACACTATATACTTCTCTAAACTATTATAGTGATCTTATACTAAGGGATTTCTATCTCTATCATTTATTTCTTTCCTATTCATTACCTGGCTTTATTAATAAACATGACTTCTAGACATCCATGAGTACATACCACCCATTAAGAGAAAACATGCAGCACCCAACACCCTAATTGTGAACTTTTCCCATAAAAAATTAAATTATGAGATATTATCGCTCTCTTTTAGCATAAAAGAGTCTCTATGTAATTGCTGTTATTATAACCAATCAATTAATTTTAAGAAAAAAATCTGTAAGAGTTGGTGAAGCCTGGCTTCATGAATGAGACTACCAGGAAAAACAATGATAATTTCTCTCTCTCTCTCTCTCTCTCTCTCTCTCTCTCTCTCTCTCTCTCTCTCTCTCTCTCTCTCCTGTCTACTCTTCTTGCTTTTTCTCTGTCTCAGTGTGTGTGTGTGTGTGTGTGTGTGTGTGTGTGTGTGTGTGTATCTTCATCTCACTTTAGCACCCACTATAGGTGTCTCCTTATTTCTCTTTTCTCTCATCTATAATTTATTGTTTCCTCTGATCATTTTTCTTTTTCTACTTCTAAGAAAGAAAATGCATATGGGTATGGTGGTTCATGACTCTAGTCCTAGCATTTGGAGTGTTGAGGCAAAAAGATAGCCACACACTTGAGGAAAGCATAACCTACATACAGAATTCAAAACAGCCACATCTATATCATTCAGGGTTTTCTTCTCTATAGTCAGAACTTTATTTTGTTGTTGTTGTTTGTTTATTTTTCTTGTAAATTATGTTGAAATAAATTGATAGGAAAGGACCTTTTTGACTTTTTGCATCCAAAATTGCAGTTGATAATGTTGATCATGATAACATGTGAGAATGAAATACCAAAGCTGTATGCAGGATCGATTTCTTACGCTCTAGTAAATGTGGAGCTGCAAAGTAGAAATCCTGTTATGTTCTCATTACCTTACTTATTTAATTTATTTTCTACCTGCTTTTCTAGTTTGGAAGAAGTTTAAATGGAGTCACTGAAGTCCATTGGTCTGGCAGCCCTTGAATAGATAAGATCATCATTTTCAACCTATAACCTATTACTACTGATACAGAAGTATATAGGACATGCATTGATTTCCTAACTAGCACATCTCAGAACTAACAGATTCTAAAAATCATGTATGATGCCAAGACTTGAGGTGTATTCCCAAAAAGTAAAAGGATATTGGTTATATTTAAATATGAAGTACTGAAGGAAAACATCTGTAAAGGTTTTAACTAATTAAATGTAACAAAAACCTGGCAGAGGACAAAGCTAATTACATAACAAATTTTATAGGATTGGAATGAAATGAAATAGTCAAAGCTTTTTGGACCCCAAACTAGAACCAGGATGATGATACAGTAGCATATTTTGAGCACAGCACAATTTTGGGTGGTAGAAATAAATATGTAAAGCACAAATGCTACCAATATTTTTTTAAATCCAACAGGAATTTGTTATGTGGCCAATGATTCCATGTAGTGGAATCAACTGGCATGTTGTAGGAGGAAACCCTGCTGGCATCCATGGCAGATGTCCATCAGTGCCAAGTTGACACATCCATAAGAGTCTTTAGAGTCAGTTTTAGAACATAACTAAAGACAAGCACACACAATTTATCATACTCAATGACACCAGAAAAGGCTTCCAAAGAGTCAAGAAAAGAAAATATTCATAGCTTTCCAAACCATAATAGCTTGCTATAATTCATATATGGAGAATTGTAGCCAGAATGTAGCAATAGAAAATATGGAAATAAATGGGATCTGGGTGAGATTTGGTCCAGGTGCCTACTGCCACAATGGCACACACTTCGGTAAATATTTTAATTTATTATTTTTGTTTAAAATCTGTGACTGCATATAACAGAGTGAGAGTGTTAATGGTGGGATACTAACTTGCCAATGCTGTATTTCACATACAATGCTCATTTGAGAATTTAAGGCACACAAATTGAAGCTATATTACCTTAATAAGTACTTATGTGCTAATGTGTCACTGATATTTTTCCTCTGTTTAACACAAAACATCAAAAAATGTTAATTTGATATTTGTTTTAAGTGAATGTAGGACTGGTTCAGATTGTTTATAAAGGAATATTAACTCACTTCATCTTGAAAATATTTTGTCTGCACTTTTTTCTGCTCAAACCATCTGTTTCTAATTATTCCAGATTATTTTCATTTTGTCAGTATCTTCTAAAAAGTCAGATGTGAAGATGTTTATCAAATACCATTGATTCAGAAAAGTGATTTAAATGTTACTATTCCAAATTCAACACCAGTATTACCAAGATTGAATTTTCTTTAGGATACTAAAAAAAGAAAAAAATCCAATATTTATGAACTCTAAGATCCCTAACATTGTTGTAAATAAACAATAGCAATGTGGCACAGTAATATTTTAAACAGTCATACTTTCCTGCCATTCACCAGAACAAAGGCTGTCTTCATGCAGGTAGCATCCCTCTTTTATTTTAACAACTGAAAATTCCAACCCAACATATATAGTAAACTTAATGCATAATTCATTCATTGAAAATTGCAACATCATCCTTAACATAATAATTATTCATAAGTCCCCATATGACTTAAAGTGTTATTACAACCTTAAATATAGTGTTCACCACTGTGGAAGCTGTAATAACAGATGCTCACAAATATCTGGCTTGATGAGTCAATGTGAAGAAAGGAAACAAGCAAAAAAGGTCTGTGTAGGTGATTGTGCAGTGTGGGGGAATAAGTGTCTGAAAAACACAAGCATCATCAGAGAGCAGTGACAGAGTCCTTCTTTGTTAAACTCGACTTTTTACACTCGGTGAGCTTTTCTGCTACCTGCAGTGGCTTATACATCAAGTAGACAGGGTAAGGGGAGTTCAAAGGCAAATGAAAATAAAGAAAGAGCAGGAACGATTCTGTTGCTATCACTTTGGTGATGAAAACAAAAGAAAGTAGATCATAAACATGAACAAATGAGACAGGGAAGCTAGTTTCAAAAAGGTCAGTTAATATTCAATGTCTGTACTCTCTGACATATTCCACAGTTGAAATGATTCACCAAAACTATTAATTTTTGTTTTTCTACTATTCTATGGAAGGTAGCACTCTGGGAAAGCCATTGAAGATATCTTTTACAAAAGAAAAATGCTTTTCAAAGTTCTGGAACACCTATTTGATTACTATAAAGTTAGCAAATTAACTCACTTCACGGGAAGAGTTAGAAATGCAGAATAAAAGAAGATTGCTCTACCAAATAATACTATAACAGATCTGACAGAGTCAAAAAAAGAATTAGTGAATTAGACTATTAATAAGAATATCATTTCTAGGTTAAAATTTAGTAGAAGAGGTTGATGACAAATGCAGAGAACAAGGCAGGAAACCAAGAAAATGCACCGAACAGGTGACTTGAGGATGGTAGGGTGGGTAATGGAAGGAGACAAAAGGGTGGCAATTAACGTACCTGAGAACTAACCACACTGATGAAGGATGGACAAACACAGATCTTAGAAACTATTAATTCTCGGCAGAAAAAATACAAACAATAACAATAACTGTAATATATTTAATTTTTTACAAGCACCTGTAATCGCTGCCTTGAATCTGAATTGTCATTAGGAGAAAAGAAGATAGAGGGATATCATATATATATGTGTGTATAGATAGATAGATAGATAGATAGATAGATAGATAGATAGATAGATAGATAGATAGATAGATGTACAAGTGTCATCTGGCCTTTTATTAAGCTTATGGGGAGATCTGAGCACAATGACCTGCACAAATGTGGATTGTTTTAGTAGCTGCCAATGGTCTGAGAAGTAACAAGTCTTCCCTCTGCAATCTAGGAATTACATGTCTTCTGTAATCTTCCTTGAAGTAGCACAATCCAGATGCCTTACAGGGTTGGTAAAGCACAAATAGCATTTTTTCACAAAACCAAAATATATCTGAAAATGAGTGAGCAAAAACTCAGATTTCATTCAAATGAGAAAAAAGTTGACAAAGAACTGAAATTTAAAAAGAAATCATGGAAACTGGAAAACCATCATGAATCAGTGGCTTCCTGAATTCAATAGTAATGTAGAATTCTCTAGAGAGAAAAACACCTCAGAATTCTAGGTGATTTTCAGTCTAATCTGAGAAATTTTGTCATCAGATACAAAGTTAAAGATATCCAAAAAAGGAAACTAATAAGTAACTATAAATGGTGCAATAATGATAACAATTAGCTAAGTAGAAGTACATGCAAACTACAATTAATATTTACTCAAGAATGATAAGATGTCCTCTTTGAAAGAAGAGCCAAGTAAGATGAGAGAATGCAATGACTTTCAACCAGAGAAAAAATGATTCCCTAGTGATCCATTCATGGAATGAGTGTTACTATAAAAATAATCATCCTTAAGATGAAAAGATGCTATAATCTGTATGACTCTATAACCTGGTTACTTAAAAGAAAAGGAAAACCTAAAAATACTTAGTACTACTATTTCAAATATCTATGACACCAGAGGAGACTAATATGGACTTAAACTAGAACAGGATTAGAGCATTGCTTTAATTTTATTCTTTACCTGGTTATATAATTTGTTATGTAAACAATCAGCTTTTAGTTTGCAAAGAGTCAGTTACCAAAATTACCCTGAGGTTAAAATGTTAATTCCAACTTCAATATAAACCAAGATGCATATACTCTCTTTAAGTGACAATCAACTTTACCTAGTCAATGAAAGACATAAAACATAAGAGAGCAAGATAAGTAAGATAGACTCCTTTTCCTCAGTTAGCTTTTTTGGGATCATTAATAATTATCCCTACCTTCCTGAACAATTGAAAGTGTGCATGCTATATAGAACATATGAATTTTATTATGTCAAGATTATACTATGAGAAAGCTCATAAGTAGCACTCAAATACAAAAAAATATAGTGTTCTTGGAGCAAACAATATCATCAATTCTCAAGGTAACGCAGATAGATATCTTCATTTTTACTCTTTTAAATCTCAATATTATTAACAAAGTTTGCTAATCCTTGTTTTATTTCCAGACTTCAAAAGCTAGATATTTCAGCACAGGTAGTAAAAATTAGCAGTGAATTACATGAAAAAAATAGTAATATGTTTACAAATCCAGGTGGTAGATTATTTTCCCCCTCCTTCGGACTGGTAGAGCACAACTCAAAACAATATGAAAACAATATTCACCTAAAACAAGCTGAGCAATAAATATTTTTGGCTTCACTTCACATCTACCTATCTCCTCAGCAATCCTGTTTTCATTCACCACACAGAGGAAACAGACAGCAGCCTCCCTAATGAAGCTGTTCCCAGGCTCTGTGTGGTGATGTCTGCACCGCCAGCATGGATGCTGACTTCATCAGTATTTAAGAGTTACAGGAGCTGAGAATGTTTGCTAGTTGAGCATTGTTCCAGGTCTTTGAACCGACTGCCATGGATTCCTGGAGCTTGACCACATTACAATTTTCACACTTAGCAACTGTAAAATTGTTAAAACGCTATCTTTCCACGCGGTTTATTCGTTATTACAGCTACGTTTGGCGTACCTCCTTAGTTACAGGCTTTAAATGCCACTTTCATCACTTCCCGGGGTAACCTTGGCCATGAAATCAGAAAATCAGATCATTTTCTGGTCCGTTTTCCTCTTTTTCTTTGGATGAGATTAGATTTTGCCACGCTTGACTGACAAACCTCATTTAGAATTCAGCAAGCGGCCTGAGTCTCGACCTCTTTAAAAAGTGGGGAGGTGAGATGTCTTAGCCAGTGATGAGGAAGAAGGGGCCAATTTCAACTCATCACACAAAAGCAATTAGTGATTAATTTACACTGTGAGACAAAAGTACTCCAGAAAGTATAAAGAGTCTCTTGGTTTTAGGCCACACCATGATTTAAGCTTCTTCAAAAATGCCAATCAGAGAACAACATTTGGAAAAATAATCTTGGTGTTTGACCACATCATTCAAGATTCTTCAAAATTGCCAGACACACTCTAGGGTTGAAAAAAAATGTATAAACTACGTTTTGTTTTCATTTCAAATTTTGTTTTCAAAAGTGTTTAACTGGATTGCAGAAACCAAAATAAACAACAAAAATCTGATGAATCATTTTATTATAATTAAATTATAATAACCAAAATTTTAAAAATGCTTTATTGAAAAAAATTAAGCCATTAATAGCAAATAGCAAAACAATAATTTTATTTTAGGAAATGGCTAATGTGACACCAAAATAATGCATTCTCTGTGGCATGGTAACTATGTAACTTAGTCAACTGCTTTTTGAACCAAGGCTAGAGTGCTTAGTTTTCAGTGTATACAGTATCCAAATATTTCTTACTTTGGGCTATTTATGCATTTTAGGTAATGTTGCAAATGGGTGGCATCAGAAATAGTGAAAATACTAAATATTACATGCTTCAAATTAATATCTTTTAGACTTTATTCTCTGCATCCAGTACACTTATTACTTCAAGATTAGTTTAGGAATGAGATATTTTGAGATCCTTCCCACAAAATTTTGTGCTAAACTCATTGAAAAAAGAAATACAAGTGGATCGGGATTTTTGACCAAATAAAAGGACTCACGAGTATTCCAAGATATTGTGCATAGTCTATGTGATTAAGATGTGGGAATTTAGATATAATATGGGAGCATCCATGATAAAGACAGTTTAAATCAACTATTATTTTATGCTATTTTCTCTTCCTATAGCCTTCGCCTTTCTGAAATAGTTCTTAGTAACCTAATGTCTTATAATTACGCCACATTTTACATCACTAAGGTTCTGGATATTACAAAATAAGTGTTCAATTATCCTCCATTTCTCTTTTGATATATTTGGTTTCATATTTATTTCAAACAAATGCAGACCTATAACTAAATATCCGGTAACATTAAAATTGAAAATCTTCCCTGAAGCATTCTGTGTAAAGAAATGCAGATCACAGCTGTTTGCATAAAACGTTAACAAAATATTTGTGAAGGACTGGACCCTTCTCTGAATCCCTCCGGCTGTGTACACATTGCAGTTCACAGATCAAGCGTTCAGATGCAGGACCTCAAATGTTTTGAAATCCATTATATATGAAGATATTCACAGCTGTCGGAAAATTTAAATAACATTTTTGGTAGAAAAGGAAATCTTTCAGCAGTAAAGTGCCATCATAATTAAAAGCTCCAGTGAAGTTAGAACTCATTTTATTTACTAGATGTGTTCCTGGACAGCTGTAACAAGCAAGCATACACTTGAGATTTTTAATATGACTCAATGAATATCTTCAAACTTCCAGGAAGAATAGGCCTTAGTAAAAGAAGTTGTCCCAAATTATTAAGCATGCATGAATTTTAATGCTCATTAAGATAATTTTTTATCTTTTTTTATTTTAATTTCATATATTTTTAGATATATCAGCTAAGTAAATGAAAACTAACCAGAAATATTTACACGGCTGACACTCCTGAAAAATCTCAAAGATGCACACACTCATTTGAAAGTTCATATATATATACATATATATATAATAATTTATACATACAATATTGTATGTTATCATATGTGTTTGACATGATAATATATGTAAAATTCTTATATATTATTAAATTACTACCCTGGTCATTAATTTTTATATAGTTTTAATTAAATACGTAGCACTTTTTATCTAATAAGGTATAAGTTAGGCATACTATTTGAATTTATCTTTTGTTCATCAAACATATTATTTAATCAATATATAAAATCAATTTTATTAAAGTATAATAAAAATTCATAAAAGACAATTATGAGACTATTTCAGATAAAAATATTGGAATTTAAAAACTCTGATCTGCAGAAGGCAGGTTAATGTTATAAACAAGTAGAACATTCTAAAGCAGATTTTAGTTCCCCTGAATATCTATTCTTTAACATCACAGATAATATTAATATATAATTTACATTAATGACCTAATAATCCCCTATGCATGGATACTAGGCATCTCCATTATTAAATACCTAATGCTGATCTTTCTTTATCCTACATAACATTTTCCTCTCTTCAAAGATAAGGATGTGAATTTATTATTTTTCAAATTGTCAATATTTAGTGAGTAGTTGCTCTATATCAACTATAAATTTCATATCAAATTATATAATTGAGAGTTTAGCATGTATGGTAACTGAACTCTCAAGTTTTAGACACCATACTATTTCTCTGTGGTGCCATGCCATATAAATATTTAAATAATGGAAAGAACTCAATTATAAATATAAAATGTTATCATTCCTTCACTCCAACAAAGGTAGGAAGTTTTAGATTACATTTTTTTAGTTTTGAGGCAGAAATACTTTCTACACAGGCTGTTTTTAAGTCTTATCTATCTTTCAACATGACCTCTTTCCCATTAACCCACCAGCATCTTTTTTCTACGTGACCTTCTAAAATTCTGAGCATACTCTGTGTCCCAACTGTTTATCCATAAGCATATCTTTAGCAGTAAAGAATATGCATCTTCACATAGGAAGTGAAGGATGGGAGAGATTATATGGCATCTTGCAATCCACTGGGAAGGAATATCTGAAGTCTGTATTTAAAGACATTATTAGGAATCAGAATGCCTATTCAAAAAAGAAATTTAAATACATACTACTGATCCAAATCACCATTAAAAATGAGCCTACCTATTTCTTATGCCCACACATATTAAAAAGAAAATGATCAAAACTGTATGAATTATTTTATTAAAAGTGGTTTAATTTGTTGTATTTTGAATACCACATGTGATGTATACTCTGTTAAGGTATTGTTGAATGTTAGGCTATTTTGTCAAACCCCCTAAAGATGACTGAAATACTATGGCAAGTATCAGTAATTAATATGACTTTTATATTCAAAGTCGTGACACATAATGAATGTTACAAAATAAGATATTTTCAGTGTTCATACTAGGAACTAGAAATGCAAACAAACAACAAAGAATCAAAACAAAGCAAAACAGCACCCAGGAGACAATATTTTTCATTTGAATGTTTCAAAATCTGTGTGCTTAGAGCTTTCTTGTCTTACAAGCGATTACTAAGAATCCTAAGAAGGGCAAGTGTACAAAATATATAACAGCTTTCAAGATGTTCAGGATTATATTCTTCAGGCAATACTCTTTCTTAACCTAATTCCCTCTCAGTTTTCTAAAACATGAAACCAAAGATTATTTTGACGCCAATGAGTGCGCCGATGTCATCAAATCCTACCGCTAATTTATAATATGATAAAGTCGTCTGCCCTGGAGAAAACATCAGTAGCCAGCCAGTTCTTGTACAGGCAACACATCATCTCCTGACATATCAGCTCTGAAAAGGCATAAAGCCAATTTGATGGCAAGTGTGGATATGTGTTATTTCACCACCAGTCAGATTAAATGAAACAGCTTCGAGAGGTCCTGCAAGAACTATTATGATGTCAATAAAATGTTTGCTGTGAGTGGCACGGCTGAGCTGGGCACAATCCACCCGCTCACTGGCAGAAGTCTAGCCACATGCGGAGAACACTGAGAGGAGCACAGTCAGGATTAGAAGTCACCTCAGCATGATGAAGATCATTTCTCCTCTCCATAAAAATAACCTTGTCACTGTATGGTACAGAGACCTAAGGAGCTGGAAGGAGTGAACTATGCTTGAGTCACTAACCACAGATTTGCATCCAGGAAAGTAGTTCACCCCACAGTACCGCATTCATAACGATCACAAGTCACACAGAGAACAGTTTCACAAAAGTTGGATGACACTTTGGATTTTAAGAAAAAGTATAATCATGTAAATTCTTGCACATTTTATCTCATAGTCTCAGGGTAGAGGTGAAATTAGGAAAAAGGACTATGGGCTTCTATGCTGAGTATAGGGGTATACAGTTGCCCTATAGTAACTCACACACTGGAAAAGGACATGATTCACATTTTCTCCTTTGCACTGGCTAAGAGCTGAATTAAACAATCATTGAGGATAATTGAAACTCTTACGCTTAGTAAAAGTAGAGCATTTTTTGTGCTCTAAAAATATCAAATGCCACAAGGTTGTGGTCCTTCTTCATAGCGGGTGAATTTTAATTTACTTCCTCTGTCAAAGTATTCACACAATTATGTTTGCATGTCATGTGTGTAGCGTGAGTTGTATTTTCTCAGTTTTTATGTAATGAGGAGTGATTAAGGTTAGAAAAAAAGGTTAGGAGAGATGGATCTTACATATGAAATTCATTAAATTTCGTGTAGAACATTCTAGCATTGACAATAGAGACAAAAAATGAAGAGCTGGAGAAGCAACCTTGTGAGAACGGCTATGAATGAATATACTTCACGCATTCTGATCAGGACATATACATTATTGTTTCCTTTGCTATTTTCACGTTCTCTCATGGGTTTAGTGATGAATGTTTAGGGATATATATTTTAGCAGTCCTTAGGAACCAAAGATAATAACCTATATACTGTTATTAAAAAATCAACTAGCTGCTTTTACTGACTAACATACAATTATTCAATAAGTATAATTTAACTATCACTATCAACCTCATTCTCTAACTATGGTGTGTTAATTTTTGTCCATGTGATGATATTATACCCGCAAACACATGAGCAAAAATTAAAAGCACAAGAATGAATTCAAGACTACCTAACTAACGTCTTTTATCCAAGAAGTGAGATCAAGCAGTGCGTGAGTGTAAAAACTGGTGAAAGCGAAAACATAGTAATTAAGATTTGAAGGGTAATTGAAGGCAGCCACAGTCAAATATTTCAACCAAAAATAATGATAGAGACACTCAGTAGATGATCAGAAAGAACCATTAGAAGGCTGATGCAACTCAATTGAAACAAGTCAAGAAACAAATGCCAAAGCAAAATAAAACACAAGAAAGAAACAGTGATAGCAATATTTCTTTCAATACCAATCACCCGTTTCTGAGGATCCCAAGCTAAGTTCTTTAGCTGCTGTGTTCAGAAACTTACTGCCATCTTTCTCCAGCGGTTGAGCGCAAACAAGGTAACATGCATTTCTTATTAAAGAAAGTGACAACAGGTCATACCTGCAGTGAATTACATTCAGTGTATATATAAATTTCTTGCAGTTCAGTGATGAAATTCACAGAGAATATCATCAGGATTTTCATTTGCTCACTTTCCTTTTTATATATGTCTCTATGCTTGCATGTGTCTGTATTATTTAAAACCTTTATGCTCTAAGAATGATAGGATATACTTTGTTGTAAATATATTTAGTAATTTCAAAAGTATTTTTAAATTTCCACTTAAAAAATATAACAATTCTTGAATTGTTGTTGTTAGAATCTAATTCAAGGTTTTCAGTCTACAGACTGGGATTGTATTCAAAATGCTGTTTATCCACAACAAATGTCTCTCTTAGCTGATTCTTAGTTATCAAAGATGATCATTTTTGAAACAGCTATAAATAATCACATAGTTTTCCTCTTTTTTAATAAGCCATGGTTTTGTTGTAGAGCTTTTGTATGGAAGTTTCTTCCATTTTTCATCATTTCACTTGAATCTTTCAGTTCATTTATTGATGAAAGCCATATTTAATTTAGAACCTGCTGAGGTATCACACATACTCATTCCTAAGGGTTTTTAAAGTACACATAAAATATAGAGGAATTTTTCATAAATCTAATCATCATTTCAAAGACAAACCCATATGGATTGGATGAGAGAGTTTTGACTGAGAATTGCCACAGCAGGGGTAAGCAGTGGACACTGTGCATTCCCACTGAAGTTTATACTCAGCTCCTGAGTCAGTCAACTCAGCTCCTCCTAGGAAGAGAATCATTTGTTTAAGGAGTGAACGGATTCAGCAGTTTCTTCTCTCAATAAGAGAATCCCCTTGGGGATTCTCTCTGGTTTCTATCCAAAACAGTTCCTTCATGGAGATTTTACCAGCCATTTATCATTAAGTATTAGCCAACAGGCTTCTTGGTGGATTTCTCCACCAAGGCAAGATCCTATGTGCTCATGGGGAAAACTCTAAGGCCCTATGTCTGTGTCATAGGTAATAGTGGTTTTTTTTTTTTTTCCAAAAAACAAAAAAACAAAAAAAGAAAAATTGTCCACATTCTAAAGGAAAGCTAGGCTGAATTCATATATTTCGTATAGCTGAAAAACAACAACTTTGAAGCAGTTTATAACTGATGAGGTTCTTATCCATGTGATTGATTAATGCCAAGATGAAATGACTTAATCTCTGGAAATGTTTTAGTGTTACATGCAGCCATTGGGTTTAAAATGTAGTATCCATATTGACCAACGTAAAGCGCCTCACGTTCTCACACAGGTGAAAAACATATCAACAAATTCTGTACACTAGTGGGATTATGTCCAAACAATTTTCAAATAACAGAAAAAGGTTGGTAGTTCCAGGATAAAGGTTGCTTTCTCTGACTGTGGCGTACCACACAATTACCACATTCAATGATGTGATGAACCCAGGAATCAATGCATAATTCTTTTGAATTCAATTTATTATTGAATTCAGGTGCTCTCCCTCAACCTACAGAGAATACAAAATGCTCATCTGCCTACTGTCATAATCACATAGTTCTTTTCAGATAAGGAAAATTGGCACAGTAGTCCTGATACCTGTTTTGCATTTCTATAGGCTGCTTTCTATGGAGACTTTACTAATGTTGTTTTCTGAAAGTCAAGTTCCCTCTACAAAAGAGAATATAAACAGGACCCCCAAGAAAGACACGAGAAATGGCTGAGATCTACATGAACAACCTGGACATGAGAGAGAGTAATGAAGGGCGAGGGTCGAGGGAAAGAGATCCTGTGGGAGCGGGAGATCCTAGCGGGATCAAGAAAAGAGAGGGAGAACAAGGAATAGGAGACCATGGTAAATGAAGACCACATGAGAAAAGGAAGAAACAAACTGCTAAAGAGGCCGACAGAAATCCACAAAGATACCCCCACAATAGACTGCTGGCAATGGTCGAGAGACAGCCCAAACTGACCTACTCTGGTGATGGGATGGCCAAACACCCTAATAGTCGTGCCAGAAGCCCCATCCAAGGACTGAGGAATCTGGATGCAGAGATCCACGGCTAGGCCCCGGGTGGAGCTCCGGGAGTCTAATTACCGAGAAAGAGGAGGGTTTATATGAGCGAGAATTGTTGAAACCAAGGTTGGATAAAGCACAGGGACAAATAGCCAAACGAATGGAAACACATGAACTATGAACCAATGGCTGAGGGGCCTCCAACTGGATCAGGCCCTCTGAATAGGTGAGAGAGTTGACTGGCTTGATCTGTTTGCGAGGCATCTAGGCAGTGGTACCAGGTCCTGTGCTCAATGAATGAGTTGGCTGTTTGAAACCTGGGACTTATGCAGGGATGCTTGGCTCAGTCTGGGAGGAGGGGACTGGACCTGCCTGGACTGAGTCTACCAGGTTGATCTCAGTCCTCGGGGGAGGCTTTGCTCTGAAGGAGATGGGAGTAAGGGGTGGGCTGGGGGGAAGGGAGGGGAGCAGGAGCGGGGAGAACAAGGGAATCCGTGGCTGATATGTAGAACTGAATGGTATTGTAAAATAAAATAAAAGGAAAAAAAATTATTTTTACCTACATAGAGAGGTTTATTTTCCCTCTGAAGATTTTCTTAAAGGTTTTATTTCTTTGATTATAACCTTACCTTGGGAATGTAAGGAGTGAAGTCATCACCCAAGAATGTTTATTACTGCTAGCATAGTCAGACATAATATTATATTAAATTCCCCAATTTATGAGAAATGGAGGATGCCAATGGTGTTTCTTTTATTTCAATTCGGATCAATTTTCTGTGACCTTATACAAATACAATGCTACATGTCAAACCACTGAAATTGAGAAATTACAAAGGTAAAGAAATAATTCCTACACAGGGCTTAAACCATTATGTATTTTAAGTATACTGGACTAGCACTTCCTGTTTGTTTAGTGACTCACAAGGCATTCTGAGAGTCAAGATTTAGTATAGAATGTAGGTGACATGTGGAGGTTTGAATTTTGTTCAATGGTTACATCCTGGTGTTTAAGAAACCCTGGAGAATCAACCATATAGCCCTGCCTCCCTGGGAGTGTTTCATTCCATAGTTTTATCACAAGAATACATCTATTAAAGAAAATGTAACTTTAGGCCAACTGCATGTATTGGTATCTATTACATGTAGAAATTAAAACTATATCTATCCCAGATAATTACATAATGTGTTGGCAGGATGAGTATAGTGGGCATACCATCCTGGGGCATGACAGGTTGGTTCATAGGTTAGTTTCAAAATTTAGGTTGTTCACAGTAGTTCATTGATCACATGTGCACTTTGTGATTTCTCACAATTGAGTAAGGACATGGAGGGAGCAAAAGCAGACTTAAGAGCCACAAAAGCATTAGACCATTGAAATTGAGACACATTGAATCGATTTAAACTTTCCCTGCCTCAACTCATCACCAAGTCCATGGAGCTCCATTATACTAAAAGCCAAATCCAAGTATTGATCTGTGGTATATTTCTTGGAAACAATAGGGTAGAATGAACCACAGAGGGTTGAGGGGAAACCATTCTAGGAAATAATTTTTAAACATAATTGATATGCCAGAAAATTGAAGCTCACACAGAAGCCAAGAAAGAATTGCTTTAGAGTTCTTAATAAAACATTTATTTTCAGGCCCCACAGAGTGTAATATAACTAGACACTTAGGTGGCATCCAATATGGCAATATTCTGAACGAACTTAATCAATATCTGCAATTGTGTTAACACTAAAAATTAGTAAGTCAAGTACTTGCACCTGAACGCAATAGACCTCTTGGTTCTGCTGATTGCTTGAAAATTTGAGTCAGATTTAAAAGCCACTGGTCTGAAATAATTCTTGTTTTGTTTTGGTTCCTTAGCCTACTTAGTTGAACTATGATTTAAGTAAACATGACACCCATTCTTTCATTCCTTTCATTTCTCTTTTCTCCCACTCTGCATTTCCCACTCCTTTCCTTCCTTTCTTTCTGTCTCCTGAATCCTTCTCAGGATCCCATGTTGCCCAGCTGGCCTCAAAATTGTTATATATCCGAGACCAGGCTTGAATACTTCAACCCTCCTTCCTCTGTCTCCCAAATCTTAGAATGACATGCATGTGCCCTAAAATGTATGCTAAATTCATAATTTTAATTAGAACTTTTTAAAGTTTGAGTTCCTTTTCTATGTAAATTGACAGAAATTAGTAGGTCTCAGTTCTAATATTGTCCTAGTGTTGAGGGGTTCTCATTAGTGTGTAATACTCTATTGACACTAAGTGACTAGAGTATCAAGTTTAAGTTGTAAGTCTATGTGTCTCACTTTCTATTCTTGAACATACTAGAGAACATAAAGGTCCTCTAACATAAACTTCAGTCCTTGTATTGGTAGACTCTAAGGAAATACTTGAATTCTTTCAAGATGGAAGGAATAATACTGTTGGGTATTCTTGACAGTAGACTTAATAGCTCTTGACAGTAGACTTAATAGCATTATAAGGGGGATACTTGGAACTATTTTCAGACACTTCATATAAGAATTCCAAAGAGAGTTTTGCAATTGTATTCATGTGTGGAGACGACATGCTGTTCATTACAGAAGGTGACCACACATGATATTCACATTAATAATATGTGGAACATTTATTATTAATCTGTATCTTCAGTGTTTCAAAGGCCTTCAGGGTTTTCTTTAAAATACATTATTTAACCCACAGACAAACATTAAGTGGAGCATAGGGAATACAAGAAGAGGTAGAGGAATGATTGTAAGAGCCAGAGTGGTAAAGGACACCACAAGAAAACCCACAGAATGAACTAAGCAGGACTCACAGAGATTGAACAGACAATCACCAAGCCTGTATGGGTCTGAAATAGGTCCTCTGTGTATGTGTGTGTGTGTGTGTACAGTTGTGTAGCTTGGTGTTCTTATGGGACTCATGACAGTGGAAGTGAGCTATTTCTGACTCTTTAGCTTGCTTTGGGGATGCTTTTCTTCCTACTGGCTTGCCTCATTCAGTCTTACTATGAGGGGAAGTGCCTAGCCTTATTCCAACTTGGTATGACATATTTGGATAATATCCCTGGGAGGCCTGCCCTTTTCTGAACAGGAGGAGGAACAGATCTGAGGGAGAGGGGAGGTAGGGAATGGAGGGACTGAGGGGAAGTTTGTGAAAACTGTGGTCAGTATGTAATATATGAGGGTGAGGGAAGGTGTGTGTGTGTGTGTGTGTGTGTGTGTGTGTGTGAGAGAGAGAGAGAGAGAGAGAGAGAGAGAGAGAGAGAGAGAGAGAGAGAGAGAGAGAGAGATTAGTTATAATGGGGGAAATAAAACTACCTAGTAACTTTCTAATGAAGAAGCCAGGCCAACACTACCATACTTATCATTAAGGAGAAGGCTGTCAGAATAAAACAACAAGTCTTAATCCTGACAGATGCTTTTCAAACCTCTGCAGGGCAAGAAGGACAAGGAAAGACTGTAGCTTTCACAGAATGGAGGGAAGATGAGACAAAGAACACAAAAGACAAGGTGGCCCTGGATTGTTCAACGAGACAGGCACAGGACACCATAAGAAGAAAAATCCCAATAAAATGTGCAGATTTCTTGAGGGAATTGTGTTAATGTTAGACTCTCAAATCCTGAATGTGCTATGATTATGGGAAGCTGGTGAAAGTGTAACAGGCTTTCAGAACTTAGCACAATGGATGCCATGTTAGAGACAGCCTTCTGACCTGAAAACCCAGCATGCAGGACCGAATACCTGTCAAGATATCAGCAGAGATCCCTAAATGTACTAAACATGCTTTCTGGCTTCTGTAGTTCTACTTCTTGCTAACTGAAGCATGACAACCAGGATATTGTTTTTGTGCAGGAGTGACGAAGGCCTAAGGCTTGGTGCTGCATGATTTGGGGAAGTTGCCCATGTAGCCACTGGCCAGCAATAAAGAATTTCTTCTCAGCTTTCTTTTTTCTTTTAAGTGTGAAAGCAATTTCTTATGACACTGTTACTTCCTTAAAATGTTAAAAAATAGTGGAGAAAAAGTAGCTGCTTTAGAATCCCAATGATGTGGTGCAATCCTCTGTCATTCTTTGCATTTTGAGGGAAAATGAGTGATATTTATAATCACTCTTGTGAGAAGATAAAGAGGAACTATCAGAAACTCTGAGTGGCAGAAAATGCTAAAAATCACATTGTCTGCCTTAATCAGTGTGTAAATTTAATACATGAGGCAGCTACATTTGGTAAAAAATTTTAGAAATCAGCACATGAAAACATACTTTTATTTACTTTTTAAAAATTTTTCTCTCATACATTACATCTTGACTGCAATTTCTCCTCCCTTTCATCCCCCAAGTCTCTTTCCCAATCCACCTCTCCTCTCCCTGAGATCCACCCAAGTCTGTCTCCCATCAGAGAAAAGCAGGCCTTCTAGGGTCATCAACCAAACACTGCATTATGTATTACAATAAGAACAGGCACATTCTATCACATCAAGGCTGGATGTGTACAAACAAAGCTGCTTTGACATTTCTGTCTAATTGAATAGCCTTTTTATGTGGTGAAAGTTTTTATATATGAAAGTTTAAAAAGAGGTCTTTCTTTTTTTCCTTTTTTCTTCCCTTTTTAAAAAATTTATTCATTTGTGACAGGGTTTCTCTGTGTAGTCCCTGATTATCTGTAAATTACCACATAGACCAGGCTGTTCTCAAACTCACAGAGATTCACCTGCCTCTGCTGCCCAAGTACATACCTTTAATCCCAGAACCTTGGAGGAGTGGCAGGTAGATCTCAGAGTTTAAGGCCAGCATCATCTACAGAGCAAGTTTCTGGACAGCCAGAATTACACAAAGAAAGCTTGTATGAAAACAAACAAACAACAAACCCCAGAAACTAAATGATATCAATAGAATATACTTATAATTCATCTACATATTTATAAAGTTTCAAAGATAATAAGCTCAAATGAGTACTAGTTATGGTCAACAAGTACTAGGTTTATTCCTGTCAAGGACTCGGAAGTTTGTGTATTGTTGGCTTTGTGTCCCAGATCCCTTACTAAAGGCTTTGTGCTGAGGGTTGAACTAATACACCACTTGTCACTTACACTAATCACTTTTTTCTATGCTTCAGAAAGAATTAAAAACACTAGAAAAGTAAGATTATTTCAGTCCAATTTGCTATCACATTCATATTGAATTTACAAATCGATTTCACCATAACAAATAAATAAAATATAATTTTCTCACTTATTTTTGAAGGTCATTTTAGAAGCTCAACATAGATATTAAAATTAGCTTCAAAATCAAAGTAGCAGAAGAAACCCTTCAACCAAGAGGAAGGGTTGAACTAAAATTCTACACCTCCCTCAAACAGATTTTCTAAACTGTTTTAGGCAACTGGTGGAATTTCAGCTGTTGGAAACTCAACTGTAACTCCAGATGATTGCCATAATTACTTATCTCTTCTTTTCTTCATTTACGTGTGATTTTGAACATTGAGATTCCACATATACTATTCGTACATTTTGCTTTCTGACGACATGAACATGCATATAACTCTCTGTACTGGTCAATTTTCTTACACAAACAAGAATCAGTCAGATGGCAGAAAGGAACTTTAATTGACAAGAATGCCTCCATTAGATTGGCTTGTTTGCACATCGTGTGGAGCAAGGGAGTAAGCGACATTCCTCAGTGATCGTTGATTCAATTTCTGCTCCCGGAATCTTGTCTTGCTTGAGTTTTTGCTTTTTCTTTCTTCAATGACAGACTGTGATTGGATGTGTAAGCCAAATAAACGCCCACCTCCCCATTTGTTTTAGTCATGGTCTTTACCTTAACAATAAGAAATAAATTAGGAAAAATCCAGGTTCTTTATAATTTCCTTTCAGAAACTTTCATAAAAATGATATTTGACCCCAGATCCTATTGAGTTAAGAGAAAAAGACAGGGAAAAGTAAAGTGGCATGCGCAAGGAAACAAACACTTCTCCCTTGAGTTTAGTTGAAGGTTTTCACCAACTAAAAGTCAAGAGTTCCAGCACAATAAACAAAATTTGCTGTGAAAATTGGCTACATGGAGAAAACTGTCTTCTTATATAGAGACATTTCAAGGAGTGTTAAAATAGCAATGAGCCACATAAAAACCTAGGCATCTATGACCTTCCAGTTTAACCCAACTATTTCCTAGCTTCAAACTTGCAATTTTCTGTGAATCTCAACAGTTTAAACTTTGTGTACAGCCAAAATGTATCCTAGCTCCCTTGTGACCCAGTATAATGGATCCTTTCAACCATTGTTACTGGAGACTTTTCTGAGCTATGACTCCTATACTCCTATTTAGTCGTCTCAGAAATAAAACCTTACTATGTTCTTAAATCTAAGAAAATGTAAATAATAAAAAAAAACAACAGAACTAGGAGTAAAAAGGGGGTTCTTTAAAATCCTTTAAGGATATTAACTTGAGAATCCATTAAAATCATGTATGTGGTTACTATTAGGACACAAAACCTAGATTCTCTTTTGAGAAGACTGCACAAGGTTTTGGCATTATACATAAATATTTTTTTCTAAATAAGGCTGCTCTCAATACAGTGGCATATATATATATATATATATATATATATATATATATATATATATATATATATGCCGTACATATATAATTTTTCTCTAAAACGATTGCTTTCTATTAACATCTAAGCTGCAATCTATTAAAATATTTTCTTAACAAAATCCAACCTTTTTTTTTTTATACTGACTTACCTGGAGATTCTTTTCTACAGTGCAGTTAAAAATCCCAGTGTCACCTGGATGGGGATTTCTAGAGAAATGTCAGGCTTTCTCAGGTGGCAAGAAAGAGCTGCACTGCCAACTCCAGCTTTCGGGGGCCCATATTAACGCTGATTCTATTACAATTCTAAACACTCTCTCACAGCATGGAAAAAGTCATTTACAACACCTAGTCAAAATAATTGACCTTCTGAAAAGCTCTGTGTTTTGAGTAGTTGTTAACCTAAAAAGAGTAGATGAATATCCATATTAATAGGGCAAAATGAAATATTACCAGGGTTGCTAATAATTTTTGTAGTTAGATTGATGAATAAATATATTTACAGAAACAATTAATGATGCCAGGACATTGCTTATTAGTTATTTTTATTACTTATTACTATTGTTTCTATACACAACATTCTCTATGGCAATAATTTAATACTTACACTGTTAATTTATTGCCTAATTTTTTTCCATTCATCCAGAAGTGAATCTCATGGTAATGTATAATTTTCTTTTATTCATTACCCAGAATCTATAATCAAACATTATATACCTAATTAAAATTATAAAATAGAGGTTTAAAAGACCCACTTAGATTTTTTTGTGGAATCAAAAGTCATACACTGACACCTCATAGTGTCTCTGAATAATTTACTGTAAACTTGTACAGGCTTTGTACATGTAGTCACAAATTCTTTGAGTTCATAAGTGCCTCTGCCTTGCTGTGTCTAGAAGATAGTGTTTCTTTGTAGCCATCCATGACTCTGGTTCTTACATGCTTTCTGCCCTTTCTTCCACCATCATCCCTGAGCTTGGTGGGGGGGGAGTGGAATATATATATATATTCACTTTGGTTTTGAACAACTTTTGCCAACTCTGGATCTCTGAACACTGTCCGATACTGAAAACAGAAGCTTCAGAGATGAGAGTGGAGAAATGCAGTTTATGTGGGTATAACCATAAGTTATTAGGGATAGGTTTCATGTCAAATTAGCTATGAAGTAAAAATGGGTTCTCACTTAGGAATTATGACATGCTAAGTCATAGGTTCATGGCACAATAATAGTCCCATGTATGAGCTTCATCTTGTTGAGTAATGGCACTTAAATCCAATCAGAAAGTGAACGGTTTCTCCCACGACGTTTGTGCCACTACCACACTAAATGGGCATGTCTTTCCAGGCCAGCCAGTATTATAGTTCACATGCTGTAGTGGTATTTGCTGCACCCATGACCTTGAGTTATATGGCCCAAAGGAGGCAGTGCTTTCTGACATTGTACATAACCTCTGATAAGAAGTTGGAGAAGGGTCACACGCCTCTCTTCTCCCTGCCCCTGCTTTCGAGGTGGATTCGCTGCTGGTCAGATCAGAGGACAACTTCTGTTGTGTACTCAGTTCTGTAATCATGAATGTATTTCCTCAATTCATGTCTTAATGAATTCTGTTACTCATTTAATAGACTCATGTGGATTGATTGTAATAACATGTTTCATAACTGGGTATCATTGATCACTAATTTTCTCCTTCTACAAATTACATTATAAAGCTAGCTTGTATGGGTGAAGCTTCCATGTCCATACCAGCTTAATTTTACAATGTTCTGTGACACAGGTATATCATGTCCTAAACAATAGGGTTTTACTATGAAATTCTGGAGAATAACTAAAAGCAAAGGCAATAATATATAATGTCTAGGGGATATGAAAGTTCACTGTTCAACAACTACAAAAAAAGTAAACCATTCATAGGGTAGCTCCATTTCAACTATTTTTATTTGTTTGTGTGCATATGTACATAAGTTTCTGTGGCAAGAGGATTCCATATGACTGTTTTGAAAAGTATTTAGTGTATTTACCCCCAACGCGCGCGCGCGCACACACACACACACACACACACACACACACACACACACACACACACTCCTTTTCCTATGCTACCCTTCTTCTTCCCCCCAAACCTGTACAAAAACAAGCCCAACCAAATCCAAAGACAGAAATGGGCGTTTATCACACAATCCTACTTCTAACTGTAACAGTATTGGAAATTATTAGCTGCTGGGAGATAAAGATAGATAGTTTTCTCTCAGAGTATATTCTCTGGTAACTCATCCATGCTCCAGTGCAAAACGCGTATCTTAGAATACTTGGCCAGAACAAATTGGTCTTGGATTATTTTTTTTAATTGACTCAAAGTTCGGTAGGTAGGGGAAGTAAATTTTATCAACATCCATTGTAAGAACTCTCAAATATTTAATAAAATAAAATACTTTAATAAAATAAACACGCGCACACACACACATATTCTAAGAGATTTTTTCCAAATTATTCTCTCTGTATGTAACTAATTCAGAAAGGAAGCTCCAGTATGAATTGTGACCCATTTGCTAAATGTATCAAAGTTAACAGAACTTTAGTGAGCTAAAGCCTATCATTATACAATCTTGTAATAAGAGCATTTTAACTTCAGCACCTAATAGATTCAAACCAGTTTCAGTGAAACAGCTCTTTTTAGCCTTTACAATGTAATTTCTAAACTTCTGCTTCCATATAAGAAAGAAACTAAGAAGCTTATAATTTAAAAAAAAGACATATCAGTGTCTTCCAAGAAAATGTAGTAAGTGATTTCTAATATTGCTTTAAGTAATTTTCACTTTGCATGTATTCATTTTGTTTCATTATTCCTCAATACATTTTGGAAATGCCTGTTTCTCAAAATGTAAGATAATATTTATTTCATAACTAACATTTGTACTAACACTCTGCTTTCATTAAATTTATAAAACATATATATGTGTAAGAGGAGTAATTAAGATCAGTTAGTAATAGCTTTGTCAAATACCACAGGAACCTTTCAGGTGAAGCAAACACAGACCTCTTGCTGATTACCACAGATATGCATATTAAGTATGCATTTTGAAACATGTCTAAAACTGATGATGTTCTTCAAAGACTGATTTGTAGTAGATATATAACTAGAAAATGATATAAGTAAAATATCAATTTAAATCCCAAATTGTCTTTGATTCTCTAGCTTCTAGTAAATTATGAACATTTTTTTTTTGTTCTATGGTAGCCTAGCTAAGACATGTTTTCTATAAGGTTTTCATCCTTATGCTTTTAGATTTTACAAAGTTAGAAACATTCTAGTGTTTCTTTTAGCCGATTCTTTGGTTATAACCTTACATTCTCCATTTCCTTCAAAACGTTTCTTCAAACTTGTCTTTCATGATGCCAAGATCTTTTGCATTACAAAGAGACTGCTGTGGGGGCCCTACATTTACCACAGGGGAGTATGGTAATTAAGAGCTCTCTACCTCTATTTTCTCATGACTGTAAGATGGAAAACAATGGGGTCTCCTCTTTCTGTTAGCAATTCCATTCAAGCAACAAAGACGTTCAGTGTACGTGTCACAATATAATAACAGTCTAAATGGATTAAATTGCAGTGTGTATTAAACACACAATTCACTCTGGCAGATGTATATAGATATTTGCAGGAAGCCACTTAACACTCTTCATATCCGGTTGCAAAGCATAACGTGACACCTCACAGGGTTCCTCAGAAATCCATTCCTAGAAATGAGGACCGTTCTGAAGCCCAGTTTCTAACAAACCTTTTTTTTAAAATAAGTTGTGTTGTCGATGGTGAATCATTCGCTAAATCAATTTCATGCTCTCTCTACAGTTTCACCCACCCGAGTTCTTTTTCCTTTCTTTCTTTCTTTTTTTTTAAATTCTTTATTTTTTGATGGAAATCCAGAAAGGCAGCAAAGTGCTGTTCCAATTTAATTTGTGGGTGAGACACTGGAGGACTGACCCTAAAGCACTGAGGTAGACAGAAACAGCTGCTGGGTAGCAGTGGCTGATTCTTTCAGTGGCAGGCTTGTCTCTGTCACACCACTCATATCTTTAACGGGAGCGAAATGCAACTGACAGCATGCTAATTAGTATAAATTGTTTCCTTACCCAACTGCAACTTCACTCAAGAGCACTTGAAATGCATTAACAGTTCGGAAAATTAATTTATTTCAGCTTTTTTGAAAAATTTCTGGTGATTGATTCCTTTCCCATAAGGTAGATTTATTTATTTATTTTATGGGAATTTTAAGAATGAATTGTTGTGTATTCAGCCTCCCTCCCATAGGGTCTTATCCATAAGGAAAAAAAAAAAAACAACCTGCAAACTTTGAGTGCATGTACTTAACATATAAACATTTAGCTCCCACTTCTATTTATGCAATTACCAAACTATTGATTAACACAAACTTGAAAATATTTATTTTTGTGCTGTGAAAGCAAAAATAAAGACACTAATTTTTCAAGGATTATTATGAGTTTATTCTGTTTCTTGAAATTGTGGTGGATGTTGAACTGTGTCACGTGGCAGAGGGTTTGCTGGAAAATAACATTGGAATAACATTTTCTATTCTAGTCAGCATGGCTACATAAAGAAATGTTGATGCTCTTTTGAAGGTCTGGAGTTTGATCTTTGAGTGTCTTCAGTAAGTCAAACACACCTCACCAAAAGAAGGAGCCATTTCTATACAAAGGATTTGATAAGAAAGGAAAGTAAACATTGAAGTACAAATTTGTGAGATCAAATGCTCTTCAGGGAACAACATTTTGTGGATAAGAAATAAACATGATTAAAAAAATAAAACATCTTTCACAGGGATTCAAAAAAATTCAGCAATCATGTCTGAATTCATAACTCTAAAAGCATATTTATGAAGATCACTAGGTAGAGAATATGAATGTATCTTTTAACCAGGGGGCTTGAAAAGTATTTTTGTCCAACTGAAAGTGAAACATGCATGCATACATCATGCAGGAAGACAGTGAGACACATAAAGAGAGAGACAGACATAAAAGAAGTGGGATTTTTTTAATTTTAGAAGGTTCTGCAACATTCTTACAATGCATATCCTGTTTTAACTAACATTGCTGTATGTTATTTATCCTTGATTCCAACCCTCTTGCATTAAGTTCTGCTGGTTGATTATCTAATACTCCTCTTTTTCACATATGAAAGTGAAATTTCATATTCTAATAATAAATTTGTTTTATGCTTATGAGAAGGCAGTATAGAAAATAAATTATAAAACAATGTCATGGTTTCTAGAATGACTAGGAATGACATATCAAAAAGAAATAAAGTGACGTAGCTGTCATCCATATAATTCTGTCCTTGCTGCCTCAGGTTTCACCCTACACTTCCGCTCTCTTCACATGGCTCACTGTGAGGAAAATATATAGACCTGATCATTACAGTAAAAAAATAACTATAAAAATTTATGGTATCTAACTGTCCTAAATCAATACCTACATAAAATGCACTAATAGAATATGATGCATTTTATGAGAGCTATTATAGTATTTATTTATAGGAAAGTCTGTAAATCTACTTGGAGGTATGAATGATACTATCAATATATCAATTCCTTGAAGTTTTTTATAAGCCAACAAAACATAAATGATAGTAACACAATGAGTAAGTTAAGGGGATTTGTAGAAAAGAAGTCTGCATATCAACTTGTTTATTATTTTGTCCATGATTCCTAATCTTTTGTTTTCTATATGGGTAACTGTCACCAAAGGGATTTCTTCTCTTTTTTAAAATCAGTTAATTTTGGATAAGGATGCCTTTCAATGTATGTATGTCTTAGTGTCCTGGGCTTGGTTTGTGGTGGTTTTTTATTGCTTCAGCTCTTGATTCCTTTTATTTCATTTTACTTTAAAAAAAATATGAACAGGATCATGGTTGTTACAGTTACAGAACAGCATTTCAACATTTCTACCTTATAAAATTTTATTTCTATATGTTATTTATACATTGTAAAAGAAACAAATTACAACAAACTTTCCAAAATCATGATACATATTTTCTTATAAGTGTATATCTCTAACATAAATAATTTTAACTTTTTAAATTATCTTCTTAAGTCCTTCAGAATAGTTTTTCAATAATACACATAATTTAATTGAAAAAATGTTAATATGAAAGGTTATTTTTCTCTATATTTTAACTTACCTAATTCCTAGGATTTGATAAGATTAGCTAGTATCTTTAGAAAGAATTGCTATTCTAATGAAAAATCAGAAGAAATTCTTGTAGCAGTTAAAAAAAATTATAATCTGAGAAATTTCCTCATTGCTATGAGATTCTAGGCAGTAAGACTGTGTGAATAATAAAAAATAAAGACTGCAGCCAGCTACTTTCTGAGTACTACCTGGCCGGGAATCCACATCTTCGCTAGCTGCTTCTGGTGAAAAAGGCATGACCTATTTCAGAAGAGATCATCTCTGATGCAGAGGGTGGATGTTGCTTATGTCTGGTGAGTTCTTTAGGACAGAAGAATACAAATTTGATGGCTGCAACTACCCCCTCTAGAGCTGAAATAAGCACGAATTCTTAAAGCGCAAAGAAGAAATTAATTATGCAATGCATATGTTTAAGATGCTCGCTCTGTAGTGCAGTGTTCTCCCTCCCTCCCTCCCTCCCTCTCTCTCTCTCTCTCTCTCTCTCTCTCTCTCTCTCTCTCTCTCTCTCTCTCTCTCTCTCTGTGTGTGTGTGTGTACATTTTATGACTAAAGACATTTAAAAATATGGGTTTTGAGAGAAGGGAAAGAATATGATTAAAATACAATATATGGATATAAGTATTTTAAATTTAAAAAAAATGCAATGAATTTTTGATGGTCCTATCTGACCTTTACCACAAAACAAATATCTTGCTTTTGAGGGTCAAGTCAAGAGTACATAGGATTGCTGTGATTTAACAAAATTTCCCTCCAATATTACCCCACTGTTATTGATCAAGTACTATTACAATACTCAGACATACACATAAAGTTCACATGGCATCTGCATCTGAAATACACTTCTCTGGCCATGGATTTCATCTTATGTGCATGGAACCCACTAAGTATCCTTTTGGGTGTAACTAAAAATTAAAACTTGGAAGATAAGACAGTATGAACTCCTTGCTCATTTGTTATTTAGTATGGGTAGGACTTGTAATGATTCTAGAGTATTTAAAATCTTTCCAAAGTTTTGAAAAATTTCAGACATACATATTCACATTATTTAAGTTTATACTTAATGGTTTATACAAAATCTCAAAAACTTTTATGAGTGGAAATTTTTTAGGATATCACTCCACAATTAGAGAAAAGAAGTGTAAATGTCTAATGAATGAATGTTATTTAATAAGATACATATATATGTATAGTGAGAGATTATATAGCCCTTAAAGTAAGTTTCTGAAACACTGAATGGCATGGCAGAATTTGCCACTACTACACAAGTGTGCTAGTGTCTTTGTGGTTGAGTACTTGAATAGAATGCGTAAGGCCCTGAATCCTTAGCAGAGAGAGAGTATTTTAAGTCAACTCTATCTCACAAGAAAACATTTGTTTTGAATTGAGGGATGTGTTGCCATAGACACTAAGATATTTCAGAAAATAATGAGTAATCTTAGGATAATAATCAACAGAAAACACATAAACTAGATCAAATGAATAAATCAGACAGAAAAATTTAAGAATGAATATGTGCAGTTACAATAGCCACTGAAATTTAGGACACATTTTACATTATTATTACTCAACTACTAGGACAAACGTTATCCAATTATCTGCAACCCCTAGAAATGTAATAGCTCTTCTCATAGTATCTCATCACCTCCAAACTCTACCCTGTAAGGACTTCCATAATAATATAAAAATATCCACTTTGCCCATACTACTTCATACTCAGCCTGGAGAGACTGTTGTATCTAAGTTCTCTGTATAAAGACACTATCCATTCATTTTACACAATCAAAGATCCCCTCTTCGCCCCCCCCCCAGTCTTCCTCCTCAACTCACTCCCCATCCCCACCCCCCAAGAATGCAAAACCTCCCATGGGGAGGCACATCCAGTAGAGGCAAGTCCAAGCCCCTCCCTCTGCTTCACAGCTGCACAAGGTGTCCCATCCTAGGTAGTGGGCTCAAAAAAGCCCACTCATGCACCAGGGATGGATTCTTTCATTGGTATGTAAACGAATGAAAAAATTTTAATTAAAAAAAAAAAAGGCACTATCCACTGAGCTTCAATGTTATTTCTGTATGGAGATAGGCATGTTCTACTAATGGCTTTACACTTACAAATTGAGTTACTCATAATCCTATGAAGGAATCATATGCAATCAGGATTAGTTCTAAACAACCATAAATAAATCTGCCAATGCACTTCTAAAACTCAATGCTTATTACAAATAGTTACAATCAGAGGCATGATATTTGCAACCTTTGGTATGGATTTTGAGATACAGAAACATCCCAGTACAGAGTTCTCCATGAATGTGAAACATTTATAAGTACATATTAAACAATTAATAAGTGCGGCACACATGGATGTGAAGTTATCACAGAACAGACAGCTTTTTCCTACAGTCATCTCTCTGAACATTGATTCATCCCACAAATCAGGTACTTAGATGGCAACAAGTGAGTAAAGGAGTGGCATGCTTCGCAGGCTACAGAACAAGACTGATTTTCATACAACAAAGACATCTCTAGGGCCTCACAAACCCAGTGTTCAAACATAAAAGTGGAGAAATTCAGAGTGGCAACACTTATACACAGTTCAATCCAGAATTACATAAAAAAAAAAAAAAAAAAAAAACAAGGTCAATTTGTCCTACACTGTTTACCTGTCATCCCAGAAACACATTCACTCAAGGGAAAATAAGGGCTGCCCAATTTCCTTCTTTCTTACCAGGAATGGTTTGAACTTACTTTATTACTGCACTTAGGTGGGAAAAGCTCAGGAGGCTAGGAGGACAGATGGGCACTGAGAGCTGCACCCAGGGAGCTCAGGCCAAGGCTTCACACTTGCAAACACTGGTTCCTTGGCCAGCCTGTCTGTGTGTGGAAATGACACTCTCTCCCCTCACAGAGAGAGATGAATAAGACACTTTGTGAAAGTCAGAAACCAACCTTCTGTTCTTGAATAAATATTATACTTTTTGACACTTTCATTCAGAAAATGTCTATATATACATTTGCTTTCCAGGTATATACAGAAGCATTTGCTGAGAATGATTTCCAAAACTAAAGGGGTTTGTCTGAAAATAATTATTATTATATTATTTCAATCAGCATTAGGCTTAAATAACCTTTACTTTAATTTCAATTTATTTACCTACAAGTGTATTTTTGTATTTACTATATTTTAGTTTTCAAATTTTAAACGGAGTTGTTTTAGGAGTGCTTAATTATTTGACTTTAGCATTTGAAAAGTGTCTTCCTCTACACCTTTTAGCTATGTGCATTCATGGGACAAGTGGGTAGCTCACTTCAAATGTATTATAAATTAATGACACTCTGTCATTTCTTCTTGGTTAAAGTTGTGCTGTTATGCAGGAGAGATGAGTAGCCCATGAGTTAAATTGCTTTGTATGTACTCAGGCTCTCATGATTGAAGCAGGTTTCAGGGAATAACCACAAAAAAATCCATTCAAGTTAGTCAACTTACACAATTACAATTTAAGCTCACAATTCCCTTTCCAATAGTAAAGTTTTTGTCAAGTTTTGCATATTTCCATGACTCATGTTTAATTTGAAATAAACAAGATTATTAAACCTGGGTTAAGCATTTCTATATGAGTAAATGAAGCTAACAACCTAGATTCTAAAATATCAATAGATGTAGAACCAGAGTTTCTGGAAGTCACTGTAAAGAACAAGAGGAAAACAATAAATTATTTAGCATTATATTTGATGTCCACTCACATTCCATCTCACACATGATTAAGGCACTTCCACTAGACGAACAATCTCCATGAACTCAGGAATCCTTAGTTCTTTGTTGACATTTGCATCACAAAAACTGATAAAATCTGTTTGTTTGGTTTTTTTTAACTTACATTTTACTTACTTTACATTCTCTCTGTTACTGATTAATTATATAAGGGTTAACTATAAATTAAATTAATTCATGAATTTCATTAGTTACTAGAATGTTCCTATCTGTATGAATATATATATATATATATATATATATATATATTTCCATTTCATCTCTCATGTCAACTTTGAATCTCCAAACTCTCATCAAATATTTAATGTCATTTCCTTCTGATCATGTACTGAGTGATTTATATAGTATCCAGTCTCATACCTCAACTGTTCTACGGATACAAACAAGAGGTCTGGTTGGGTATGGTGGCACAAGCCTTTAACACCAACACTTGAAAGGTAGATCTCTGGGAGTTTGATGCCAGTCTGGTCTACACAGAATGTGTTATGTTAGTATAGCTAATGTCAAACACAGAGACCCTGGGGCAGAGGTGGAGGTTGTGGATACTAAGAAAACCTGGTCCCTTTGCTACTTATAAACTTCTACTGGATTTTCTCAGCAAAACAATAAACGTGTTTTCCTTCCTCTGTTTTTCCATTGTAAATTTCATTCACAGGAGGAGTTGAAGAAAGAGAACCCTGGAATTCTGGTCCTCAGCCTTGTATTCCTGCAACTCATATTGAGAATGCCATCTATGCATGGTCGCTGGACAGTCTCAGTAAGCAGAGCTCACAGAAACCCAAATCTGACAACTTTATCACTGTGCATGTTCAGAACAGTCTGAGCCACAGATGTGTGAGGAGAGGAAAATGTTGACAGCAATTAAAGTACTGCAAATTTGTAAACATTTCCACTACGCCATAAGTGTGTGTAAGTTAAAATTTTATCAAAGACTCCAATGAATCATCATTGAGGTCTGCTAACAAATATCTGCATAATGTTTATCATCAAGATTTAGACAATGACTGCTAACAAACTGCATATAGAAGGGTGACATAAATACCTTGAATGCTGACTCTAACCATTTCTAGCCTGTTTTCTGAGCCTATAGTTATACATGTTGTGGTATAACATTTCTGCTTTGAAAACAGTAAAACTGACATTTTGGAAATAATCCAGAACTACAGTAATTCGATCTTTAATTAGATATTAAACTACAAAAAGAAAGCTCAATATAGGAAACATCTATGTGGTATTTTAACATATAATTCATAATGTAAAGCTGTATTTTATAGCTAGCAGGTGCAGTGCTTTCTTTAAATTTGCTAAAATATCAAAACTCTTATAGGAATTATATTTTATTTATATAATTAAGAATTTTTGTACATGTTTGTAATTAAAAATTCTGGAGTATTTACTATATTATCACTATTATTATTATTGGATGCCTAAAAAAAAATCAATGAACATGAAGGCTATTTAGTAATGAAGGATTGTGATCTATTGTGTCCCCCAGTATATTGTGCATCCTAATAAACTTATCTGGGGTCAGAGGACAGAACAGCCAATAGATAGACATAGAGGCCAGAAAGTGGTGACAAACACGCCTTTAATCCTGTCACTTGGGAGGCAGAGATCCATCTGGATCTCTGTGAGTTCAAAGCCACACTGGAAACAGCCAGGCATGGTGACTCATGCCTTTAATCCCAGGAAACGATGTCATAAAGCAGAAAGGTATATAATGCGTGGAAACCAGGAACTAGATCTGGTTAAGCTTTTAGGCTTTTGAGCAGCAGTTCAGCTGAGAGTCATTCTGGATGAGGACTCGGAGGCTTCCAATCTGAGGAAACAGGATCAGCTGAGGAGCTGATGAGACGAGGTGGCGGTGGCTTGTTCTGCTTCTCTGATCTTCCAGCGTTCACCCCAATACCAGGCCCTGGATTTGTTTTTATTAATAAGACCTTTTAAGATGTGTGCTACAAATAGCTGTGGTGGCAGAGCTTATATAACGTTCTACTGCGAGATAGAGAAACATTGAAAAAATCACTAAGGTTATGTTTTCCTTGCTTGGCCTCATGTACTTGTGTTTCATAATATCTTTTAAAAATCTTAGTTATAACTTTAGAAATGAAATTAGAAATAATTAGCAATAAATTTCCCATGATGACTTACCATTTTTTTCCTTAGATTCAAAAGTATTCTCATTTTAGTGTGTCTATGTCCAATAAACGCTGTGTCAACTAAGAACATGAAAATGACGTGGATTTGGATACAGCTTAGTGCTAAGTTGCTTGCTAACTTGCTTGCTTAGCTTTGCGTAACTTGTTAAATATACAGCACCATATAAAGCAAAGAAACATAATCTGAAGCAAACTGTGAACTGAAAAATTCTACCTTTCCGTGCATAGGAATTTCAAGAACCTCCATGTACTCTCAGCACAGTTTCTGTTCCCTAGGATGATTTGCCAGAGACTCTCATTTAAAAAACTGGTGGCTCTCGGGAGAGAAAATGTTGTTTGAACAACACAGATTAAGATTTTTAAACTACTTAAATATTCGATTTGCTGTAATAGTGTTTAAAAAGAATGTAGAAGAGTACATGTCTGAAGTTTAAACATTATTAAGCCTCATGACTGAATTTTCAAGAAGTAAGAGTCTCAGAGTTTGTTTTAAAAGGGTTATATTAGCTATTTACAAAAAATAATCCCCACCCTAATACATATAATTCTATGTATAAATATCTGTATATAGTTTAAATGTAAGTTTCCTATTTGGGCTGATGATGCTCCTCCAAGACCCAAAGACGACTTAGCAAAAACCCAAATTCTAATCCCATGGAGGTTGAAGGTAAGTCCCTGTTGCTAAAGATACCATGCACTTCAGAAACAGAGCCAAGAGACTCCTGAGCTAGAACTGAACTGAATGCCCCTACCCTAAAGAATAGCTTCTGTGACCAGAAAGCACCGTGGAAGCTTTCAAAAGAGGAGGAAACCAATAGTTTTAATCTTCTATTTTGCCTATGAGACACATCAAAGAACAGCTTGGCAGAATAACCCTCTGGGTGTGTTAGTGACACACATACTTAGCACCAATCAGCAACTATCCAATTGGACTTTTAATCTGCTCAACAAGAGGGAAACCATGCCTGGTACTGGAAACCTGACTAACTACTCATTTCTAGTGATTGCATCATCATTGGAGGAGAATCTACCACCACTAACTTAAAACAAAATAGTCCCCAATAATGATCTATAAATATTTGCTCTCATACCCGCAGATAAGTACAGCCTTCACTTGTCATCAAGGAAACTTCCACTACAGAAAACCACAAGCAATGAAAATATAGACTTATGAAGCCCAGTCCTAACAGAACATTGCAAACGAGAGATAGGGAAGACTTTAAGAGCCAGAGGATGTTGGAGGTTGCTATGAGATTGTCTCCTACTAGTATCAGAAAACACCCTCATAAAGTTTCACAGACATGATTACCACAATGTGAGCTGAACAAGGATGATACCAATGAACATGCCAAAGTGGACAGATAAAAACCCATGAGGCCTCAACTCTACCCAAAAAATTATAGTCAACTAAGAAAGACTGGGAGTAGGAGAGGTGATCTTCTCCAAAGAAGAGAACATCAACTGGTTATCCAGTGGTAGAGTCTGTCCTGAATATTAATACACACACACACACACACACACACACACACACACACACAAAATATTACAGAGACTTAAACAGTTATATTTAGGAATATATATGTATATGAATATATATATATATGCACACAATGACAATTAGTGTAAAAAAGAGGCCATGGATTTGAAGGAGAGCAAGGAGGTTTTTTGGAAGGGTGTGGAGGGAGTAAAGGGAGAGGAGAAAAATTGTAATTATATGATAATCTTGAAAACAAAATAAAAAAGAGTTCTACATTTCATTAAAGTGACTTCAATAACCAAAATTTTACTTAATGTTTTATTGACTTTGAAATGTAAACTTAATATTAATAATAAAATGACTAGCTATACTAATATTATATTATCATAACTGCCAGTCTAATAATTCTACAGCTAAAAGAAATAAAATTATGTAATCAAGAAAAAAACAATAACACTATTAGTTATAACATTTTCATTGTACTATAGAAACTAAAATAATGGTTTAATTTGTATTACAATGTTACATGAAGAATTTTCTTCTCAGAGTGATGGTTCAATTCTCTCTGATCATAGTCTACATGTCTAAAACAGTAAAACTTTTATTCACACGGCAACATTATTTTCATTTAGGTTTCAGTTGTTGATATATATTACCAGACCATTGTATACATTGAATAGTAGAGATCTCAGTAAAGGGACTAAAGGGATAAAACAATGTTTAGAAACAATGTCTTTCTAGATCTAAAGAAAATATGAATTACTCTAATTCGCATATTTACAATAAACTTTATTAATTTCTCGACTTTTGTGGAAATAAAAGGACAAATTACAAATATCTCCCAAAAGGATCTTTAGGGATAGGAAACATGTCATGAAAGCAGCACACTAAATTTAAAATCCATGAAATATGTGACAAAAGACATAGCATTTTTTTTTCCTAAAGATTACTCTGAATTGAAAGATTTGAGGGAAACAACAACAAATTCCTTGGTCTCCTCCTTTCTGCATAAAATCAAGAGAGAAATTTACAGAACTAACCATCCTCTCCCTGCTTTCCAAGAAAACACAAAGTCTGGTCACCATCACTGAAGAAAACCTTAGACCCTCACTAGACTACAGAAGGTGCCAGATATCTGCTGTCTTGTTTCTAATGAACATTTTCTTTTCTTTTTCTTCTAATTATTTCCCTTCCCACAATTTGCTGTTTGGGCAGAGAGAATCAGGTAAGATGTGAATAAGACAGAGTTCCTTGTGTATGTGTGTGAATGCATGAAGATAAACTTCTTGTTTTTTTTTTTTTTTAATAACAGGAAATCCAATAATTTTTAAGAACAGTAGAGATATAGTATTTCTTAGGACTACTTTGAAATCTGTCTCTTAGTTCTAAGATTGACATGAGAATCAATTAAAGTGACTTCTTGACAGGCCATCTGCCTCTGACAGTGGTGGGCTTTGAATGCCATTCCCTGCCTAGGCTACCATTCATCAGCCTTAGTTCTTTGAAATTGTAACTGGTATTGTGTATGCTGCAGGTTTATATAACTTATGTAGACTAAGAGTAATCTGTCTTTAAACACATCAGCCTTAAGAACTTTTTAGTTTATTATTTTTATTCTGATTAATACATGTGAACATTTCCATTTTTATTTATATTAACTTGCAATAGAGGTAATCTTCATTAGACTTTGTAATATCTTCGATGTATTTTACTTCCTTAAGTTAACTATAGGCTGAGACTGATTCATTGAAATATTAATTATTTAATCATAAGTTTTCTAAATGTAAAACAAATTGTGTCATGAAAGTCATGACAGAAATGTGTGCTTGAACCATATTTCATTGTAATTGTTACAAATATATGTTATAAATTTTGACAAAATCATTGAGGACTGAAATGTTAAATGCACATGTAAAAACATGTGTGTTCAAATAAGTTAGATCCTTATTCATAATATTTTGTATTATAGAAGCCACAAAACAGTCAGAAAAGGAATTCCTCATCAATCTCTCAGATCATGAGTTGTACTTTAAATTTCCTGAATTAATTTGGAATAAAATAAATAAAAATGACTCATTTGTATTCACTGAATAACGTAAGAGTAATAACTTATTAAAGCAAAATCAACACTATTCATTTGCTATGTTAGAAGTATTTAAAATTTTCCATATGGCAAACAATCTATGACTAATTTTCCAAGTGTTAAAATTATATTTTTAGTCTGAGTCAGGGGAGCAGGCATTTTTAGATACACCTTACATAACTTTCCATTTTAAAATTTGTACTTAAATCTATATGGAAAATATGCATCAGGTAAGCAAAAACAGGCATTGCCTATTCAGAATATACTTTGTGGGTTTTTTTTCCCCTCTGAAGAGCAGAATAATCATTGCTTTAGTATCAGAAGTTATTGGAAATTGGTATGAATGGAAAAAGAGGACTAAAATGATTAATGTAACCTAAAACCTTTTTCTAATCTTACTGTAAGGAAAAATATATGAATTAATTAAGAAGTAGTAAGGTGACATATTTTGCCAAGATTGAAATTCACTGACAAATTGTCTTCAGTTTGGTAAAGTATATAGAAATATCTAAAATATACTTTTTTGTTTCTGAACAAGGAAGGAAAGCTAAGGTTAAAGCCTATCTTATGTATTTGAATTGATCTTGGAAGTTTCTGATTGGTGATAATGAACTGATTTGTGAACAGAGGAAAAGCAGGTCCCCCACAATCCCGTATTCCCTGAGAACCTAATTGGAGTGAAGTCAAAGAAAATAACCATGAGATTGTTTCAGGTTAGTCATCCTATGGCTTCAAAAATTATTTTTTCAGAAGACTATTTTGTAATTCATAATAGATGAATCTTGAATACATGTGTATCTCCTCCTTTCTTAGCCTCTTGAATTTTGGAATAACAGGTATGAATTGCCATGAACGGCCATCCACTCAACATTACAACTCTGAATACGTAATAGTAAATACATATGTTTATATTGCCCTTAACAATTGTCTCTACTTTTTCTTTATTATAAATTTTAATTCCTATATGAGAAGTGAAGAAATAAATTATTCCTGAGAAAACATATTTTATTATCTGAATCCCACAACAAAATCCTTACTGAATTGTTAATCAGTAGACATATTTTGGTTTTCAAATGCACATTTATGTTCATTAAATTCAATTAAAAACATGTTGAAGCCATAGGCCAGTTCTATCTGAAAATGGTACAAAACAAAGAAAGAAAAATTCTTTCTCACAAGGAATTATGGTAGAGAGAGAGAAAACTAATCCTAAGAATATTTTAGCTGATAGTATTTAAAGAGAAATTATTACCACTAACAACAGTATTCACAAATTATTCTTTGCAAATAAAATAAGTTAAAAGTGAGAAAACAGAAGTATAATAAATAACCATGATTAATCACCAATATCTTGCTAACATATCCTGAAACAGAAGACATTATTCATTCATCTTTCTATCCATTTTGTCAGTTGGATTGGCGCTTTCAGAACATGTCTACAAGTATATAAATTAATATATATGTCACCAATACAGCAGTAAAATTAAATATGACAATAGTTGATCAAGGTTTTGTTGTGGGAAGAACAACAATTTGCAATTGGATAAAGACCCAGCAGAATCAAGACCTGATTGCAGTGATGCATAATGCATACAGCCCATGGCACTGATTAACCTTGTACTCCAGGAAGACGTGGTAGAACAATGAGGCTAATGTGATTGTGGTCCAGCACTTCTCCCAATGCCATGTGGCTATTACTCTTCAGAACACATTTCAATTTGATTTCCTTATACAAGAAAGATATTTGTTATTGTTTTTCACATAATCAATGAAATAAAGGAATTACATTTTTAAAATTATATATTTACTCAAATTGTAGAGTATATACTTCTATGTGGTTACATATAATGATGCTCAATATTAATGAATAAATCATATCATGTATTGCTTTGCTAAGTTTATTAGTTAATTTAGTAAATATCCATAATTAATTTCCAATCCTTTAATTCATTTATCTATGATTTTCTATTCTCTTAAACTACTAAAATGAGTTAAATAAGCAAAACATACTGAAAATTTACAATAGGAATATTTTCTCAAACTAACTTCAACATTAATTCTAAATATAACCCTAACCCTTCTCAGTTTTTTGACTAAACATTTTTTAAATTTTTATTTGAGGATCTTCGTGGGCCTCCCTAGCTCTCTGCTTCCTCCCCTTCTCACCTTCTCATGTGGTCTTCATTTACCATGGTCTCCTATTCCTTGTTCTCCCTCTCTTTTCTTGATCCAGTTAGGATCTCCCACTCTTTCCCTCGACTGTCGCCCTTCATTGTTCCCACTCATGACCAGGCTATTCATGTAGATCTTGTCCATTTCTCCGTGTCTTTTTTTGGGGTCCCGTTTTCCAGGTAGCCTCACTGGTGATGTGAGTAGCAGTCTAGTCATCCTTGTTCCACATCTAGCATCTTCCTATGAGTGAGTACATACCATATTTGTCTTTCTGAGTCTGGGTTACCTCACTCAGGATGATTTTTTCTAGATCCATCCATTTGCCTGCAAACCGTGTGGAGGCCCACGAAGATCCACAAAGATACCCCCTCAAAAGACTGCTGGCAATGGTCGCGAGACGGCAGGAACTGACCTACTCTGGTGATGGGATGGCCAGACACCCAAATAGTGGTGCCATAAACCCCATCCAAGGACTGAGGAATCTGAAGGCAGACATCCACGGCTGGTCCCCTGGTGGAGCACTGGGAGTCTAATTAGTGAGTAAGAAGAGGATTTATATGAGCGAGAATTGTTGAAGCCAAGGTTGGATAAAGCACCGGGACAAATAACCAAATGAATGGAAGCACAGGATCTATGAACCAAAGGCTGAGCGGCCCCCAACTGGATCAGGCCACCTGAACGGGTGAGACAGTCATTTGGCTTGATCTGTTTGGGAGGCAGCTGTGCATTGGTGCCAGGTCCTGGGCTCGTTGCATGAGTTGGCTGTTTGAATCCTGGGACTTATGCAGGGACACTTGGCTCGGTCTGGGAGGGGGGAATGGACCTGCCTGGACTGAGTCTACCAGGTCAACCCCGGTCCTCGGGGGAGACCTTGATCTGGAGGAGGTGGGAATGGGGGGTGGGCTGGGGGGAGGGGTGGGCGAGAGGGGGAGAACAGGGGATTCTGTGGCTATTATGTTGAACTGAATGGTGTTATAAAATAATAATAATAATAATAATAATAATAATAATAATAAAAAAAACCAAAAAAAAAAATTTTTATTTGAATTTTATTTTTTCTTTTATTTTACCTCAGTTTCCCCTCCTTCCTCTCCTCTTATTTCCTCCCCCATTCCCATCCACTTCTTCCTCTGTCTCCATTCAGAAAGAGGCAGGCCTCCCATGGGTTTGAACAAAGTATGGCACATCAAGTTGAGGCAGGAAGGAGCTCTTGACCCTAGCCTCAAGGCTGGGCAAGGTAATCCAGCATGGGTTATAGCATGGTGTTCCCAAAAGACAGCTAAGCATCAGGGACGGGTCCTGGTCTCACTGCTAGGAGCCTTACAAAAAGACCAAGCTGCACAACTGTCACACACACACACACACACACACACACGCACACGCACACGCACACGCACACGCACATGCACACGCACACGCACATGCACACACACAGGGCCTAGGTCAGTCCCATGGAGGCTCCCTAACAGTTGGTCCAGAGTCCATAGCTCCCAGGAGCTTATGTCAGCTGTCTCTGTCTCGCACTACACACACACACACACACACACACACACACACACACACACACACTCAACTCCTGGAATGAAATCCCTGGCTCATACCATCCATCCACTCTTTCTTCAGGAGAATTCAGAAAGCTCAGCCCAGCGCATGGCTCTGGATCTCTGTATCTGCTTCTGTCAGTTACTGCATAGAGTATCTCTGATGATTTAACTTTTCTTTTGTTTTCCTTATTGTTGTTGTTGTTATTATTATTATTATTATTATTATTATTATTATTAAGAGATTTTCTATTCATTTTACATACCAACCACAGATTCCCCTCACCTCCTTCCTCCTGCCCTGCAGCCTTCCCCCTCCAACCCCACCCATTCCCACCTCTTCCAAGGCAAGGTCTCCCATGGGGAGTCAGCAGAGCCTGGCACACTCAGCCCAGGCAAGTCCAAGCCCCTCCGCCCTGCACCAAGGAACAAAGTGTGTTTTTGATGCAAAACAAAAGTGTTGCCTGTGAGAAGATACTTTTTCCTAAGAGTATCAAACATTAATGTTATAACTATAAGATTAAAAATCATCATTTAAGTGTATCTTTTAAGTAAAACATTTCAAAGTACTATTTGTCTTTTTTCCCCTTCTATTTTTCTTTTTTATTAAAAATAGGTTTTTTTTTCTCATCCTATTATTTTTTGTTTGTTTGTTTTTTGAGACAGGGTTTCTCCGTGTAGTTTTGTAGTTTTGTTGCCTGTCCTCCACCTAAGTGCTGGGATTAAAGGCTTGTGCCACCACTGCCCGGCTCATCCAATATATTTTTTTCATGGTTCCTCCTCCTTTGTCTTCTCCCAGATCCTCTCCTTCTCCTCACCATCCAGCTCCATGCCTTATTTCCCTCTCTTTTTTCTAAACAAGTCTCACTGTGTATCAAACTGCACTTCGAGCATGCCCCATGCAGTAGACAGCCAACTCAAAATGAGCCTGATAGTAATTTCATTGATGTTTTGCCTCACAATGTTTTATCTAGGCATTTATTACCTTACTGGTCCCTCACATATATATTTTGGTTTCTTATTTTGTGTTATTTTAGGTATATGTGTGTCTCTCTGTCTGTCTAGTGTATGTATACTGTATATATATTTATACATACATATTTTAAAGAAATATAAATGGGGTCACCAAACAATAGCAGACAAAGCCACCAAATGAAACCTCCAGTGTCAGGAATGGGTTTCCTCAAGCTCGTCTTTCAAAAAGTCGCTGAACACCATTTAATAATAAGGATATTTTTAGGTTTTGGTTGGCATGACTCATCAGTTTTGCCCTTCTCACAAGTATATGTTCTCCAGTCTGACAAAGCATATTTACACACCTGTGTTCTACTATGGATTTTTACATAGCACAATAAGCACAGGCAATTTGGGTTTTTTTTGGGGGGGGGGGGCAGTTTTTGAGACAGGGTTTCTCTGTGTAGCTTTGTGCCTTTCCTGGAACTAAATCTGTAGCTTGGGCTGGCCTCGCAGAACTCACAGAGATCTGCCTGGCTCTGCCTCCCAAGCACTGGGACTAAAGGCACCACCATCACCTGGTAAAGATTTATTCATTTACTATGTATACAGTGTTCTGCCTGCATGTATGCCTGCAGGCCAGAAGAGGGCACCAGATCTCATTACAGACGGTTGTGAGCCACCATGTGGTTGCTGGGAATTGAACTCAGGATTTCTGGAAAGAGCAGTCAGTGTTCTTAACCTCTGAGCCATCTCTCCAGCCCCAGCACAGGCAGTTTGTAAGAACCAAAGCAGAATCCCTCATAGAAAAAGGAGCCTATCACTTTATTTATTCATAAATGCAATGTTTGAAATCTTGGTTTGTAAAAGTAAACTGTATTTTAAGAAGTTTTCACATATGTAAATGCCATGTTGATGCTTTTCATTTATTCTTTGACAACTTTGTACATGTATATAATGTGATTTTATCATATTGACCCTATTACACTCCCTCATTCCCATCCTGACAACACTGAACTTTCTTTCCTCAAATTTCTAAATTTCACACTTTCATTTTTTTTTAGTGTGCTCCAAAGAATTTGACATTTAAATGAGCATAGATGAGAGTTATTTACTAGAGCATGAGTATCTAATCCATGATGACATCACTGAAGAAAATTATTTCCTTTCTTCCAGGGAACGTTAACAAAAACCCAAGGTTGAGAGATCATTACATATGTATTTATTTTGGTTTTGTGTGTGCACAAGAAACGTTGTCATAAAGACAACGTTTACATGCTGGTTTGTCCCTCCAGTGTGTATGTTCCAGAAATCAAACTCAGGTCCTCAGCCTTGGTGGCCACCACCTTAATCTGATGAGCCATCTCACTAGCCCACAAAAAAAGGTTTTATTATTATACATGTGATGACTGTCTTTATCATCATTGCTCTCAACCAATCTACAAAGGATGGCTTCATTTTACAGAAAAAAAAATTATTGCATTTAGCAAATATTCGTGTGGAAAGTAGTGTATTCACATCTCATAGTAGCTCCATTCTTTGCTTCTGAGTTAACAAAAATAAAGTGTTTTCAAAAATCAAAACAACTACAAAAACAACTTTTCCTAAAGACTTCAGGTGTCTTTAAGAACTAAAAATATGTAGCCCAGGCTGGCCTCCAACTTGTGATCCTCCTGCCTCTGCCTCCATGAGCTGGCTTTTGGGAGCCCACTACCTATGGTAGAACACCTTGCAGAGCCCTGAGGCAGGGGGAGGGGCTTGGACCTGCCTTTAATGAATGTAACAGGCTCTGCTGACTCCCCAAGGGGGGCCTTACCTTCTTATAGGAGGAAATGGAGGCTGGGGGGAGGGGTCGGCAGGAGGCTAGAGGGTGGGAGGAGGGAAGAGGGGGATTTGTGACTGAAATATATAAAATGAATTAAAAAATTTCTTAGCTAAAAAAGGTGTTGATACAAACCCAGTGTCTTACCTGGTAGTCTGCTTAGCTGTATTCAAGGTCTCTCATGACCAAATAGAGGGCTATGAAAATTCTTGACAGTACTAGTTTTTATTAATTTTTTTCCTTTTAAGGATTTTACACATGGAAAAAAAAAGAACCAAAAATATTTAAAAGAATTGAATATTTTATATATATTTACTCAGAAAATTTTATGTGAGAGAACAGAGAAGATCATGAGAAAATATGTAAGTAGAAGTAATTATAAAAAATGAGTGTAAAGTAGAATAAGAAATAAGAGTGTGAACTGAGTTTAGGCAGGATGTGACATTTTCTTATAAAGCAGAAAAACAGAAATGGCAGAGCTGCAATGCAGAGGGAAGTTTTCTTGTCTTTCCGAAAAAAGCAAGTTAAGACATCTTGAACATGATGGGACAGGAAGATCAGAGAATTATCAATTTCCTGTAACTATGCATCCTTGAACTCAGAAAGCACATAGCATTTTTGATAATCAGTACTTATGATCTAGAAAGCAATAAGAAACATTTTTAATTTTGTTGGCATTGAAAGCTGGTTAAATAGGAAGGAGTCAAGGAATTTTCTTTAGCACTCCGGATATTACATGAAAAGCTGAATAATAAAAGGAAAATTCTAAGCCTGTTTTTACTTAACTTCAAACACAGAGAATTATGAAAATTATCTTCAGAATAATAAAAACAATGTCAGCTAGAAACAAACAAGTAAAAGAAAGCAAGAAAATGAGAAGGAAGGATGGAGAAAAGAGAAATGGGAAAAAGAATATCTTTTTCCTGGAGTTTGTAATTATATAGTCCTGAACTTCTGTACTATTTTCCTGCTGTAACTGATGAACATCTGTCAATGAATATTGGTGCAGTTTATTTAATACATATTAGCTTGATTTATACTATTATCTTTCATACTTCTAAATTAGTCACATGCCAATTTATTCTAGTGTGCTTCATTACTATGTAATATAGTTGGACTTTCAGTAGAAACTTTACCTTCTATAATCATTCACACAATCTAGTCCTATGATAATTATAGAACTTTGAGTTCAAGCATGAGCCTTTAGTAATACTGATGATGTACATAGTTAAGTACAATCAGTTATCTTCCACTTTGTTGTAAAATTATCAAAAATTAGCTCTTGAATTTGAATCTTGAAACAAACTGCAGTTATTTTTCTTCAGAAGGGTGCTATGACTTTCTCCATTCTTGTCTTTTCTTTGTATAGCTTCCCTGTATCAAACTCTAATAAATATGCTTTTATCTATTTTAAATAAAAATAAACTTCTAAGAGTTTAGAAAGCAAGTGTATTAGTTTTACCTGAAGAGTTATATGTATTGATGCCTAATGAAATTGTGTTTGCGACCAATTACTACTAGAGAGTGCTTTGAAATCTTATTCCACTTACAAAAGTCTCAAATATCTATTTATTTACACTTGTAGATGCCCATTATTGTTAAGATTAAGCAGTTTGCTACGTACTAGACTGAATGGGCTCATTCATGAATGAGCAACTTTCTTTCATAAACTCATTTTCTTCATTAGAACATAAGACCATTTGCTATTCTTACCATTATAATTGCTTCATTGACATCAATCAAGAAAAATAACAGCTATTTTACTAAAGTAACTTGTTTATGGAGAATTGTTTACTAGTGGATTTTTCTGATATTACTCTTTATAATGTTGTTTGCAACCAAAAATCATCAAGAACAACATGAAAATTCTTCAAGCTACCTTGTCCTAAATTTTGTTTCTGTGGCTTGTGTGGTGTCAAAATTGTTTGTAAGGAATGCTTTAGTTCATTTACTGGCCACAGGGTACAAAATTTGATTTGCATTTGAATTCTACCAGATCTCTCCAAACTCATATTGTTATCATTAGTTAGGTATGACACCCACAACACAAATTAGAACCAGCAAAAGTGAGCACAATATTTTAATAAAATGTCACTTTCATATTTCAGAAAACAAGTTTTTCTAAAAAGCTTTATTGGGACGAGAAGAAAAAGACAAATTTTGTTGTGCAAGAATGAACAAAAACAGAAGTTGGGAATGTATTGAAAAGTTATAACATTCTTACACATTTTTTCTCTTTAGTGCATGCATTCTAGGCTTGTGAAAAAAAAAAAAAAACCCTCTTCGGTCTCCTTTTGGATGTTCTCATGGCAAATTGTAAAGTTCTTCCTATGTGAATCATAACTTTGAAGCTTCAAGCGCCCAGGAAAAGACCTGACTACTGTGCGCTCTTCCTCCAGCATTCCCACTGCTTTACCTCCCTTAGCATTTTCATTCCCTGCCATTACACAGGGCAGCTGTATTTATTTGTATTGTCCATGTATGCACTTGCACGGAGTGAGCATGACATGGTGGTATTCAATTTGTGAGGGTCGGTTCTCTGCTTTAATCACGTGTCTTCAGGATAGAACTAGGGTTGCTAGGCTTGGGTTCCGGCTCCTTTACTCGCTGACCAGTCTTGCAAACCTAATTATCCCTGCATTAATAGCTATTCTCCACATCACGGTGCCTTTCATTTCTGCTTTCTTAGTGTGACATCTGAACACAGAGGCTGAAACTACTATTTAAAAAAAGCATATCTTTTCTCCTTCATTTTCGGGCACCTCTCTCTCTCATGTTTACTTCATGTTTACAACTCACACAGGACGACAGATGAAGCTCACAGACGACTTGTGTAAAGATGACATCGTAAGAGATTTTCAAATGACTCTTAATGTAGAATACACAACTGGGAAGAAAACTACTGGCTGACATAAACACACCTGGGGTCGAACATCAGCTCCCACTTTCCAGTTCTGGTTTGTGTGATCCTGCTAAAATTAACTTTCTCAGCTCCAGTTGCCCCAGAAACTGGCTCCCAGGATGTTGTCATGCTTAAAGGAGAATATGAATAATACATTTAACAGCACAGGCACACAGCAGCTCTGTACTTAAGTGTCATCTCCTCTTCTGCTCACCTTGCCAGCTCAGTTGAAATACGCTGACAACGCCGGTACTCAGAATCTTAGGTCTTACTCCCTGAGATCTTTACCATTTCTACTCTACTACTGCCTTGTAAACTCTGTCTAAGTCAAACTATCCCCATTAGTGCACCACTTTTTTTATTTTCTAGAACAAGCTCCTTGTCCTTGTTTAAGTGAACTTCCTCCTAACTTGAGGTAAAAATAACCCCTGCCATCCTGAGCCCAAGTGTGGGAACTCAGGCCCGCTTCCGTTTAATGACAGCACAATGCCCTTGTGAAAACTTTCACCTTCCACAAGCTTTTCCCCAAGCTCGGATTTCTCACCCAGTCTTGTGCTTCCTGAACGCTTAATTTCTTTCTTCCTTTCATGAATGAGCTCACCAATCCTGTAACACATTTAATCACTTGCAGCATGCCTGGTTGCTCAACTTTATGTCTGTCAAATTTAGATCAAGTGTGCGATTATTCCATTAATACAAAGAATACTCAGAAAAATATGCTAGCGTTTTCAGGTTTTGGCATGCATAGCCAGCTGCCTGGTGGATAGAATAAGGGACACTTCATGTTAAAGTTCCACACTGTATCAGGTCAGGTCAGCATCCCAGAGTGTTGCTAATAACAAATGCAGGTGTAAAAACTGAAAATAGAAACAGGATTTCAAGATGCAGCATTTTATTGGAGTTATTCCTCATTAGAATTGTTTTTAAAATTTAACTAACACTTGAACATATCACCAAATTAAAAAGGATGAGCAATCTCCCATCAGTCAGAGCAGTCGTGGGTTGCAGAACAAATAGGTCCTCTTGGATGATCAAGTTCATGATCCAGTGAAATCAACTTCTCACTGTTTTAGCATAGTTTCTTATAAGCAGATGAATAACTAGAGGAGACTCTTGGTCCTGTTGGAGGAAATTCTTACACTCCTGGAATGTATAAGGTAAATGCCTGATGTCCAACTCCCTCTGCTATTCTCCTCAGCCTAGGAATACAACTGTAACAACTTGTTTCTTCTGGCTTGATTCTTTTTGTTTTGTGCCCCCCTTCCACTCTTCCTGTAAACTCCAACTTCTCTGAGAATTGTTCAGGTGAATTTATTCCAGGGAATTACTTAAATCCATTGTAGGTAGCCATCCTCACTTTAGTTGGAATAAGCAGGCTTTACATTCAAACTGCCTCCACTGGTCATTGATGATGATACATGTGTTGCAGACTCTTCATGCCAAGTAAGCCTTAGGAAAACACAGTCTTCAAACTCTACCTATTTAACTGAGGTTTTGAAATCCACTGGGAGAGGCAATAGGAAAAAGTATTACTGTAGATAAGTTGCTAAAGCTTTGTACCAGGAGCAATACAATCTCAGGCTCTGGCAAAAAAAGGTATGGATGAAAACAAACTGGAGCAATAAGGTGTTATCTTTGGAAGTTATTTCAGCAATACTGTTAACAGATGTTTTCTTTTTGTTGATAGTATTTTATTTTTATTTTAGATTTAGACCCACCCTGCACTGAGGGAATAGTGAAGTTCTCCCAGCCTTAAATATATTGTTCTATTATAGTTTGTAATGTGCGGACCAGAAGAATACTGATGTAACTGCAGTATAGTCTGTGGTTACTGTTTAAATTCTGCCCCCAGTACCCCCATTTCAACCACTGTGTCAAAGAAATCTACTCCTGTCACCAAATGAGGAGTTCTCATTGTTATGACATTTCATTTATCTGAGAAGCAACATGCTTGAAAGGAGACTGCCTGGAACTAAATAAAGTATGGAAGACAATCAAATGCAGTTAAGCAAACCCATGTTGACATATTAAATCATGCTTGAACCAAGAGAGCAAAAACAGACTACACACAAAATCTTCTAAAGAGATTTTTAAATAAATAAATAATGCAGGCCAGTCTGCTCCTAAATAAAGAGGCTTTTAGCATAGAAAACCAGGGGAATGGATGAATTGTGTTGGGGGGGGCACCAGAAGACCAATTAATTATTTCACTTTCAGATTATGAAACCTATAAGTAACTGGAATAGGAAAGAAATGTGATATTAACTCTGGAAAATGGATAAATTCACATCAATTGTTTTCCAGTCCGTGGAATGGAAAACAACATTTTGATTCTTTATCCTAGAAATGTCTTAATAGAATATTTTCAAAGAGCTTTGCATTCATCAGATGAAAAGCCCTTATGCATATGGAGTAGCACATTATTATTCTCCTTTACAATCACACAGCAGGATCTTGGGAGCATTCATTCTTCAAGTCAGATCCCTACTAATAATTGCATCAAAGAAATGGAGTGATCCATCAGTCAAATGATCATCTGCTCTAATTGTTGCTTCCCCAAACTGGGGCTCTTCTTTCTTTTCTCCCTTTGCATCCAAACTACACCTTAATAGGTCTAAATGTAGGGGCCATCTTCATGCTCTGACAGGATTTAAGTACATCAACATAACATTTTCATTCTTAGAGCGAAAACCCTTAAGCATAAACACAGCATGTACACACAAAGTAAGCCAAAGCTTCAAGTTAAAATGTGATCCAGACCCAGGAGTAGAAAGAAAGAAAGGAAGGAGAAAAATAAAAGGATAACAACGAAAATAGAAGGGAAGGGTAGTGAACGCTGGTTAACTGACAATGGGTAATTGAAAATTCATCTTTTGTTGTGCTTGTGAGCAACACACTTTCTATTATCTATGCCAGTATTAGTGACCTAGTGTCTTCCTATTTTGAAATAACTGTCATGCCATTCTGGAAATATACACATGTAAATAAAATATTAAAGCAATACATCATATAAACTGAGTACATGGAAGACTATACATTTTATTTATTTATTGGAATATCTCTCTATCATCTATCTATCTATCTATCTATCTATCTATCTATTTATCTATCTATCAACTATTTATATTCTTCTCTCATATATTTAGTCATGAAAGTAGATCCCCTTCCACCTCCCCTTCCAGTCCCCCTTCCTTACCTACTCCTCTATTTCTCTTTAGGAAAGCTCAAACCTCCCAAGGATATCAACCAAACATGGCATATCAAGTTGCAGTAAAACTAGGCACCACACCTTGTGTTAAGGATGGATGGACAACCCATCAGGAAGAAAGGGGTCCCAGAAGTAGTGAAAAGAGTCCGATACAGTCCCTGCTCTCACTTTTAGGAATCCCCCAAGAAGACTAAGCTACACAACCATATTCATCAGGCCTAGGTGAGACCCATGCAGGCTCCCTGATTGTGGGTTCAGTCTCTGTGAGCCCCTGTGAGCCTTCCTTAGTTGATTCTGTGGGTTTTCTTTGGTGATCTTGATCCCTTTGGTTCCTTCAATCTTTCCTCCACATCTTCTGCAGGATTCCCTGAGCTCTCTCTAATGTTTGGCTGTAGGTCTTTGCATCTATTTCCATCAAGTGCTAGATGAAGCCTCTCTGATGACTTTTATGCTAGGCTCCTTTCTAAGACTATAGCAGAATATCATTATGGATCATTTATTGACTTTTTAAAAGTTATTTCAAGTCCTGTTTGGTTCAGTCCCCTGTCTCTGGGCTATCTGGTTCCTGGCCATCCAAGCAGTGTCAGGTGTAGGCTCCTTCTCCTGGCTTAGGTCTCAAGCTGGGCCAGTCATTGGTTGGCCACTCCTCTAATTTTTGTGCCAACTTTACCCCAGCACATCTGGTAGGCATCTTGTGGCTGGATTGGTGTCTCAATATCTCCACTGGAAGTCTTTCCTGGTTACAGGATATGACCAGTTCAGCTTCATTCCCCCCATTACTAGGAGTCTTAGCTAGGGTCACCCTCACAGATTCCTGGGAGTTTCCACGGAACTAGGTTTCTAGCTCAACCCTAAAATGCCTGGTTCCAGTTGTCTCTCCCAGTATTTTCTTCCTCCAATGTGGGTGGAGGATGAAGGGAGAGAGTACTGGGAGAGACATTTTACTTACTTATGTTCATGCTTGTGTTTGTGTTTATGCATGTGTTTGCATGAACTTATTTATAACATGTGTGTGCAGTAGCCGTTAGAGGCCTGAAAAGGGTATCAGCTCATCTAGAACCAGAAATGCAGATGGTTATGAGCACTATGTGGGTTTTGGAAATCAAATATTTGTCCTCTACAATTGCAGAAGCACACATTCTCAACTGAACTATCTCTCTAGACACTACATGGAATAAGTTTTGTTAAATAACATAAATCTTATATACAGAAGATAATTCAGATAGGAAGTTAGAGAGGTAGGCAGGTTGAAGTTAAGTTACATTCCACAATAGTTTCTAATTAATAGGGTGGGTTTTATGTAGTGTCAATAGTGGCTGTGGAGGCCCCATGGGACTGGACTAGGCCCTCTGGATACAGAAGACAGTTGTTTGGCTCAAACTGTTTGGGGGGCACCCAGGCAGGGGGTTTGGGATCCGTCCCTGGTGCATGGGCAGGCTTCTGGGAACCCGGTGCCTGTGGTGCCTGTGACACCTTGCATAGCCTTGGTGCAATGGGAAGGGGCTTGGACCTGCCTAGGCTCAGTGTGCCAAGCTCTGTTGACTCCCCATGGGAGACCTTGATTTGGGGGATGTGGGGATGCGGGTGGCTTAAAAAGAGGGCTGGGGGTTGCGGGGAGGAAGGAGGGGAAATTTGTGGGTGGTATGCAGAGCGAGTAGAAAAATTCTTAATAAAGAAAAATGAAAAATAAAACAAAAAAAATAAATCATTAGTAAATTCTGTTTGGGGCTAATCCATATTGAAGTTACATAGGTAAATGTCAATAGATGAGGCACAAAATATTTTTCCAATTAATTCATTTTATACTGAGGACATAGTATATGTTTTGCAAGCATTCTGTCTCTGAGCTGTATCCCCTGTTTTAAAATTAACCAAATTTGTTTTAATATAGGCAGTGCTTTTCAGTCTGGTTTATCATGAATGCTCAATGATAAAAAAATGACTTGCCAATCTTCCTAAAAAAATACTGTTAAATACAGTACCAAATATAAAGAAAGATAAAGATAATACACTGGGGTCAGTGAGATAGCGCTACAGATGTTAGCCACCAAGACTGATGATCTGAGTTTAATTTCTTGGATCCATGTGGGGGAAGGAGAGAACAGACTCCTGCAAGTGGTCCTCTGACCTCTACAAATGTACCATGTTTGTGTTCATGTTCACACACATACACACACACACACACACACACACACACACACACACACACACACGCATACACACATGTGTACACACATATACACGTACACACATAAATAACTGGAAAGGTTTTTTTTAAAGTTAATAAACATTTCTAAATATAAAGACAAAATATGGTATCTGTGTAATACTAAGGATGTTAATTTCATGCCCCATTGCTACCCCAAATTAATTTTTTTATTAATCTATTGATCATTAATTTTCTGGCTAACATGTGAAATTTGCATTAAGTTTACAAAATGTGTGTTAATTAGAAGAGTTTTAGTAACTACTTACCTATAAAACTTATTTTTTTTTTTTAGGTTTGCTCATTTTATCTTTGTGTAGGAATGTTTTGCCTGCATGTATGTATGTGTGCCATATGTGTGCATGGTGCCCATGGGGGTCAAAGGAGGTTTATTGGTTCACACAGAACTGGAATTAAGGATTGTTGTGAGCCACCATGTGAGTGCTGGAAACCAAACTGAGGGACTGGAAAGATGACTCATCAGTTAAGAATACAAACTGTTCTTTGAGAGGACTCAGGTTCAATTCCTAGCATTCAAGTGTAACTTAAGTTCTAGGGTGATTAGTGCCATCTCCTGGCCTCTCTGGGAACCAGCTCACATGTGCATATGCTTACATACAGGCACACATACAAACATAAACTTCATTAAGAATAAATAAATTGTTTTAAATGGAAAGAATGAAAATAAATGGAATGACTTTTCATAAATATTAGATATCATTTAAATGCTACTTGCAGAAAAAGAAAAATAATGATCATTTCCTCTATTTCAGCCTTGATGCTGGAGGGAGGGACTAGGTCTAGCCCCAACATGGTATAACAGCCTATGTTGACTACCCAAGGGAGGCCTTATTCTCTATGAGGAGAGGATGGGGGTGGGATGGGGTTAGGTGGGGGAAGCAGGAGAAGAGGAGGGAGGGGGAACAGGTTGGGAATGTAAAAGGATAGAAAATCTTTTTTTTAAATAAAAAATTATATGTATAATAAAATTAAAAAGATATATGGATAAAAAAGTTTCTCTGTCATATTTTTCAAACAATGTGACTTGTGGTTTTTGAATATTGAGAATGTAGTTGAGTAGGAGAGCATTTTTCTGAGTAAACTGTAAATGAAACATGTCTTTTAAAAATAAACCACACTTGAAATTTGAAATTTTTGAATTTTTTTAAAGGGGAAGAGTATTCTAAATAATAGAATGAGAATCATTCACTGATTTTATAATCTTTTACATGCATATCAAATTTTCAAAATTAGACATTTTGTATTTGTGTATACTGTATATAAGGTGGTATAGAATAACATTTTAAATGTATTAGCTCATTGATGGTCCTCTTCCAAGAAGGAGACTGCTATGATAACTGAAAAAGTTCCAGCCATAACAACAAAGAATGCTAAAGTATACAGAACCAAGTTCACAGATGTTTTTATTGTTCTCTGTCTTAATGCAGGGAAATCTCAAGACTGTTATTAATTTAAACACATTTGAGAGGGATGACCCTCAGGGAGCAGAAATAAACAGATCCTTGGTAGTTTCAGAAGCATGGTGCAATGAAGTCGACTCAAAGAAAAGAGGAGAATTGTAATTTAGTGCCTTGAGTTTCAGGGAAAAAAAAATTATAGCCTTTTACCAAGCAGCTAAGCTGTTCAGTGAGCTTGAAATCCAGAAAAGCTGTTTGCACCCTCAGGAAGACAAAGAATAAAAGAATATGCCCCTGTGCATGAGTAGATCATAAAGGGGCATCTGGTTGTCATTTAATTGGGAAATAACATATTATATTCTTTATGAATGAATTCTTTCTTGCTGAGGTTTTATGGTGAATATTCACAGTATTCATCCAAGGCATGGCATACTGATATTAATTCCCACAACCCCTGATCCACATAGAGATCACCTAAGAACAAGTAAATGTGTGTGTGTGTGTGTGTGTGTGTGTGTGTGTAGTATACATATATGAAAATATGTACATGTATGTATGTATATATCTATATATAGTTATCACATGACGTTGCTATGATTGAAAATATTATCCTATACTGTAAATTTAGAAAAGCAAAGGTTACATAAAATACTAATCCTCATCAGGAAAATAACTAAAATATGTGAGGATCACCAAAGAGCTGTTAAGAAAAGGATAAACAGCTTCAACAGATGCAAAATATAGATTTGCCTCATAAATTGGGCTCATAAAGTGAGGAATTATTTACCCTGTTTATTTTTGTGGTCTGAATATTCTGAATTTATCAAATACTTTCTATTTTCCATGCTCATATAATGTATTGATAATAATATGTGTTTGCTGAGTCAAGATGTAATTTGGAAAAGTTTTACAAAGAAATATTACATTATCTGATACTTTAAAAGTATATATAGCCGGGCGGTGGTGGCACACGCCTTTAATCCCAGCACTTGGGAGGCAGAGGCAGGTGGATCTCTGTGAGTTCGAGGCCAGCCTGGTCTCCAAAGCAAGTTCCAGGAAAGGCGCAAAGCTACACAGAGAAACCCTGTCTCGAAAAACCAAAAAAAAAAAAGTATATATAATTATAAGCCTTGCCATAAAATTATAATAGAGTACCTTTAGAAGGTGCTAACTATTTAATACCATTGAAAATCATAAATAGTACAACATTTTGACATATATACCCTGGGATTAGAAAACATAATCATCTATTTGACTTTATATGGTTGTATAGTTCTTTTTTAATATGAATGTCAATTTCCAAATGTATAAAGTTTTCATAGAGAAAACTTTCTTATGACACTCCTTAAACATGAATATACACAAGACCCAATGAGAGATGTTACTCAAAATAGTGCAACAGATACTAGAATAGCCTTATTTAGCCAGGAAATTCAGGAATTATTAAGTCTTTTATTTCTCAAAGCTTAATAGTCAAAGCATTGGAAAATAGTATAGATGTAATGTATAATGAAATGCAAATTAATACATTAAATTATATCTTGGCATTAAAAGCTTATCTGTCATGTTATTCTTATTTCCTGCATTTTCTCAATGTTTGTGTTAAACATCAACTTTTTATAAAAAGAAATATTATCATTTTGCCCTAAGTTAGCATGCTCCATCCTCAGGCATTTACATATCTAGCAAAAGACCTCCTACATCTGACATTCAAAGATGAAGCTATCTGCATATCTGTCTGTCTTCCTAGGGTATAGCATTGTTCAGACTGTATATACTGCGTGACACACCATTAACTCGAGGAAGGAGGGATGTTATTTAATGAGGTAGGTTTTCTTACAGTGTTGGAACTCTAGAAAATGTATTTCTCTTTACATAGGAAGTTCACTGATATTTATATAGCTTGGTTTAACCTAATACATCAATATAAGATTATCCTTTTACATATGAAGCCAACAGTCCAAGTTAAAGAAATTATGAATATACTTACCTATAGCTACCCTATACATATTCCAAAAAATGCATCATATTTTTAACAAAGTATAGTAAGTAGCAAGTGTCTCTAGAAAAAAAATGCAATGTGTTCAACACTATGTAAAGCGCCTTTCATCTAGTGCCTGCTGGGAAGCAGAAAGAGAAGAAGAAAGTGAAGAGGGATTCAGATACTCATATTGGAAAGACAGCCGGTCTAAGAAAAGGGGCTATTTGAACTCACGCATGCTGACTCAGAATCAATGTGCTTAAAACACTAGACTACATTGTCTCCCACAAACAGTATTTCTCACCATTTTGAAGTTAATTTAGGTGACTTTCAATACATATACCTTGTTTGTTCCATAGATCTAATATGTCTCTATCTGCAAAGAATTGTTATTTTTGCTTTTCCAATGGTGCATGGTTCATAAACACATCCACAAATGTGTTTAGTTTTGCTGGCATCTATGTTCACTGGGGAAGTAGGGGACTTAGATTAGTGCTTCTCGACTGTGAGTGAGAATATCACAGAGAGTACTTGGCAATCTCTGGAGGCGGTTTTTCACTTTCAAAATGAAGTGTAGAATTCCTAAGGCTTCTACTGGGTGAGATCAAAGAACCTGCTAAAATCCTCTCTGACACTGCTGACCCACATTCCTACTCACATCATCTCATAAGTATTTGGCTCAAAATATTAATGACAGTGTTGAAAACATGGTTTAGGATAAAAGAAAACATAAAACAAGGGCAAAGGTCTGTAAAAGTTTAATAGAACTATTCCAAAACGTCAGCAGAGAGCAGTTTAAGCTGAAAGAACCAAAAGCCATCTATTTTTATTATCCTTATGTGTACTACTTGAAAATACACGTGACTGTTTAGCTACTTAATTTCCACATCATGGTGTTTATACATGCGTGTATACATAAACACACATACATAACTGCACACACAGGAGCATACATGCATACACACATGTATACATACATGTAAGTCCACATGCAAACATACATGCATACACTCACCCATGCACAAACACGCAAATGAATCACTTTCATTTTATACTTGCATAATTGCTAACCTTTGCTGAAATTTTAAAATTAAAATCAGTTTCTTATTGTTGAATAAAATAGCATACCAAATAGAACCAAGAGTTCAACCCCTTTGATGTTTTTTGGTAATGTGCCTAATTAAAAATAACTAGGCTCCCCAATGCATAATTACAGGAACACCTAATACACTACACTTGCAGCCAGATTTTATTCAATCATAAGTACGAGCCAGAAATATGAATGATCGCCATACTGCTCCCTGCTGTATCTGAACTGTTTCTGAATCAAAGCTCTTTCCTGAGTTGGGCATTTTCACTACACTTTTCCTTGCTGTGCAATCACCTCCCAGGTGGACAATTAATAAGTGCTTTTCCTCCACAGCCCTCCACGTGCAACCTGCTCTACCCACTCTTTTTGCCTGCACAATATACCTTCTTCACTCTGACTAGTTTTGGCAGTGACCCACAGTCTAAATCTCTTTTTCCCATTTGATATAAGTGAAACCATAATTATCTAGGGCTAATTTCAAATTACTACTTCATTCCACTTTTAACTGATGAAGATTAGTGGTCTTGCTTTGCATCTGAGTAAGTCAGCAACACAATCACAAGAGAACTCAGCGGGCAACATTTGATTCATGTGAACTCAATTACTTCTGTCAAACACATCCATTTCAATAAAAAGCAGAAACTTCCAAAATGGGCTTTTGCTAACCATTTTGTACAAAAAAAAAAAAAATCGTATGACTCCTGAGGGAAAAATAATACGGAATACATAGGAAATAAAAATAAATAACAGGTAAGGAAACACACATGGCTAAATGGAATTGGGTTAGTATTTTTTTTCTGAAAACAAAGAACATTTCAAAGAAATAATTTTGCATACTTACAGTAGTTAATTATAGAAATTTGAAACATGCAGTTTGGCATTGCAAAGCCAATATATAACAGATTCTAAGTTAATAAAAATAAAAACTAGAGTATTGTATTATTTGACCCAACACAGATTACTAAAGATAAAGCTGTCCACTTCTCTTTAGGGAAGTTCAGAAGGAGCTTCAAGTGATGTGCAGATAAAGGATCATGTATTTCTTAACAGGCCTTGTCCACTCAACCTATGCTCTGTTATCATTAGGGGTGAGACCATATAGTTAATTAACTGTCTAGCATTCTCAACCCTGAAATTCAATTTCTAAAAGTCTTGAGGTCAATCTCATCATGCCTACAGAGGTAAGAGGTCACAGAGGCATGATTGACCAGGTTTATTGGGTCATCACCTGGAGAATTCTGCAAATATTCATGTATGATAATGTATGGCAATACATATATTCAAACTTCAGCTTCTTGACATAATTATAACCTTAATTAAACCTTAACCTAGTTTGATCAGTAGAGAGACTGAGTAATTAAATGTCATTAAGTAATAAGTCTACTTTATAAATATGTTTCAATAGGCCACTTTTGTGGCTTGACAAAATTGACTGAGATGGTGTCCACAGTGGTAAATACATGGAATGCCAACCATTTCAAAGCATGAAAATGACTTATTTCTGGCTATTAAAAATTTGGCCTCAGAGTCTTTGGCCAAGAAACCATTATTTTAGAAGATTTTTTAAAATATAATTTTGAACAGAACAAGAAAAATTTCTGTATGTGAATAGAAATGTAAAATAAACCAGTAAAACAGTATTTTGCACACATTTGTACATTCTCTTTTCTTTGCTCACTTTCCTCTTCATTTCCAATTTCTTTCTCACTCCTTAATTCAAATATGTACCACTCTTGCCATAAGAAGTGAATAGTGCAATGGAAGTTGAATCATTAATTATATAATAAATTATAAACTAGGCAAAAATTGCAACTCTAAATGATTCTATGAAAAGGCAGTGTGTAAGTAAATAAGAGCGATCCTTGATCCGGTGCTGATAAGTCATAGCATCCCTCAAGAAACAGTACTGGAGTGAAGATTGGAAGGGTGAGTAGGAATTAGCCAGGAATGATGGAGACAGATGGTTATTCAAGGGAGCAAGAGATGAATTATAAAAGAACAAGGAATACTATGCAAAAATGCTTTTGAGAAACTGAGCATAGCTTATATGTTTAGCATGTAGAGGAGGGCAGTTAGCACAGAGATAATGTTGGCTTTCTTGCTGCTGGAGTTACAAACAATTGTAAAATGCCATATGGAAGGTGGGAAATGAACTTAGGTTCTCTGCAAGAGCATCTGTGTTAAACCACTAATTGAGCATACTATGGAATAGTTTAAAGAATTTTTTTTTTTAACAACATGAACTTTACAGTTCATCCCCACTGCCACTTATTGTGGTCTCTACTCAATTATGAAGAGTATGAGGTAAGAAAGAAAAGATTAGTGTTAAGTTCTCACACTAACATATATTAGGTCAGATGCAGTACCCCCTTGAATTTGATACATTCAATAATAAGTGTCAATAGAATGCTTTCATCTCATCAATTCAAATTTATCCTACAAGTGTTCAGGGGCTTCCTATACCCTTTTGTCATTCTGAATGAAAGCAAATTTTGTAGTGGTCTAATTTAGCCTCCACTTACTCCCTAAAACATTGTTAGTGATCAGTCAAGTAAATTGTTGCTTTAAAATGACAACAATTTTAAGACATTATTAGTAAACTGCATATTTGCAATATTCTATAATGAACATTAATTTAATTGATGCTTCTACCATACAATTACATATGACCTCATCATAAACTAATGCAACTCTTCATAAACAAAAGACAAGGTATTAGTTAGACCTGTCACATAAATAAGATCAAATGAACTATGATTTACTTTCCCAACAAACTTAGAAACACTAGAAACACTTGACAACATTCTTAGTGTGTGTGTGTGTGTGTGTATTTGTCTGTGTATGTGAGTATGTGTATCAAGAATAGTTTCTATTAAAAACAGCTATAGAATTGCCTATAAATATATTATAAAGGTCTTAAAATAGGAGCTGTTTTCAGAAAAGGAAACTTTATTGCATTGAAGAGTTTTTGAGAGAATTAATAAACCAGCTTAATTATGATTACCAGGTGTAGTCGGAACATTTCTGTGTCCCGGCCTGCCAGCGGTTGGGACAAGTCTCTTCCACTTGCATTCCCCAAATAATTTTCCTTGGTTATTATAAAAGATAAATTAGATTTGAAACTTTAGACTCACAAATATAGGATAGATAGAATAGTTTCTTTAATTTTGCCAAATACAAATAGACTAAATATTGTAACTGTAATTCTTGATTGATAACTGTTCTATTATATGAAATTTTACTATGCTAAAGTTAAAACCTTCCTTTTTGATTAGATAGAAAAGGGGAGGTGCTGTGGGATGTTCTGTATGCTGTGAATGTGTGTTGCACTGATTGGTTGATAAATAAAATGCTGATTGGCCATTAGCCAGGCAGGAAGTATAAGCAGGATAAGCAGACAATGATAATTCTTAGAAAAGGAAGGCTAAGTCAGGAAATGCTAGCCTGCCATCCAGGGAGCAGCATGTGATGACACACAAGTAAAGCCACAGAACACGTGGCAACATATAGATTAACAGAAATGGCTGAGTTTAAGTGTAAGAGCTAGTCAGTAGGAATGCTTAGCTAATGGCCAAGCAGTTTTAATTAATATAAGCCTCTGTGTGTTTACGTGGGTCTGAGCAGCTGCAGACTGGGTGGGACACAGGAAAACTTTCAGCTACCACAAGGTAAAATATGCAGTTTTGTCTCCCTAGATCTGTGATCAATCTAAAGTCAAGATTGAGCAAGATGGATAGTTTTGTACATATACAAGGGACTTAGGAAATAACACTTATGAATCTACAAGAAGTGATTGAGAGTCTGCACAGCATTATGCTCTCCCCTCGGACAATACACACAAACCTCTTGTTATCTACTTAAAATTAAGAAATCATGTACAAAACAATTTGAAACTGTAAGAGCACACATTTTCAAAAGGGAAAATGTGTTTCCTTATACACTCTTCTCCACTTTGGCATAAAGTACTATCCTGTTTCAAAAACCCATTGATAAATAGCCAAGTCTAAAAGGACAACTTACCATACTCTGGGCAAAGTGAGAGCATTTTCAAATGAATGAAGAAGCATGCATGATCAAGTTTCAATTTAAAAGAAAAATTAAAACAGGAAAAAAATCTCCAAGTGCAAATTGCTTTGAAATGACCTTTCTGTAGTGGCTCTGTCTCCAAACAGCTATTTTCATGGGGCACTGCTTATTATGCATTTAAAATTGATCTATAAATTTTGAAAAGCAAGCATATAATTGCAACCATATGTAAACAATGTAGTAAGCTAAGTCCTGCGAGATGACAAATGTTTTTCTGAGAAGTTCATGTGGCTGAACTTATTTCCAAAGACTTTTTAAATGGAAGTTAAAAGCTTGCCAAGACAAGTCTCCTCCAAGATTTTTTTTGCATTTGAATTCTGTATGGCAAAACAAAGAAATAACTTCATGACAAAAAACCACAGCCTAGACAGACATCAACCCTACAATGGATGGTAGCAGGGCATTCGTTGTGCCATTCACAATAAAACTTCTGCAAATGATGTGAATATAAAACATCATAGTGAAAATCACACGCTCTCTGAGCATTAACTATGTATACCCAGTAAAGCAGTACATTAAAACTTTCATCATTGCTTCAAATTTTTGAGATTCAGAGAAGAAAAAAAAATTGAAGAGAAATAATCTCCATAAATTAACAAAATAAAAGGTCACTTGTAACCACTGAGGGAAAAACAAATACAGGATCCAAGAGAAGCACAAAGCCCTCACAAATCCACAGGAAAAGGCTTACCTTGACAGGTGCCATTTTTCTCTTCATATCCAGCCTTGCACATGCATTTCCCGATGGGAACCAGCCACTCCCCTTCAGCACTGCAGTGCATTTTGGGAGGATCATCTGTCACAGAATGGTTGACACAGGAGCCTGACACCTCTAACAACTGTGAAGAATCAGCTCCAGTGATGGTGTCAGGGAAGATAGCCAAGTGTCTTACCACTGAAGGACATTTTTTATAGTACACACGCACAGAAACCAAAGCAATGCAAGCACCAACATCTTGGAAAGCGAGGTAAAATCCCTTTTTACTCAGAGGCCCTACATCTCTGACCTCTGTGTTCAGCTTCATGACACGGTCTCCAAGATCAAGTTCTGTAAAGCTCTCATCAGCAGCAATGGTATCAATCTTGATGTATTGGTTCTCTTTAACATTTCTCCCATTCTCATCATCTGACTCAAAATAATACATGTTAAATGTCTCCTTACAAGTGCCTAGTCCTCCAGGAAGGCTGTTGCAATCCCTTAGAGTAAATTTCAGTTCAATAAAGATTCTGGAAGCACCTTCATTGGAGATCCAACTGGTCAACAGCCAATTATTCTGATTCTGTTCCATGACTCTGCATACTTGGTAGGTATGGATAGGCGCATAGTTTTCATCAACTTCTCCAATCTCTTCCCACTGTAGAAGACAAAATAGAGGGATGTGAAAAAACTGGAAACTCAAAAAGTAAAACAGAATATCACATACACCAAAACAAATAAACAAACAAACAAAAAAACATAAAACCTAATTTACTGAAAGAAATATATGTGCTTCATATATATCATAAAATAAGTCATGTAAAAAAGTTTTGGCAGAAGAGAGTCACAAAAACATTTTGATTTTCTGAATTTCATGTTAGGGATTCAGTCTGATGTCTCATACATACTAGGCATATACTCTTGCACAAAGCTGCAATCTGCACCCCCATTTGTTATCTACATCATTGGATTAACCCAAAGATGGAAAAATGTGAATGAAATGCACCAAATGGGAAAAAAATATAGTTTTAGAATAACAGTTTTAAAAAGAGATTTATATTTGCTCAAAGAAGAAGGAAAATGGGTTAGATGGAAAAAAGATAAGTCTCTAAATAAGATTTAAATTATGGTATAGATAGTGTCTATAAGTTCTATGTGCTAAAAATTTGATCCCAGCCCACAGAGCTATTTGGAAGCTATTGGCACAGTGAACAATTATGGGTCTAACTAGGGAACAACATATGATTTTGACAAGGGTACATAGCAACAAAGTGACTACTACTGGCCTATTGATATACCCGTAGATGAGTACACCACTCAACCCTCATCAGAGAAGCTTCTTCTTGCAGTAGATGGCAGAGATTTTAGAGCATCTACTAAACAGACTTTTGTTTGCTTGTTCTGTATGTTTTTATTTATCTTTATCAAACCCTTTCCCTCAAGGCTATGCAGAATAGGAGACAGAAAGATTGTAAGAGCCAGAGGGGATGGATGACTCCAAAGAAACGATGTCTTCCATACACAATAGGACTGATGCACATATGAATTTACAGAGAACTGTGACAGCACACAAGACCTGCACAGGTTCAAAGCAGACGAAATCTCAGCCCTGTGAAGGGGAAGTGGACACAAAGACCCACCCCTAGCCAAGAAACTCTTCACAGCACTGCCTGCTGGGAAAGGGAATATCTGTTTTCTCCAGTGGAGTCTCCCATTCCAAGAGTAGGCCCCTTGCCCTGGTATAATTGACCAATCCAAAACAGACTCCATATTTTTAGGGGGGGTGCCTTTTTTGTTTCATTTTGTTTGGGTATTTTTGTCTTATTTGGGTTTTGTTGGTTTTGATTGCTGATTATAGATTTTTTTTTTTTTTGAGAGGGAGAAAGGTCATTAAAATGTTAGGAGGGAGATCAGAAGGAACTGGGATGAGTTGGGGGAGAGGAAAGGATATGCTCAAAATATATTGTATGAAAAAAATTAAATAAAAAGAAAATAAAACACTTGAGGCCTCGAGAAAGAACATTAATCCATTTCACAGATTCCTTCAAAGGGAATGAGAGGGTCTAGTCCTTTCTTTTCCTCTCTGTTGTATTCTGGTCAGGTAAGCAGTTTTCTCTGCCACATATCCTTGGCAGCACTGCTGGTCAATCCCAGGGCTAAGAGTAGTGGGGCCCAATTGATCAAAGACCAAATCCATTAAAACATCAAACTGAGATTTTAACTTTTCTTTCTATGACTTAATTACAGCAGGTATTTGTTGTAGTGTTTAAATATAACAAGGTAAATGAAATTTAACTGGAAAATTACATACATACACACACACGCACATATATATAACAGTATAATTATAAAAAAGAAAATAAGAACAGAGAACATAAAGTACTCAAAGAAAGATTACATTTGATAACATAGTCATTTTTTAATATTGTCATGTAAATGACACATCAGTGTAATAAAATTTGGAGGGAAATCTATTAACTCAAAATTAATAATAGATATTTAAACCTTTATATTGATTCCAAAATGTAACTCGGACAACGAGGAGTTATGAATCATTTAGTCCCACTAAAATACTTCCATTTTGAGAATATCAAGATATCAAATTGCAGAACAACACATTATAGACATTCATTTTTAACACATTAGTTGAATTTATGAAATTTTGTAAGCTTGTACAGACTCTCCTTGAACATAACTCTATATAATTAAGTTTTTTTAATCTTACAAATACATCCAGCAATGAATATTACTGACTTTCAATAAATGGAGAATATATAGCTTTGAATATCAGATATTATACATAACACTTAGAGAAATTAATTTCGGTGGATGTGAAATTAAAGATAGCATTGTTCGTTCATTCTGTTCAGTTGACAAGAGTGTAGCAAATGTGACGTCAAATAGAAAGAAGAACACCTTACACTTCAGACGGCCTACCTAAAACCTCTAGCTGCCATCAGACAAACACATGTAAAAGGTGCAAGCAAAATAAAACTGCTGAGTGACAAATTCACAAGAGAAACAGAGGAACATCATGATAAAAACTTTTACACTTATATGTCATTACAGGGCTAAGTTTTTTCATCCTGTATCATTTCTTCTCTCTTTAAAATGTTACAACTTTGCTTAGCCACTGATTTTATAGCAGCTATTTTGTCCTTCTACTTGTATTATATTACATTGTTATATTAATTATATATTCCTATGTTATAAATTATCTCTTCATGTCATAATCAATATTTAAAGTAAAAAAACTAAAAATAAAAAAGCTAAAAAAAATCCATTTACCATAATATCAATTAAGTAGGTATGTTTTATATTAGTAAAGGGGAATATCAAATTGGTAAAAGAAAACTAAAAGTACTACTGCTCAAAATACTCATCTTACTTCATGATAATCTTTCAAACAAAGCTCAAACTAGATTTTCAATCACTAGCCTTCAAACGCTTGTAGAAGACGTGTGTCTCCATCATACATTGATACAAGGTCCAGGAGGATGAGGCTACCAAGTAGACTAACGCATCATCCCAGGAGCATCCAAGATCAGAAACCAAGGCAGTCACCGCCCTTTTGAGGGAAGAACAAACACTAAGAGTGCAAGGCAAGCAGCGTTTGACAGGGCAGCTACAACATACGTCCAGCTTCGGGTGCCGATTTCAAAACGTGTGTGTGAATGTCTTGCTGCTGTGAGTTGTTTTAGTTAATGGGAAGAAAATATTTAGAATCTGTTCTAGTATAATTTTATTTACTTATACTTTTCAAGAATAAAACTGGAGGTTCACAATATATGTTTCATGAATAAAGAGAAAAACTTAAAACATTTTGACAGAAAAGATTACCTACACGGACTATAGGGATTTCCCATGGCTGTCCTGATTAAACAAACACTTTAAACAATGAGAAAATTTTTTTTCATTTATTTTGGATTATCTGAAATAATAGCTTTAATTCTTTGGCAGGTTTGTTCTTCTTAGCATAGAGAAATGATCTTTCTGTTCTGAGAAAAAGAATATATAATGAAGAAAGAAAGCAAATAAAATAATGATGAAAATATTCATCAAGGATTCAGGAGAGGGGTAGGTAAATTTCCAGTTTCTTTTACAAAAGTCATATCAAGGAGAATGAAGCAATTTAATGAAAGATATGAAAAATAGTATCTGTTCAGTTTTTTTGGGTAACCTATGACTGTGGTTGACAATATCTATATATATTATTTTTTGGTTGTTCCCAGGGACGAATGTGTGAATTTTGGAACGGGGGCCCACTAAACTGTAATAAGGTGGACACACGTCTGCCTCTGTCGGTCAGGGCAATTCCTCAAGGTCCATACTCTAAGACCATGTTTTTCTCTGTAGCGTTTTCCTGCTTATTCCCTATGTGTTTGCCTTAAAATTTAAGTTCTGGTTAATCCGATAGCTTAGGTTGACATGACATCTCTCCCACATGTTTATATTTTGTTTTGTTTTTGTATATATATCTTTCCTCTGGCTTGGAAAACTCCTGCGAAGTTGTATTCTTCATTCACACATCCTCAGGCCTCCCATGTCACCCACACTCACGAAGAACCTGAGTCACTGATTCATATGTATGGAACAGACTGTTTTTTTTCCCTCCCTATCTATAAGAATGATTTTCTTCAGTCTGCTCTCACTGCCCTTTTAAGCTTCTTGCCTGGAGAGCCAACTATCTCCTTCCGCTTCAACATGACTCTGATTTCCCATCCACCAGCGCATGTATTACGTCTTTTTCCTTTAATACTTGAAAGTACTCAGGACACAGAGTTCAGGCTCTAATCTTCCTTTAGATTGTGTTCCCCAATCCATACTAAGAAGCATTGTGTGAACGGAATTGACTCTGACCTTTACGCTATCAGAGGTGACAGATCATCAAGTTCTGTTTTCATTATTTTATTTCTATTTATCTTTTTTCTGCATCAAGGAATTAATCAATTGAGGTCAAGGAACAGTGGTAAGAAACTCCACAGTCAGCCCCATGGGACTGGACTAGGCCCTCTGGATACGGAAGACAGTTGTTTGGCTCGAACTGTTTGGGGGGCACTCAGGCAGGGGGAATCGGGATTCGTCCCTGGTGCATGGGCAGGCTTCTGGGAACCCGGTGCCTGTGGTGTGACACCTTGCACAGCCTTGGTGCAGTGGGTAGGGCCTTGGACCTGCCTAGGCTCAGTGTGCTGGGCTCTGCTGACACCCCATGGAAGACCTCGATTTGGGGGATGTGGGGATGTGGGGTGGCTTGGGAAAGAGAGCTGGGGGTGAGAGGAGGGAGGAGGGGGGATCTGTGGATAGTATGTGGAGTGAGCACAAAATTTCTTAATAAAGAAAAAAAAGAAAGAAAGAAAGCAATTCCACAGTCAACTTCTGAATAAAGATGCTTGACTGTCGTTGTTCAGAGGGAAATTGTGCCTGGCAGTTCAGTTTTAGTCCCAAATATTCTGATATCTTAAGGTATAAACAGGCATGCAGTCACTGGCACAAGAGCTCTCTGAACTGAATTGAGAACTGGAGTTATCTGCTGTGATCAGTTAAAAATACTTATGTCCAGTTTGGTTTTTTGTCTTTTTGGTTTGTTGTTGTTGTTGTTGTTTTAATAATAACAGGAAGGACCTAAAGATCTGATGTTCCAATCATTTCGGAAATAAAATACTTGAAGAGCCAAAACAAGAAAGGACGTTTTCAAGCACAGTGCCCATCTGACCAACTTGCCTGTTCAGATCCTGATATCTCTATCCTTTATCTAACGATTCCCATGGGGGATTCCTCAGTTCACTGCACCACTTACTACATTATTCTGTTGGAATCATGTTGTTAATTTTATCCATTATGTACTCATAATAAACCCTTTCTGTGTAAAATATTATTAAGAAACAAGTATGTTAGAGTTGAACCATGGCCATCCTAGTGTTTATGCAATCTCAGACATTATATTGAAAAAAAATTAATGTCAAACTTTTCCCTCCAAAATCCAGAATAATATCAATCACATACTCCTCCTTAATCCAGAAACTCTGCTAATTAGAAACAACTCATTATGGGTAGAACACTGACTATGTCAAAAGTAAATTTTCTGTCCTATAAATTGTCTAAATTTTACAGATTCAAATTAGAAATTTTATAAATTTAGAATATTTGTGAACAAACATGTTTTAATTTTTTTAACATTTACTTGTGTGTGTGTGTGTGTGTGTGTGTGTGTGTGTGTGTGTGTGTGTGTGTATGCTCTCATAAATTTGCATACCACATTATATGTGTGGATGTCAGAGGATAAATTTCAGGAATCAGTTCTCTCCTTCCACCATGTAGAATCTTGGAATCAAGTAGAGATCAACAGTCTTGATGCAGGGACTTTTACTATTCAGCGATCTTGCCAGCCTAACACTAGTAATTTTTATTAAAATTCTAAATATTTAGTGATATTTCAATACCACAGCTATTCACATAATTTTATGATTAGACTGCTGAATTATGTTTTACTAACATCACATTTTCTCAATTGCGATTCATAGCTTACTTGAGGTCCCTTATTCTTAATGTCCTGTTTTGAAAGTATTCAGTTTTTATTTTGCATTCACTAGCCTTGTGGACAATTTTAGACAAATTGAACTCACGATATTCCATGTGACAAAGTGGAGCTATACATTATGTCATATCTTAGTCAAAGTATATTAGCCCAATTTTGGTGATTTCTTCTGACAAAGAAAGATAAAAATCTGACAAAGAATCAATTTCCTTCAGGGTTGCTTTCATATGACAGAGAACATTCTAGAAAGGCCACATTACAATGAAAGGAATTCTATGAACAGGATAGAATGCCTTCTAGACGCCTGGAAGAAAATAATACTTTGCTTCAAGCTTTATTCAGTAATTGGTAGATGTCGTTTACTGCATTCAGGATATAAGTTCTGGCCTATGTGTGGTACGCTTTGTTCACTTTATTAATAAAAGCAGCACCTGAACCAGGGCTTTAAGGTTTTGGAAAAGACTGGTCTCTACCCCATGATCTCAGAACATGCGATAAGAACAGTGTAAGTGGGTATTAAAATCTGGAATCATGTACTTTTCCCTTTTAACCACTGAATCTCAAATATGTTTCTACATGATCTAAAAATTCATTTACATTTTAACTATAACTACTGGAAAATTTCTGCTTAAAAAAGAGTAATATTTTTTTAACTAGACATGTCAAACTTGCAACAAAATGTTTTGTTTTCCTAATTAATATGTAGTTTGTTATAATGATGTATGTCTTAATGCATAAGACATTTTCTCTTATGCATAAATATATATATATATGTACATATACATAAATATATATGTAGTTTTACCTATATTCACTGTTTACCTAAAGTGAATAAAATTAGGTCAAATAGTTTTAAAATTTGACATGAATAAATTACTTCTTGAGGGTGATAAAAATAACTAGAATTTTACCTACTTTCTATTATTTTAAGAAACAAATATACTGTACTCCTCCTCCACAGGTTCACTGTGGAAGAGAAAGAAAATAGAAGATAGGAGCCAGAGTAGAGGGATGTCTGCTGGGAAAGTGTCTTCTGGACACAGCAGGACACCTGAACATATGAATATACAACTTCCATGATGGCGTGCACAAGACCTGTGGAAGCCCAAGAAGAAAAAAATCCCAGCATGGAAATGGAGTCCCTGCAAATTCCCACTACAGCAGTGGAGATGTTGGCAATTGTTAGATTCTGGGACATTATGGGTGGTTTTTCCCTAAGAATGTAGACCTTGATACATCAATGACAATCTAGTGGAAGATAACAAATACAAGAATATCTGGGCAGCACAAATTGGCCTTAATTGGGGGAAAGAACAAAGATGGGTGCGAACAGTCGAGGATGGAAGAGTTCAGGAGGCATGGTGAACAAAACTGAAACTTGTATGAAATTCTCAAGGAATTAATAAAATATTTTGAAATATCCTTTTTTTTCTTGTTAGATATACAACTGAGTTCATTTGTCTATATGTTCATAAAGAACTCTGTTGGGACCAAAGACATTCAACCCAAAACATTTACCCTGAGAATGAATTAGAAAAATTCTAGAAGGATGAGTAACTAAAACTACAATCATGATTTATTGTAGAAAAGTGTGTGTCTTAGGGTTACTATTTCTGTGATAAAATACCACAACCAAAAGCAAGTTTGGTTAGAAAGAGTTATTTGGCTTACATTTCCACATCTCAGGCTATTATTGTAGAAAGCCAGGCAGGAACTCAAACAGGGCAGGACATTGGAGGCAGGAGCTGATGCAGAGGCCTTGAAGGGATGTTGCTTACTGGCTTGCTTCTATAGCTTGCTGTCTTCTTTCTTATAGAACCTAGGATCATGAGTCTGGGTGGGCATGGAGGAGGGGCCGCTGGGGGTGGACGGGGGTGGGGGGTGGGGAGGTGACATACCCACAGTGAGCTGGACTCTCCCCTATCATCTATCAATCAATGATCTACAACCCGATACATTGAGGCATTTTCTCAAATGATGTTCCCTCCTCTCTGATGACTCTAGCTTGTGTCATGTTGACATAAAAATACCCACACAGTGAGGTATCAGACTACTATGATTTTGTTTTCTGTATATTTGTTGCTTCTTAAATCTGTTACAATTGATAACAAGCTATTTCTCAGGGGGAAAAGTGCTACAAAAGACCAGTGCTTGCTGAGTAAAAAAATCTCAGTCTCAAGTCAGTCAGCATTTTGAGGCTTACCCAAATGTCCAAACTACAGAGTCAAAAAAGAGTAATCTTTGTCTTTCATCATCATCTTTTGAAAAATATTGCAATTCCAAAATAATCCTGGTATGTATAGAGCTATTGATGCTTACATACTAGAGAAAGAAATAGATGCAACCCCATTTTTGATCCACTCCCCACAATCGATTTTATGTAGAGCACAGTCATTGAGAATAAAACCACTCTGTTTTGTAGATAAGCAAACACAAGCCATAATTAAATCATGCTAATAACTGCCAAATTATCTAAGTTCTTAACTCTCTGATTTTAACCAGTGCCTTTGGTTTTATGAAAGACATTTTATTTGTTTTGTTCTTCTAGATTTATTCATTTTATACGTATAAGTGTTTTTCCTGCATATGTGTGTGTGTGTGTGTGTGTGTGTGTGTACACACACGTGTGTGCACACATGCGTACCATGTGCACTCCTGGTATCAACAGAGGTCGGAAGAGACTATGAAACTGAAGCTACAAAAGCCTGTGAATCACTATGTATGTGCTGAAAATCAAACCTAGGTCTTCTGCAAGAAGAACAAAATTTCTTAATTGTTGAGCCATCACTTCAACCCTAATGGTTAAAATTTTAGTGAATAAAATAGGGTCACCGGAGGTAATTTTCATCAATGAAAGAGGAAACATTTTATTATTTAGAAAACCAGATATTTTATTATTTCATAAAATTATAAATGCATGAGTGTTAGTGATAGAATTATAGCCCCAACAAATTCTCATTTAATTTTCGAACTTTTGGCAACTCACTAAGCAAAAGAAATATCTTAGGTTATGTAAAAACTCCAAGAAGGAAAGATTTACAAATAAAACACATAACATAATTTCTGTTTCACAAAATCAATCTTTCCAATAGTTATAATTCTTTGGTAAGATAATTGTGATAAAATGTTCAAAGTCTAACAAAACAAAACAAAACAAAAAAACCCTTGAATCCAAATCTTGTCTTTTTCTTCAGTAATATTTTAGTGGTAAAAAAAAAAAAGTCTTTCATCAAGTAGAGTTTGAGTTGCTTGAAACATCTTTAAAATTTGTAAGTGTTAAAATTCATAATATTGTTTGAAATGACTCAATTTTCTGTGTATGAAATTAAATTGAAGTTGATTATTTTACTGCTTATGGACTAATATGGATAGTAATGATCTCAAATTTAATTCATGATATAAAGAAAATTGCTTGAGAAATAAATTGAGCCTTTCAAGATTATATGAGAATTTTCATGGGGAAACTCATAAGTGTTTGACTATCTATATAAACAATATGTGTGAATGTCAAAGAAGCTATTCTTCCTTCCTTTCTCTCTCTTTTAATATTTCAGCTAGCAATTATTCTTAAGTTATTTATTATTTATTATCTAAGTTGAAAATACTGACTTATAAATGCAAAAGCCCCTCAGGAAATACTTGTGACAGAAAATAGATATGAGTAGAAACTTTTATATATTTCAGGATTAAAGATAATATTCAGTAGTAGCATGTTTGCTTGCCTAGCATGTGTGAGTCCCTGGGGCCCTGAAATGTATTCCAAATTCTATAAAGAAAAAATAATGGCACAAGGAAGTTTTGATCAAGAAATCTTTTTTAAATAAAATTATATGATGAATAAAATGTAAAATATAAAATTAAAAACTAAACATCAAATATAAAATTACTCAACTTTAAGCAGAAATATTAATTAGTTTTATGTTCTATGCAATAGTAAAATATTTCGTGAATATTTTAATATTGAAAACCTGGCATTTATCCTTGAAAAAAATCTTAACAATTAAAACTAGTTATATCATATCAACTTGTCAATAATAATTTTAGAAAACAGCATGGGCTAAATGAATAAGAATACATGAAATTAACAAATTAATAAACTGAATAAGATCTAAAATGATCTCATCAGCATCCTATTAAAAAGCCACCGATTACCTATGGTGCATATTATGAAATTTTTCAGTAACTTTGTGCCATGAGTTATAATTTCATAAGTAGCAGCTTATGTCAATTAGGGTTATAAAACACTGATTTAGTTCACTGTAATAGTGCAGCCATGTATCAGGACATCTTCAAACTGAAGCTTCAAAGCATATACTTTCTATTAGAATATGCCAAGAGATAGTCAAACACTTGTTATCATGCAAAACAAATTAGTTCTTGTTGCACTATCATAAAAGTTTATATAGCACTGTGTTCATATTTGTGTTCATATCATGTCTCTGATCTCATTTATATATGTGTTTAAATTAGAAACACACATATATTGCTGGTGTAATTGTAAACTACTGCAGCCACTGTGTATGGAAGTGCCTCAAAAAACTAAACATGCACTACTATATAAATTAGTTTTTCCATTCCTGGAAATATAACCAAAGTAATCTAGCACACTATACTGTGAAGAGTATTTCTCACTCATGTTTACTATGACATTACTTAATACAGGAAAGTTGTACAGCCAAAATAGATATTCCTCGCCAAATGAATTAATAAAGGAAACACAGCGGAGATGTATAATAAAATTTTATTCAGAAATAAAGAATAATATGGTGACATTTGCAGGAAAATGGGTGGAACTGAAGAAATAAAACAGGCTCGGAAAGACAAATATAGCATGTTTTCTCTAACATGCAGGATGTAGACATGTCTGTGTGTGAGAGAGAGAAAGAGAGAGAGACAGAGATAGAGAAGCGAGGAAAACTAGGAGCTAGGAATGAGGAAAGGGAGTAAAAATTCTAGAGGGATAGAGTACTGTAATATAAGTGGGATGAATACATAGGATAGACTACTTGTGAAATGGGGCATGCCAGTAAGAAGTGGAGAGGGAACAAGGGGTAAGGCAGCAGGAAGGAAATAGGCATAAGGTATAATCACATGCATGGAAATACCAAAGTGAAGCAAGCACTTTGTGTGACAGCAAAAAAAAGTAATGGAATATGTATTTATTTTGGAGATTTTATAGTCTAAAAAGCATTGGGCGGGGGTGGGGGTTGGGGGGTAGCTGGGGTGTGACTGGGAGCAGAGGAGAGATACTGTGGCCAGGATGTAAAATAAATAAATAAGTAAATTTATTTTTAAACAAGTGAGAAAAAAAAGCATCTTCGTTTCTCAAGATTTCATAGGAGCACTTGTACACAAGTACTAATATAACTACTGTAAAGTGTTGCTCTATGATGATCCATGTAAGGGCAGAGGGGATATTAGTAACATCCACATGTGTACATTCTCAGTAGCATGTGAAATTCAAAAGTGACACAATTGTATCCATTAATCTAAATGCTATCATATCATAGACAACTGTAAATTCTTTAGAGGAACTTTCTTTTCAAAGCAATATGAAAGTCCCAGTAAATGAAAAAGAAAAAAAGATGACTATACTTATGATCCAGTTTAATAAAATAAAGTAGATTAACTTGGGTGTGCTTACTGTTTCAGACAAAATAAATACAATTATCTTATTGCTATCTTGCCAACAACAACAAAAACAAAAAAAAAAAGATTTCAGTAAGCCACTTGCAACTATGGATATTGCATTCAGTTTATGAAATATATCTGAAAATATGGGTGCTGTGCCTGCCCACTGCTCTTGGCTCTGCCCTCATTTTTCACTAGATAACATTACACTCTGTGGTCCAGGTCGTGACAACAGCAGCCATAAATCAATTCCATATTTCACATTAATCATGTTCTTGTAATCAGTGGCTATTCAACACAAATTTCCATCTCATCTTTTGTTGGGAAACAACCACATTAAGGCTGTGAGCTTATTCACACTTAAGTGATTATAGAGCCATAACAGAGACTCAGTCCCTCATCCCCGGGCCACAGAAGGCTTAATGAAATCCTTAGAAATAGAGGCTTTCTACTGTCAGAGGGCTGAGCAGTCAGCAACTGCACATCCATAAGGACAGCATTATTTTCAGAATTTCAATGCTTTTACGCTTGAGATAAAAGAAGATAAAGGACAGCTGTAGGTCCATTGCAAATCTCATTTCCTGTATGTATTTATTATGTTTGTTTCTGGCCATAACAACAACAACAAAACACACAGACACACACACACACAGAGACACACACACCCTCTTATTGAGGAAAAAGTGACTCGTTAACCAAAGCCTGCACATGCAAGTGTCGCTGTATAATGATGATTCCAAATCTTGGTGTTTTTATGTGTTTTTCCTTTTCATGTGTCTGTATATACACTGTGTGTATATGCTTGTTGGCCCATGTGGGGTACATGTGTGTGCAGGTGTACTGCTCTGAGTCTCTCTGTCCCTGTGTCACTGTTGTGTGTGTGTGTGTGTGTGTGTGTGTGTGTGTGTGTGTCTGAGAGAGAAACAGAGACAGAGACAGACAAACAGACAGAGACACAGAGAGAGAAAGAGAGAGAGAGAGAGTATTTAGGGCTGCCAGGAATCATCCTTGGTTGCTGTACCACCTTATTATTTGAGGCATGATCTCTTAATTAAACCCAGAGCTTGCCTACACAGCTCATTTTACTACTCAGCTGCTTTGGGGATCCCTGTCTCTAAACCTCCCAAGGCTGGAATGACAGGTTGGACTCTGCGCCCTCAGCATTTGCTGGGCCTGGAAATCCAATGCAAGTCCCTGTGCTTGTGCAGAAAGAACTTTACCTGCTGAGCCATGCTTAAGTCCAATGCTTATAATTTCATAACTTACATAATTAAAAGAAACATGTTAAAAGTACCAAAGGAAAGTAGCTCATCGGATACATGAAAACATAATAAAATTGATGCCTCGGCAGAAGACATGGGAGTCCTCAGAGAGTTGAATGATATATCTAAAGGTCTAAATAGTGAAATCAACCAATGAATAACAACACCAATTCTCGCAAAATGTTTGTAAAGGTGGCTCAAAACTCATCAATGAAGATTAATAAATCAATTAGCAAATAAGGACAAGAGCAGTGGGTGTTACAAAGATTATACAGATGGAAAATAAGTACAAAATATATTCTAACGTCACCAGACATCAGATAAACTCATGTTGTTCTGAGATACCAAAAATTGCTCATATTCGTAGTACTGTAATTGGATCTAGGACATCAAATATGTCAGACAAAGGCTCTGTCACTTAACTTTACCTTCATCGAAGAAAAAAATAAAGTTTCAAAATCCCTGATCTATGTGGTAAGCCACAAGAATATATCATAGAAATTCAGCTGTGTATTAATGCTATACTTTGACCGGCCAAGGGTCTGTCAAAAGGCAAGCCATTTATTATGAATATTTGGTGTTATCCAGCTTTTAATATTTCAGCTGTCTTCTGCTATGAAATTCTTTCATGCCCAAATATTCCCAGACCATTTGGCAAGTAGTTCAGCTCCTCACACCTGCTGAAAGTCCAGGTAACTAACTCCCCAGCTGAGCCTAGGAGACAAGCTGGCTGGAGGACACAAAGCTCTGTTTCTTGTGTAAATGAAGCTCAGACCATCCCCTTGCCTGGAGGCCTCACAGCTCTCCAGAGCAATTGACTGAGAACAAAAGAGGTTTTTACATATCAAGGTGGAAGGTAGGGTGGAGCAACATTCCTGAGGAGGCAGAGACCCTCGGACCAGGGGAAGAAGGAACAGGCATTTTCTGTAGAAGAGACAGAAGGACAGGACCAGGGAGAAGAGAAGAACACAGAGAGTTTGTAAATGGTTAGGCAGAACTCTACAAGAGTTCATCAGAGCCAGGAGTAGAGAGCAAGTAGAGAGAGAGGGCAAAGAAACAGAGGACAAAGATGAGGCTGGAAGCATAAGAGCTTAGTTGTTAGCAGGACTATGAGAGGGCAGTAAAAGAGGGGACAAAGAGGAATTGAGTATCAGGATGGAGCTGAAGCTATGTAGACAGGATTTCATCCCAGGGAAATAAATAAAGTAGATGGACAAAGAGCTTGGTGTATCTAGATTTATTCCTGCCCTGAATGCCTGACAGAGCTGTAGCTGTAAAGACAGAATTCTGTCTTAGAGGACTAAAGTTTACAGACATAAGATCATAGTGTACATCGATTTTTTTTTCCCCTCAGATAACCCATGCAGGATGTAGCATCTCCCCTGGACTCTGGGCAATCTATAGATCTGCACTGCCCATGCATCAGTAGCAGAAATGTAAGTGAGTGATTCTACTCAAGCAAATAAGGAGTTCTTTCATAGTTAAAACTGAAATTACTGCACATTGCGGAAATGGCATGTCTTTGTGCTGAGATGGCACAGAAAGTAAAAGTGCTTGCCCTACAAGTCTCAAAACCTGAGTGTGATGTCCAGAACCTATGTAAAGCTGGAAGAGAGAGCTAACACCACAATAGTATCCTCCCACCTCATTGATCATGTGTATACAAGTACATAAAAGCACACATGAACATTTATAACAACTTTCCTCACAATGGCCAAGACTAGTGTCAGCTTGAAAGACCTTTTGCCAGCAAACATTAAACAAAATTTAAGAAAAATTCACTCCACATCAACAAAACACAATGAGTTAATAACTATGAAGTAAATTATTCTCCAGAGAATTGTTCTTTTCTAATGCCATAATTCTTTATTGATTCTTTGGGAATTTCACATCACATACCCTACTCCCACTTACTTCCCAGTCCTTTCATATGTGTCTCTCAGCTCTGCACCATACTCCCAAAAAGAAATGCCCCCAAAATTAACTAAAAACACAAACAAAACAACAACAACAACAACAAAATCACCTCTCTCTTCTAAAGAAAGTCATGGATTTCTTTCCTCTCTCCAGCACCTCCTCATTTCTCCTAGTGGCATTGGGAGTTATAGTATGTCACATATTTTACCATTTTTGTCCAGTCAGCCCCAACCAAAATAAGTCATTGGTTTGGTTCAAGAGCTCTGGCCTCTGACACACCATCATCACTGGACCCCCACCAAATTTCTTGGCTATCCTGCTGTTGTCTGGAGTCATGGGGATCCTACAGCTATCATTCCACAGGACCAGTCCCTTCAGGCACTCCAGCAGGTCATAGATGGGGTAGATGCTAGGGTGGGCCAATCCAAGGCCCAGAATGTGATTCTTGTTAGCTGAGCTGATCAGTCAGGCCACTGGGGCCACCCCCCTCAGGCTAGCGGCAGAGCCAGCTCTCCTAGGCCCATGCCTTTAGGGTCACTTCTCCTATACCCATGGTGAGGAGTGGGACCATCTAAGGGATGAGCTCTCCCATGAGGGGCAGGACCAGCTCTCCTGCTGTAGTGTCCAGCATGGGGCAGGGCCAGATATCCCAGGACCAGCTCAGCACAGCCCTCTGATTTCAACACGCATGGTTCCTATGGTCCTCTGTGGTAAGACAGGCCATGGACATCAATACAGACCCCAGCTGCAGTGGGACCAATGACCCAGACATGGCTGTCTGCTGCAGCCCAGACCTGGATAGCACCATGGCTCCAGGTGGCAGTACAACCACTCAGCATGGTCCACGCATCAGTGTGGCTTTCAGACATGAACATATCCACAGGTGGTGGCCCAGAAACCCAGGTATCTTTGTGGACTTTGATGACAACATGAGTTATGGATTTCAACACAGACTCCTGCTGTGGTAGCACCATGGACCCAAACATGGCCCTAGGCAGCAGCCTGGGCCTGGATGTCACCCTGGTCCCAGGTGGTAAGCAGGCTGCTAACATCAGCCTGTTCCTCACAGCCCTCACTTCAGTTCTTTCTCTTTCCACAGCACATTCCACTGTTGTGCTTCTCTTTCTTTCCCATTTTTCCACCATATATTTACTCATCACCTTGGAACCTTATCTGCCCAGTTCCACAAGGCTGGCCTGTTGTTGTCTGTAACCTGACTGAGCAGAGTGGGACCAGGCTGTCCTGTGGATGCCTTCAGTGAGTCTGGACTGTGAGCACTCAAGCTGGCCTATGGTTGTTTTTCATCCACCAGAGCTAAGTGGCACTAGGCCAGGCCTGTGGATATAGAGAATTATTCTGAGTGAAAGATAAGCCCTAAAACTTTCAATACTATGTGATATAACTTATGAAATATGTTTCAAAGAACAGAAGTTAAAGGTGTAGAAATTTTTTCAGAATTTGAGAGGGAGCATGAAGTAGCAAGAAAGGCATGATGGCAGCCACACCAGGGCAGCTTGTAAGATCACATACATGCTACTATTTCTGTGTGATATCATAGCAGTTGCATATTGCTATAGGTTTTCTTATACACACAGAACTAAACGCATGCACACACACACAAACACAACACATCACAATACAAGAGAAGCAAAGCAAACATAAAATTTCAAGTCAAGTTTGTACACTATTAATAGTGGATACAGGTATCATTGGAAGCAATATTTATCTAACTTCAGCAATTATAATGCAATTCTTCACACCATCATGTTTTCATTACACCATCAATTTCCTTATTTAGATTCCTATGCTATTTCAATCACTCATATTTGATAACTCAATATTTCATGACACATGTAGTCATCCTACAAAACATTACATTTAGCGAGAAATGTTATGATTTTTTGTCTAATTGCTTAGCTTATGGCCAGTTAGTGAGATAACCTACAAAAAAAATGCTTAAATTCTGTTCACTCGGTGTACATATTTTTCTTCATATCTAATTTCTTTCCCAGGATCAATTTGTATCCCTGATTGGTTTGTTCTTTTTATTCTGTGACAAAGAAACACATTTTTAAATCATCTCTCTCTTTTAAACATTTGGTACAAAAAGATAGAAGATTGAAAATATGTACACAAGAATAAATAAGGGAACAGAGGGATAAATGAATGAACGGATTTACCTAGAGTCATTTGCTTTATTCTTCCTGCCTAGCTAGATGCTGTGCTGTGTTCTAAGGCTGGGAAAGGAAAGAACTTTTGAGTGACAGTCATTTTTTCTCACCTTTTTTCTAGAAGTAATTTAGTCAAAGAGCACTTGGCATATCAACTTTGAAATGTTGCCAGCTTTTTGCTCTATTCCCTATTTCTTTCCCTCTCAATAATAACCCTGGCCAGAAAACTAACAGAGAAAGAAAGAGAAGGTTAAACTCAATCCTGTCACATGTCGTTAGGAGTTGGCAGCTCCAGGAATGGTTTTGTAGTGGAGAGAATTGAATCTCCTCGAAGAGTCCTACTTGAAGCACTATGAATTACATTTTATCTCTGTGTTCCCTGTTTCTAATTACCCCTGTGAAGTTACAGTTGGCAGGACCATGGAGATGTTTAAGGACTAAAAAATTTTCTCAGATCATCAATTTTGTAATATAACGATTTATATAAGTAAAATTGAGGTATATATTTCATGATACTGAAGCTTGCTCTAAACATATTAAAGTCATGTAAGTGATGTGTAAAATCTCTATCTTGTCACAAAGTAAAATATGACTATTCAGAATAAATGTAAACTTCAAAACCGTGGATAAATTATCTCCCATTAATTCCAAACAAAACCTGGTCCTTTATGGCCTCATTTGGTACATGCCAGTTCACTAGGCACAAATGCTAAGTCAATATACTAAACATAAAATTATTGACATACTTAATTACTAGAAAAAGAAAAATGTGAAATACTTGCTAGGGAATATTTTAAAGAATGGAGAATTGTTTCATGGACAGAAATATTCACAACTAATTTTTTGTTTAAATTATACTTATCAGTGCACTTTTTATTTATTAACCATAATATGAACTTCAGAGATGACACTTTTAGCGTTAATAAGCAGTGAATGCTACCATGGCAATCTTGCTTGAAGAAATTGCTCATGGCTCCACTCATTCTTACTGCAGACAGAAGTAACTTTTGCAATGATTTTTGTAGAGAAGTAAATAGGCTACAAATGTGCTAACTTTTGCTTTTCTCATCTTTGGTGAGAAACCCGACACTCAAATTCATTGGAAAGATGATTCTATTTATAATTCTGTTAACTCTCCACTTGAAATATTCCATTCATAATCACAGAGAGCAGATAAAGTGAAAAGGACCTGCCCTAGTTTCAGAACTTTGTCCCAAAGGGGATGCAAGGATACATTAATTACATTGACCTCCAGCCACACACTTGCATCAGTTGAGTCACAGCAACACAGCACACCCTAGGTACTTCAAAGTGTCTATTACAGGCATTTCATGTTTTCTGTAACGGCAGAACTTTCTTTTCTATATTTGAGAAGCTGCAGTTTAGACTTTTACAAGTATTAGATTCTTGCGCTCTCTCTCTGTCTCTCTCTCTCTGTCTCTCTCTCTCTCTCTCTCTCTCACTCACACACACACACACACACACACGCACAATCATGTACACATGCACATACTTAAGAACATACATTTAGCTATTGTATTTTTTAGAACAAAGTACTAAAAGATAAAGTATTTGATAATAAAATATAATTTATACTTTATTTAAAGCCAGTAACTGATGGTAAATAAGCAAAAAAGAAAACACTGCATATTATCATTAAATATTTGATATTAAACTTTAATTTGAACAATTCTGAAAGTGTTTTTACAATGAAAAATGAGTAATGAGTAATTTTTTTTCTCTTCCAACCAGTTTCAACCATTTTTAACCTAAAATGCTGACAGAATTAAACATTCAGCAATAGATATTCTGAGTGAGTCTCATTAATATAAATAGGCCAGATATTCATGAGGATCTATGTGCAAAGAATTCTTATCCAAATTAATGGGGTCAAGCTTTAAAAAAAACTCTACCCTAGAAAATAGCAGCTTATAATTCTAAGTACAAAACTGTAATTATTTCTTCTTCTTCTTCTTCTTCTTCTTCTTCTTCTTCTTCTTCTTCTTCTTCTTCTTCTTCTTCCTCCTCCTCCTCCTCCTCCTCCTCCTCCTCCTCCTCCTCCTCCTCCTCCTCCTCCTCCCCCTCCTCCTCCTTCTCATTCTCCTCCTTCTTCCTTTCTAATCTACTCATTCTTATTTTCTTTACTTCTTCCAATCTAAACACATCTTAATGTTGCAAACTTCTGCTAAGAAAGAAGATATTTTTCCCCATTTCCTTTGGTCAGCTGGCAGCTGTATAAAGTAGTAAATGCAATAAAGGAAGCATATTAAAAATCCCCAAATGAAGTCCTAGCATAGAGGATGATGATAAGAATTATCCTTCCTAAGAACCCAGGGAAAGTTGCTTGGGATGTAGGAGAACATACTGAACTTAGGAGATGGAAGTGTATTCTTTATTTGGAAAAGTATGCCTCTGTGCAATTTTTTTTTTTTCCAAAAATGTAGAAAGTGAGGTCTGAATATGACAGTGGGGCTCACATACGTACTTCCACATCAATTATCATATATTCACAAGCTATTTTCTGAACTGAACAATCACTTATTCTGTGACCTATCAGAATCCACAAGTGAAATAAATAGACTAGGTGTTAAGCTCAGGTCATGAAAAATGACCTTACATTTGCTTCTAATGGAATCTGGATTGACTAACCATATTGGAGCGATGTACAGTGACTTTAAATACCACACAAGAAAGCAGCAGTGATGGCAGAAAGCACAGATTGAGATAAGTTGTTCAGTTTTTGATGTTTGCCCGTTATGAACAATCTAAAAACCATCAGAACCCAGAAGAGTAAGCATCGTTATGGTGACACTTGGCACGGAGCCAACCGCAGTGCCATGCACATGTTGAAAGTGAGAATCATACCAGTGTGCATACTTAGTTCCTTTAAGAGTAAGTGATACATACTCAGCAAGAGAAAGTTGTTTTTCAATTTTAGGGCCTTTTTTCTCATTAGACTTGAATGACAGGAGGTTTAGCTGTCATCTATCAATTTACAATCTATAATAATTGATAAAAAGTTTTTACACTAAGCATTATTTTATGGAATTAATAAACAAAGTCATAAAATGTTTTTTAAAAAAGTCTGAAATAAATTGAAGTCCAAGAAAATAAATTAACGAGAAACATGTCCAGTGTCCAGGGTCAAAGATACAAGTTCAAATGTGTGATCAGTTCAAGGAAGTTTTTGCATCGGGTTTCTAGCAAGTACAACTTAATTTCTTCTGGCAACTGTTGATGCTTTTCAATATATAAACCAAGTTTCTGTGTGACGTCCTGTATGTGGATGTGATTCCAAGTATATCTGAGATGTGGAAATTCAAAGGGAATGTGTCCTCACCAAGAATATCACCACAGATCCTCTGAAGTCAAAGGAGAAACAACAGTTCATTGACTCAGCTGTGATGAGTCCTAAGAAGTATATTGAAAAGTCAGATGAGGGTCTGGAGGTTTAAGTAATTGTATTAAGCCCAACTTGCTCTAGACATCATTACATTAGTCCTGTGTAATTGTAGTCTGTCCTGCTTATTTATTTTATAGAAATGTAACTTTCTTCTATTTAGAACTAACTCCAAGAAATATTTGATTTGGTGTACTCTTCAAAGATGAACTGTATACTTATTATAATTTTTGATTAAAGCTGCCAACTACTTTCATGGTAGAAACACTCAATTGGTAATAGTGCAAAACATCATAGTGCTATACTTTTTAAAAGGAAAATATTTTATAAATAAATAAATATATATGTATATAAGTATGTATGTATGTATGTATATGTATATATTAGTTTGGTTACACACAAGCCTATGTGTATTATCACTCTGTTCAAGAAACAGGCAACATGGGCCCTGACAAGAAATCACATGATCATATATATAAATGAAGCCACAAATTTTACATCATCCCAAATGTCAGCCAGTAAACAATGCCAAAGTCTTCACCAACTCTTAAGGAAATAAGACATTTATAAGTATGTCACAAAACAGAATTTGTTCAATTTAATCAGTTATTCTTTATTTGGGCAAGTTTATGCTAATATTTACTGATAGGATTATCTTTTTAATAAAACAATAACTATGAAAGACAGAAATGTCTGGCACTTTAATTCACTCAGAGCTTTGACTCTGAATTTGAATCATTGGTTCATGAACAATATATGTCTTCTAGCATTCTAGGAGGTTCTTACTGCTTGCTTATGTCTTGCCTGTGGGGAAATGGGGAATACATGATGGCTCCTACAATAGACTTGATTTAGTTTTTGAGAAAAATTGTGTAGAGTGTTTAAACTCCAAGCTTGTGGAGTTTTGATTACTGATAAGAGCATCATGACCTGCCATTTCACTCAGTATGTCTAAAAACTGTCAACTGGTATATTAAAATTTAACGTTAAAAGGAGATATTAACTACATGACAATCTTATCAACTGATTTAGATGACACAGTTTTAAGTATAGGGAGGGATCTTGAGAAAAGCTAGCATTTCCAAATGGCTGGTAAAGAAACTATGTACAACTTAGAGATCTTATCTCCTTGATAAACTCATTTGATGAGAACAGATGGGTTCCTAGACCACAAGTCTCACAAAAGACCATCAGTCTATGTCACATGAAAAATAAAACAAAAACAAAACTTTCCAATGACAGTCACATCCAGAGCTATAATTGAAGATATATAATATTTATGATTCCTTTCAATAATTTCAGGGACCAGTACCACATAGTTCTATAAATGAGGAAACATTTCCTTTTCAGCCTGAATGTTATATTAGTTTCTCATTCTTCATCTAACAACTAAATTGATTACCTACCACACTACAGAGACACAACATGAAAAGTAAAAAATATCCTATTTTTATCATATGTCACAAGCTTTTTTGGTGAAGAATTGAAATATGTTTGTCCTAAGCCCCTGTGTAGATTGATGTTTGGTCCAAAGTGCTCTTATGTCATCAATTACACTGCAGTGTTGTGTAAATATCATTGAAAATTAAGAGTCAATCTTTGGCCATCGATCCTTAGCCAACCACAGGAGCTAAATCTTCTGCAATCAGCCAGGCATTGAAATCAGACACAACATGATTTATAATCAAACTCTCTCTGACTGTACTCAATCAAGTAATTTTTAATGACACATTTTCCTCTGTCAATAGATATTTCCTACACTTTCTAGAATTGAACATTATGAACCATCATTGATTTGGAATGATGACCAGGTATGGTATTTTTTTTCTTGCTAAAGTAAATATTAAATTTAGCTAGTCTTCAGTACTATTTTAACAACCAGAAGATTAATAAAAATTAGTAAGAATATATAACACAATATCAATCCTCTGTGAAATGCTACAAGAAAAACATAATTTCTCTCTTATAACTCTATAAGATAAATATCCCAGGGTTTGGATATTCTAGGTATAATCAGAACTGCCTCTTAATAGAGACTGGGTACAGAAACTTTGGAGTCAGTAACATGATAAAGACTACCTGAGTGAAACAGTTGTTCCTCATGATAAAATGATAATAGATTATATGTGCTTTTCCATATAAAATCACATGAAAAGTTATATGGAGGCAGGATTATTTACTTAAATCTTACAGAAAGATGAACCAAGGACTTTTCCAATGAAAAATTTCAACAGTACTATGGAAAATAGTATAATCAATATTGGAAATGCAAAGTTTTATTTGATGTCTAAGATTAATAAATCTTAGACATTATTTAGAAGACCCTAAACAATATATTTGTGTGTAAGATCACCTACTAATAACAAATGCTCAAAAACTATAAACACTCACTGTAATGTAGTTATATCCACATCCACTAGGAGAAATAAACAGAAATAGACTGATTTAGACATGTATGAAAGTGGAAGTATTTCTAAATTCCAGGATATAATAAAATGTTTTTTGAGTTATTTTAAATTTAAAACTTTGGTCCCACCTTGAAAAGCTGTCACTTCCTGTGCAGTTACCATTGTTCAAGATCTTACACATCACTTATCTTAAAACTCATTTAAGACTAAGGTTGAGACACATGAATGACAATGTAAGGATTGACTAATAGTGAAAAGCAGATTTTCTTGGCAACCATATCAAAATTAATTCTATATTTCCATACAGAATAATTATGTTAGACTTAATTTTATATTCCTCATACTATTTTAGTACATTTGAAGGCAGATAACTTTAAGAGTATCAAGTACTGAGAATAATTAAAAATAAACTTGACAAATCAATGAACAATATAAATGTTTAAAAATCAGTACCTTGAGGGGTAAAAAAAAAAAAGCCTCCATATTGGAATAAATGAAACAATCATCTCACATTTCAGTGATTCTTACATGTGATTGCTCTAACTAAACATATATATTATACCATGTTGCTGGAGGGCTTCTCTCCAGGTTCTACCAAGCCCCGCAGTCCCACAATCTATGTATAAAATAATTACTCAGACGCTTATATTATTTATAAACTGTATGGCCGTGGCAGGCTTCTTGATAACTGTTCTTATATGTGGTGGTAATCTAATTGTACTGAATTATTATTTTGATTATATGTTAATAAATAAAGTTGTCTGGGAGTCAGAGCTATTAGAGCCATAGCAAGAGTGTGGCGGTGGTGGCACACGCCTTTAATCCCATAGATATCTGTGTGTTCAGGGTCAGAGCTATTAGAGCCATAGCAAGAGTGTGGCGGTGGTGGCACACGCCTTTAATCCCATAAGATCTCTGTGTGTTCAGGGATACAGTCAGCATTGGAGACATATGCCTTTAAGACCTAGGGGGCTGTACATTCAGACAGTGACGAGGCAGTCATGTGTTTGGGTTTACAACCAATGAGAAGGCAGAACAACATACTATAAAAAAACGAACCGACAGGAAGTAGGTCTCTTTTCGCGAAGCTGGGACAGCAGGAGGAAGGGTGAGATTTTAGCTCTGAGCTCTGACTTCTGGGCTCTCTCTTTTACATTGTTTCTGTGTTTCTTCTTTAATAAGACGGTTGGTTACATCTACACTTATATCTTAAATTAACCCATTTTTATAAATCTATACCTTGCCACATGGCTGGTGGCTTACCAGCGTCTTTACATGCTGCTTGTCCTGGCGGTGGCTGCAATGTCTCTCCCCCCATCTTCCTGTTACCCCAATTCTCCTCTCTCCTTGTCCTGCCTATACTTCCTGTCTGGTCACTGGCCATCAGTGTTTTATTTATATAGAATGATATCCATAGCAATACCACTTAAGATTCAATTAGGGACACCAACTTTTTAATTTCTCTTGTCCAGAATATGCTAAGTTTTATATCACATAAGATATGGAATGTTAAAAAATGATAAGCTCAGATTAGATAAAAGTGAATTAAATACAACAGTAGATTCAGCTAATGGAACGCCCCTTAAAAGAGAATTACTAGGGATCAAGGAATTATTTCTCTACAAAAACTGCTGGTTTATCAAATAAAGCATACCAAGTGATAGTCTTTTTACATAAGTATATATATTAATAAAAACATGTTACATAATTAAATTTCTGTGTGTGCAGATGAAATCATATTACTTATGGAACAGGAAGATATCAAACATTTAAACACTGCTTAATATTTCTTCCACAGTTAATATTTGCATCCCTAGAAAGATTTAATATTTGGCTTAAGTCATCTAATTCTTAGGAAAAGGCCATTTCTAAAATGTGCTAATGTTAGGATTTTTCCGTGTCACTATGTCTGAAATTTCACACACTGTAGTAACTGTTTTACCATACAACTGCAAGTAGATAAACAAATTTGGGATTCTCTAAACTTTCTCAATTGACTATCACATCCAATGATCTGGGGTTGATAGCAGGCACTGGGTATTTGTTTAAAAATGTATTTCAGCATATGCTAACACATAGTGGTCACACATTGGATAATAAAAAGAGGCAAATATAAATCATTGCTCAGATAAAATTTTCTACTAGCAGTGGAAAGCAAGGATCTGCTAAGATGATTAAACAATCAGTTAAACTTTTTGATATTTTAGAAATAGTGTAATGAATCATAACTTATCATAAACAGCTCATGCTTCCTATAAGCTCAAAATTATCAATATATTTCATTATTTCATGATCTTTGTAAATATTAGTTGTTAGAATTTGTGACTCAAAGTTCATTTGTACTACATTATTAATTTTAACAGTATAAAAATATATTAAAAATCTCAAAATTTATATTTACAAAGATACAAAATATTGACTGAATCATTTATATTCTGAGTGCCTAGTAAAATCCTAGCATATAGTTTATTAAGTTATTACTTGGTAAAAAGATTGTTTTAGAAACTACAGGAAGAAGTGGCATTTAAAGAACATGACTGTTGCATGAAGCTTCAAAGTTCTTATTAATAAAATCAAACCCGAGGCCAGTTATTGGGGTCAATGCTGGTAGATCAGAGAGACAGAACAAGCCACAGCTATCTCACCTTGCCAATTCCTTAGCTGGTCCTGTTTCCTCAGACTGGAAGCTTCTGTGTCCTCATCCCAATGGCTCTCACTTGAACTGCTGCTTAAAAGCCTGAATGCTTAACCAGTCAAATTCTGAACCAGCCAAAATGCTTCTAGTTTCTGATCTTCACGCCTTATATACCTTTCTGCTTTCTACCATCACTCCCTAGGATTAAAGGCTTGCTTCCTGGGATTAAAGGCGTGAGTCACCATGCCTGGCTGTTTCCAATGTGGCCTTGAACTCACAGAGATCCAGATGGATTTCTGTCTCTGGAATGCGAGGATTAAAGGCATGTGCTATCACTGCCTAACTAGTGGCTTTTCTGTTCTCTGACCCCAGATAAGTTTATTAAGGTACACAATATTTTGGGGAACACAATACCACCACACATGACTTCATTCCTCATCATGGAAACTTCCCTTCCTAACAAAGTTCACTATAGAAACACACAATCAAAATAGGAAGATTTGTGGAGCCTAGTCCCAATGGATACATCTACAAAACACTCTTATATCTAAGGCTCAGAGAACATTGAAGAAGAGTGGGCACAAAGTTTGTTAAGATCCAGAAGGTCAGGGAGTTTGCTGAGAAATTTTGTCTCCTAATAATGTCAGAAGTCTCCCCAACATGACTTCCCAGATGTGAGTTCCCAAACAATACCAAAGGACATGCAAAAATGATTAGAATACATCCCACAGTGACTTGACATACACAAAAGACTGTTAGCAACTTGTGAGAAGCTGATAGCTGGAGAAGTGATGTCCCCAGGGAAAAGCACACAGCAATTGGTTGTCCAGTGCCAAAAGAATAAGCTCTGAAAGCACCATACAAGTAACATATTATTGACTGGATAGCTGTATTTAGGACCATATATGTGTACAGTTATGCTTTTACGCATATGATAACAATTAGTAGAAAAAAGAGGCCATGGATTTGAAAGACAGTAAGGAGGGATACGTGGAAGAGTTTGAAGGGCAAAAGGTGAAGGGAGAAATACTGTAATTTTAATCTGAAAATAAAATTAGGAATAAAGAATGACTCCAAATTTAGAAGGAAATACAAAATTTCAAATCAAATTAGTACAGAGAGAATCCTCTTGGTCATCAATGGACTTAAGGAATAGAACAACGTGGGGTTTTACATGCCTGCCATCTATTTCCTACTGAAGGAAAGTAGAGGTAATTATGTAGACTACTAATAAAAGTATACATTAATAAAATGTTTAAATCACTGTTTATATCTGTTTATAAAGGCAGACAGCCTTTCCAACCAGAGCTCCAACCTGTCACTGTACATCTTTACTGAGAATGAGGAAAAGCCAGATAGGACCCTTCAATATGTGTGAGAACCTATGTCCAGATTTTAATTCCCAGGAGAAATTTGTGGTTTTATTTGCAAATTTCTAAGTATTTGTAAGCAAATGATTCTAGGATACTGGCCTATATGTTATTACAATGCATAAATTACAATACCGGAATATAAAATGTTCCGGTACTTGATATAGCTCTTGATTCAGGAAAGTCTAGGTTCAGTTTGAGAACTAGATTTTTTTCCAATATTTATTTATTTTAATTGTATGTGTATATGCTTGTGTGACTGAGTGTACGCATGTGCATACATGTGAGAAAGAGTCCACAGAGGTAAGAAGAAAGGTCAGAACCCATGAAAGAGGAGTTACAGAAGATTGTGCACTGACAATTGGGTTTTAGGAACTGTATGTAGTGATTTTAACTACCAAACCATCTGACCAGCCCCACAGGTTCCTTTACAGTTTAAATGGAATTGTAATTTTTTGAGTAATTTTCATATAATGTTCCTAAATATCATGAGAGGGGAAGTCTCCTCATCAAATAATTGGGCAGAATACCATTTCTGTTAATACCTTACAAGTTCAGTGTAATAGAAAAAATAACAGATATTGCTTTTAATCTAGTTTAAAAAATCTATCTGTTTAACCAAACTTAATTCATGACAATAAATTCAGACAGTTTCTTGTAGCACAAATTGTTAGAAGGTCTTATTAATAAAAATAAACCAGGAGCCAGGTATTGGGGTGAACACTGAAAGATCAGAAAAACAAAACCAGCCACAGCTAACCTCACCTCACCAATTCCTCAGCTGATCCTGTTTCCTCAAACTGGAAGCCTCTATATCCTCATCCAAATGGATCTCAGCTGGACTGCTGCTCAAGCCTAAAAGCTTAACAGGCTCTAGTTCCTGGTCTTCACAACTTATATACCCTTCTGCTTCCTGCCATCGCTTCCTGGGATTAAAGGTGTGTGTCACCATGCCTGGCTGCTTCCAGTATAGCCTTGAACTCACAGAGATCCAGATGGATCTCTGCCTCCCAAGTGATAGGATTAAAAGTGTGTGTGCCATCATTTTCTGGTCTCTATGTCTGTCTAGCAACTGTTTAGTTCTTTGACCCCAGATAAGTTTATTAGGGTGCACAATATATTGGGGGACACAATATCACCACAGTCTTTAGCAACCAATAAATGGGGAGATATTGGGCACAGGTTCAGAAATTTTAACTAACTTTAATTGTTTGCATTCTAGATGTTTGCCATTCAGACTTGCACAAGGACTTGAAGGAACACAGTATGAACTATTGAAATGATTCCTGACATTAATGCTGCTGTGTCAGTGACTAGGTACATTATCTTTCACCATTGCTTTGAAAAACATAGAATGCTGCTGATTCAGCTTCAAAATTAGTATCCTTTATCAAATTTATTCCTCCCTCTTCATTACCCCACCTAACACCGTGTGATTTCTGTATAGCAACCATGAATTTGTTCTACTCTTTTATTATTATTGTTGTTGTTGTTGTTGTTATTAAGAGATTTTCTATTCATTTTACATACCAACCACAGATTCTCCTCTCCTTCCTCCTCCTGCCTCCCAGTCTTCTCCCCCAACCCACCCACCCCCATTCCCACCTCCTCCAAGGCAAGGTCTCCCATGGGGAGTCAGCAGAGCCTGGTACACTCAGTTGAGGCAGGTTCAAGCCCCTCCTCCCTGCACCCAAGGCTGCACAAAGTGTCTACTCTTAACATTTCATAAATGCTATAATTAAATATCATGCTTTAGTTCTAACCAAACTTAATGCAATAAAAGTATAATTTTTTAATATTAAAGGGAATCTCAAGCTGGTCCTGGTGGAAGACATCACATTTTTCAGCACTCAGGTGACTGAGGCAGGGATATTAACTGAAGTTTGAAGCAAACCTGTGTTTCCTAGACTCTGACTTAAAACATAAAATGAAGTAAAATAAAGTGTTAAAATTATTATCGTTTCAGTTGTAATAGATTAACAGACTGAAGTAACTAAGTTTGGAAAACCCTCAAATTCAACTCCATATGGACACAAATTGAGGCTACTTTCTCTTGCTGCTGCCGTCGTTCCACATCTCAATGAATGTTGAATGGTCTTTAAACATAGTGGGAAGACACTGATCATGTTTGTGCAATGCCATTTTGGTAACTTGAATGAGAATGGCCCCATGGGTGCATATACTTGAATGCTGGGATCCTAGTTGGTGGACTGTTTGGGAAGAATTTGGAGTAAGACCTTGTTGGAGCAGCTGTGTCACTGGTCTATCACTTTCTTGCTTTCTCTTTCTCCCTGCAGCTGTGAATCAGGATGTAAATGATTAACTACTTCTTCGGTGCCATGCCTACCTGCTTCCTGCCTTGCTCCTGCCTTGATGATCATGGACTAGTCCTCTAAAACTGTAAGCAAACCCTGGATCAAACGTTTTCTAATACAAGATGCCTTGGTCATGGTGGTTTTTTTTTTCTTTCCCACAACAATAGAATAGTGCTGTGGGATGGTCTGTATGCCAAATTGCTCTGATTGGTCAATAAATAAAACACTGATTGGCCAGTGGCTAGGCAGGAAGTATAGGCGGGACTAACAGAGAGGAGAAAAGAAAGAACAGGAAGGCAGAAGGAGTCACTGCCAGCCACCACCATGACAAGCAACATGTGAAGATGCCGGTAAGCCATGAGCCATGTGGCAAGGTGTAGATTTATAGAAATGGGTTGATTTAAGATATAAGAACAGCCGGGTGGTGGTGGCGCATGCCTTTAATGCCAGCACTCAGGAGGCAGAGCCAGGTGGATCTCTGTGAGTTCGAGGCCAGCCTGGGCTACCAAGTGAGTTCCACAAAAGGTGCAAAGCTACACAGAGAAACCCTGTCTCAAAAAACCAAAAAAAAAAAAAAAAAAAAAAAAAAGATATAAGAACAGTTAGCAATAAGCCTGCCATGGCCATATAGTTTGTAAGCAATATAAGTCTCTGTGTTTACTTGATTGAGTCTGAGCGGCCTTGGGACTGGCAGGTGACAGAGATTTGTCCTGACTGTGGGCAAGGCAGGAAAACTCTAGCTACAGAATAGTAACTGAGATAGCCATGAAGAGTCACATCTAGTTTATTATTTTCCACAGCCATTCTATCAGCCTTCCATCTAAAGTCACTGTGAGTCCTCAAGTAAGAAGCAGTGTGTTTCACTACTTCATTTGCTGAATAATGTTGTATCTTGTGGTGATATTGTGTTCCCCAAAATATTGTGCACCCTAATAAACTTATTTCGGGTCAGAGAACAGAACAGCCACTAGTTAGACATAGAGGCCAGATAATGGTGATACACACGCCTTTAATCCTGTCACTTGGGAGGCAGAGATCGATCCAGATCTCTGTGAGTTTAAAGCCACACTGGAAACAGCCAGGCATGGTGACTCATGCCTTTAATCCCAGGAAGTGAGCCTTTAATCCCGGGAAGTGATGACAGAAAGCAGAAAGGTATATAAGGCATGAAAACCAGGAACTAGAGCCTGGTTAAGCTTTTAACTTTGAGCAGCAGTTTGGCTGAGATTCATTTGAATGAGGACTCAAAGGTTTCCAGTCTGAGGAAAGAGGATCAACTGAGGAACTGGCAAGGTGAGATGATTGTGGCTTGTTCTGCTTCTCTGATCTTCTAGCATTCACCCCAATAACTGGTTCTTTTAAGATTCGTGCTACAGTATCTTCATTCTGATACCTGATTTCAGAGGAAGAGCCAGTATATGGAGATGTAAGAATTTAATTCCAGTGAACTAATCAAAAATGCTCCCATAAAAATTACCAATAATTGGCTGCCTCTGAAGTAGTAGCAAAAACCGAGGTAATGAGTCCTACCTTCAGCCTTCCAGGATAGCTGCTGACATGGTAATACTTTATTCTTGAACCACATTAAGATACCTGATATTAAGTCTAATTGATATATGATATTTTGATCATAGTAATCATAATAGTTTAAGTTTGCAAAATAATTTTAAAATGATATGGAAGATAAATACAATATCCTGTCTCTCTACTGCTTATTGTTTTAAAGCTTCCATTCTTAATATAGCCTTAAAGAAACAGTTAGTCAAAGACACACATTCAATGAAGTAATTACTTTTCAGAATCATTTTCATTCTTATGCCTTTAATTGTACAAAAGAGAGGTGTTGTGGATGCAAACTGAATAATTTTGAGTTGCTTGAGTACTCATTAATCATAGCACAGTCTGTCATTCATTGACTTCACATAGTTACCTGTTATAACCAACTAAACTCCACATGTACCAAAATATACCATAAAACCTTGTTTGAAATAAATCTTTCTGACCAGCTTTTTGCTTGCTGTTTTTATTTGCCCAGATATATGGAATGTATAGTAGAATAAATGAAAGATTAAGACAGGCATTCGTGATGCTATACCCATATTTCCATCATCTATACCCTAGATAAAATAGTAAATAATATTAAAAGGAATTGGAGATTTGTTCAATGACCTTAGATTCCTAAAGTAGGGGGTTGAACATTCATAATGCCAGAAAGTATTATTAAAGAAATTAACAGAAGGTAAGTGTTGCCTTCCTTTTTGTTCTGTCTATTTTTCATTATACAACTTGCTTCCAAGCAATAGACAACTTTAGCTGCACCACAGGGACTTGCACAGCCAGGTCAGTAACCACAGGGGTGGCTTTCCCAGGCTCTAAGGAAACAGTGAGCTAATAGGATGTTGTGCGCTTTGCATCAACTCATAATAATGGAATATAGATGGGAGCATAATACTGTTTTACAAGTACCATTGAAGAATGATGATAAAGATATGGTCAGTGACTGTTGTGAAGTCCCAAATACATGAACAAACAAGTCTTGCTACTAATCCTTCCAATAAACTAAATAGGTCTGTCAAATAAAAGAATCAAATGCTCTGAATAACCCATAAGTGCCATAGGTCAGGCTTTAGAGATAACCAAAATTATATACTAAAACAACTCATTTCACTTACTACAGATTTTGAAAAAATATTTTACACTCATAACTGCTTTTTGAAAAGTGGAGTCAAATTTACATGGAAAACAACTTGATACTGGAAACAAAGCTTCCTAAACCTGATTCCTAAAGGCACTTATTTTAGTGAAATCCAGATACTAATAATATTTTTTTTATTTCAGAAATTCACTCTACTTATACTGCAGAGACACTAGCCAACAGTATCAGCAACACCCAAAGTTCAGAGTGTTTGCATCTGTCCCAACTGTTAGAGTAGTTTCCATCAGTAATGAATAACATCAATTCTCACCATGTTCTTGCTGTGTGGAATTCCTAATGTGAATTGGTTTCTTTAAAATAGGGAGTCAAGTTTGGAACTATAAAGAACTCATATGCAAAGTGACACTATTATTCGTATCTTCAGACAAAAAAAATGAGCTCACTGGAAAGAAGTAGAAGCCACAGAGAAGTGAGAGGTACATGACGCATACATGCTTTGGTATCAGTGTTTTTAGCAGTACTATACCCTATTTTCTCTGAATATATAGTAAGTATTTTTTTCTATTAAGCTAGCAAAAGTCTTTCTATAGTACAGCCAACTGAAATTTGGCATATAAATGAATAATAAATGATAACATAATTACCTATCTGTATCACTGCAACGTTAGCACATCTCTTTGAAACTATCCTTACAAATACAATATTTTAACATTCTAGGTAAAATATTTTTCTTATACTGTGACTATTTAATATTAAAATCTGGACAAGACTTAAATTGTTTTAAATGTAAAACCTAACACTGAATCTATATCTCATATTGTAATCTTTATTTATGTTAGGGTATGTGGTTATTTCCAAAGAGTACAAAATCAATGAACAAAGGAATCATGAACTACACACACAGGCAAACAAACATGTATACACAGACACAGACACATGTTCACACACACACACAGATAAGATACAGACATACACACTTGTATACACATAAATACAGAAAGAGACAGAGATAAGATGGGCACACACATACGTAGAGAAAGAAAGGGAGAAGGAGAGACAGAGACAGGGTACAGAGATACAACATAGACACACACATACCTAGAAAGAGACAAAGACAGAAACAGAAATAAGACAGAGAGAGACAGACCTACACAGAGAGACTGAGAAAGATAGAAACTGGGACAGAGATAAGACAGTCTCAGAGATAAGAAAGACACATACAGAGAGAGTGACAGAGAAGGAGAGACAGTGACACACACAGACACCATTCACCTTCTGGTCATCTTTTGGTTCTTTCCTTGGTTCTAATTAGTGAATATTTGCTTTTCCACATGAGACACTGTTCAAAACAGTTAAGAGTTTTGTGAAACTTTATTCACTCACTATGATGCTGTCAGTAAAGCGTCTCAAATCTTTTTAAATAAATTATGAAGATGATTTATGAAATTAGTGAATACATATTTTCCATTTTTAAACTTTAATATCTAGCTCTGACATTAAAAATGATAGTATGTTAACCATCAAAACATGGTAATCTCATGAGTTTGTACCAGTTACTATCTACCTAATCAATAGAATGAATGCAGAAACTAATTCTTAAAAATAGAAACCAAGAAGAGAGAGAATAATGGCATCATGTATGATGGATTACACAAGGGCCAGCCATTGTACTGAGTATCAAATGATGGTTTCATGTAGTGCTTATGAAACATTATTTCAATAGTTAGTGCATATAGCATGAGGAAGACATAGGGAGGGGCAGGAGATTTAATGGCTTACATGTCTCGTAGTAATGGTAGAACCATAAATTGTTTCTGGATTAGTATAATTAAGTATTTACATATTAGCTGTATTTCTGCTGAGGAGATAGTCACAGAAGTCAGTAATTTGTATCAAACATAATATAAAAATAAAATCATAACTGAACATATGTTTCCATAAGTCCTATACTTCAAACAATAATGGAGATCAATTGAAACATACCTAATTTAATAACATGAAGAGGAATGAGTCTTACTTCTACTTGTAAACTTAGTGATTATCTCTATAATTTAATAATTTTGTTCAATTAAGTAAAATATTCTCGGCCTAAGCCTGCTTCACACTAAATAAAAACAATTGCCTAAGTTCAAGTTTTGACATATTTTTAAGATTATACCATTTTTAACTAAAATGCACAAGCTTTTCTTGTTTTTCTAACAGTCAACACTTTTTAAATACTTAAGTTTCAAAGTATCTACCAGCATTAAACGGATTAAATGTAAAGGTATATTTGAGCCATCAGGCAATGGTCTCAGTGGGAAGGGGGAAAAATAGATCTTTAGAGGGAGGCAGCTCTCACACGACTCTCACAAATAAAGAACATCACCTCCAATATCTAATTTCGAGTGTGTTAAATTCATAGCAGCTATATTGATTCAGTTCAAAAAGTGGTCACCCTTCTGGACGGTAATGAGAGGTTTCATGCTGTACTACTTGTGCAGAGTTTTTAAAATCATTAGCATTAAGATCAACACAAAGGGTAGAAAGGAGCGTTTCCCGAAATTTGCCCAGAACACTATAGGAGAAATTTACATGACTCCTCTCAATGCTATGGGAAAGCCTTTTTGCGGAAAAGTGTATTGAGGTATAATATCACAAAGACAACGATGGCTAGGATACAAAGGACAATTCCAGCCTTGGCAGTTGGGGCCATCATTTTCTGCATTAGTGTAAGCTGGAAGAGCATAAAGGGAAAATGAGCAAAGAAAAAGCAGTGAATGGCAAAAGCCTCAAATCTTCATGTGAGTGAGGAGGCTTGAGCGTTCCCCCTTCCCCTGCTGCCTTTAATGGAAATAATCAACAGGAATGCTGGATGATTACAGTATATTTTTTCTCTGTGGGAGAGGGAGATTATGTACTCAGAACCATAAAGCATTTGCTTGCAAAATTAATTCAAATTGACTTGCACAGGAGCACTGTCACATGAATTGAAAACAGCTGAAGGATTCTTTTTCTTTTCTTTTTTTTTCTTTCTTTCTTTTTTTTTTTTTTTTTTTGGTAAAGGATCATGATAAACAACAATCAAACCACATGGAAAAATACCTGCTGTTTGGGCCTTGGGGACTCCTGGGAAGCTCCGATTTATTTAGCATCTTTATTAATGAATGGGAAGATGAAAGTTTAAAGGAATCATCACATCTACTTCTGGAGAATGATGCAAATGCCAATGAGAACAAATCATTTTATTTTTACTTTAAAATGTAATTTCACCCTAGACATTTTCTACATGGACTGTACCTTCTTGTGGACAAAGATCTTGACAGACATAAATTCCTCCAAATTGCAAAATAAAGGAAAGGAAAATATTAATACTCAGCATGAAACAAATAGAGATTATAGTGGATAAAAGTAGTTTGGTAAAAGTAAATATAAAAGACCTTCATATCACAGGTGAGGGAGACGGAACGTATTTAATTCCTTAGAAATTACTTGAACATTCCCCCCCCCCCCCCCGAATACTTGGGTCCTGAGTCTAACAACTGGGAAAGAAAATCCAAAGAGGAAACAATTTAGCAAAATTACGTGTTGGACAGGAGGCCTTACAAATTATGAGTATGGAATCCATATATATTACCCTGTGTAGGAAATAAAATAGGGGAAGCTTTACTTGGGGTGGGGGGGAGTAGAAATTTGCACAGTATGATCTGCAAAAGGATGAAAGAGAGTTCCCCTCATTGGGATTGAAAGATTGAAATTTTAGGTAGCCAGTTGCAACTGGACTAAGGAGGAAGCAATCACAGAAGATAATATAGATAAAATTCATTTCTCGGCTTATTTATATGTATCATTATAATGGGGGAAATGTGCTTGGGGTTTTGCTGCATGTGAAAAAAAATGGGCAAGATTCCACATTGACTTCAAATACACCATCAGTGACCCCGATGAACAACGGTATGCATATATCACAACGTTCCTTTGCGGGACTGCACAATGACATCTCTTAATTTATTCTGCGTGCTTGCACACATAAAACACCCCCTATAGCATTTGTCTCCTAGGCAGAAGTAAAGCTGGACATTTTAAAGAACTTTCCTCATAATTGCTAAGCTTCCATGTGGGATATCTAAATGCAAAATCTTATGCCTTTTAAGTCAGAATATGCCTAATGATTGTCTTGAATTCCTTAAATTATTTATCTTAATTACCTTATGGTGTGGGTGTGGTTTTTCTCAACTATAATAAATACTTAGCAACTTTGGATCAGGCGAGTTCTTCATTACATCAGCGTTTGCATTATATGTTAGAATAGTCTTTCCCCTTAGAACACTTTCCTGTCACTGTCTATAAAGGGCTTTTCTATATATATACATATACCAATGTGGTCTTGTTTTGCACATTTCATCACTAGTTTGATCTTTAGCATCTTCCATGCTTGGTGGGTCCTCAGGACATGCTGCTAGATTTAACACAGTTCTGCAGGAGCCAAAGCCAAAGTGAGGCCCTATAGAAACTTATCATGATCAAAACAAAAATGTGAGATCTTAGCTTTGTCCACGTGATTCTCCCAATTCTTGTCTTTAATTTGTGGAATATGTGTGACACACTTTTTTTTTAATTAAAAACTGAACATGCAAATAAATAATTCGGTACAAGATCTTCCTGAGTCAGAAAAAAACATCATGTAGGCCAATAGAATTTGGATCACAGTTCACTTTGCATATTCTGATTATTTTCAGTTTTAAAGATGAATAATGATCATTAGTCCCAGAGAAATCAGAAAGTAGGAAAGAGTGAAACAAAAAGAAGGAAAACCATAACCTTTGTTTTTAAATAACTACTATGTAAATTTATTCCTTCTTTCTTTTTCTCTAGGCAGACCATGAAAGTCTACCTCTACTTAAAAAAAATGTGCTTTAATTCAATATCTACATTCTTCTTAAAATGAGTAAGTTATTATCAAATACCATAACGACCCCTCAATGCAATGAAATAAAATAAATAAAAAATAATAGTGATGCTTATTCTTTTTGATGGTGAGAAGAAAATCTAGCAAAATAAAAGCAGACGTTTCAATGCAACTCTGAGATCATGCTCATGGGAATCCGGAGGCTTCCACACCGTGTGCTCCAGGAAGTCTTGAGAACCCTATAGGGAATGACTAATTCCACCAAGCACAGGAGGCAGGTGTATGCAGTGAGCATCTCCAACAACAGGATGTGGAAAATAAGAGTGATGGAGGAATTCCTAAGACGTAAGAGCATAATCTGTTTTTAGCAAACATCCTGGCCATTAATTTTATTCTCCTAAGAGTAAGCCTTGGAAACTGTTGCTAAAAATTTCCTGGAAACAACTATGTTTCCACCTATGCTAAGTCTATATAGATTAATCAATAGTAAATGTTCCAGAAGGTGACTAAAGTGCCTGAAATGTAATTAAAGTGAAGCAAATTACAGCTTCATTAAGTGAAATGACAAGCTAGTGAAGTTATGAATGGGAACTTTGCAGTCCAAGCACAGGAAGAGAGGAGCAGACTTGCCATTGGGAGTAACTCATCAGCAGTTTCAAGTTTCTTTGTTATGGGAGACTTGGGTGTTGAGTGGCCTCAGTAGCACTAAGGGCTTGAATTTAATGGCAATGCTTACCCTTCCTTAGCCCTGCTTTCCTCATCTACAAAACAAAATACTAAGTGCATCTCTGTCTATTTCCCTAGTTAAGTTTTAATGTCAGTGACACCTTCTCATGCTGAAGGCACGGCTTTATCGTAGACTGAATTTAGACGAGAAATGACACCACATTGCGAAATACACAAAATACAAACTGTTTCAGTGACTTGAGATCCTGGGATCTCTGTGATACTTCTGAACACCTATGTCAGGGAAAAACAGGCCTAGAAAATATTCGATTACCACCTTTTCCCTTTGATTGCTCACTTTCAAAACCATGAGTTCCCTTTAGCTCCAGAATGACATGAATTCTATTCTTCCCAGTTCTGAAGTGCCTATAAGTGTGACATATTCTCAGTGCCAAGCAAATGCTGTTAAATTAGTAAGCACAGAAAAGTAGCTTAAAAGTTTCTGTGGCTTGATATCTGACAGTATGTCAAGACTCATATGGGGGAGGGGGAGAAGATGGGAAAGTTTATGTCGGGGGAGTAGAGACTACAATGTTATGCAATAATTTGTATAATAATTGAAAGAAATGATAAGATAAAGATATATTTAGAAGAAAAAGGAAGAGAGATGATGTTACTATCGTGAAAACACACACCCCCCCACACTTAGAGGCATGGATTATTATATATGCAATAGCAAAATATGTCTGCTAAATACAATGACCTGCCCTAATTAAAGAAATGGAATAGAAGGAAACTATCTCAGCATGTAACAACAAAGATATTGTGGGATATTTGTTTATGCTGTGTGAAGATGTGTCATTGTGATTAGTGGAATAAAAATCTTAACAGCCAATAGCTAGGCAGGAGAGGTTAGGGAGGACTTTTGGGCAGAGAGAGGAACTTGGGATGAATCTAGGTGAGCAAGGGAGAAGCCAGCAAGACATGGAGGCACTCAGACACACAGAATGCAGGAAGGTAAAAAGCCACACGCCTGAACATAGATTAATAGAAGCAGGTTACTTTAAGTTATAAGAGCTAGTTGGAAACGAGTGTAAGTAAAGGCCAAGCTTTCATTATTAATAAAATGTCATTATTTGGGAGATGGTGGTCCCAAAAGCAAGTTTGACAAGAAAGTCCAACTATATAAAACGTTTTGAAAAAGTAAAGTCTTTCCTGGAACAAGAGGAAACAGTGAAGTGCGTGCAATGTCAAAGAGATGGTTACAATTTGCCAAAGGGCAGAAGAGTCCCTGGTAGAGAGTGAGCAACACAGAAGAATGTGTTCAGTTTTTCAATCTGACTTCTCTATTCTGTGTGCCCTGTTGGGGGCATGGAATACTTCTAGCTTTAGCTTTCTGAAACCTATGAATCAACTGATACTAGACATTCAGGTTTTTTATGAGATCTTCCAACTTTTAGGCACTGAAATAAATTGGTGTGTGTGTATATATATATACATATACATATGTATATATATATACATACATATGTGTGTGTAATATAAAATGTGTATACACACATATGTAACAAATATATATATAAATATGCATATATATGTATACATATATACACTAACATACAAAACTGTATGGCCTGGTGAACATATTAGTATGATGTCAACAGAAATGCAAGAGAAGGTCCAACAATGTTAATAGCTGCCAATACTTAAGTTTATTCCAAGTTACACTTGTTTAGTACTTACTGCAAAGCTAGATAGAGCTTTATAATTTATTTTCAGTTTTAAAATACAAAATATAAAGTTGTTTCTCCAGTAAATGTTTATTGACAGAAACTGAGCTGTCTTAGAAACACCATAGAAGATTAAATATGAAATATTTATATTATACTAGGATCTTACAATATAATAAAGAATATAAAAAGATATAATGAGGACAAATTATTGTTTCTGAAATGTATTTAGGATATCTGTATGGATACAATGATTGGATAGCAGTATTCCTTTTAAAATTTTGCCCAATTAGCCCTACAAATGGTGGTATGCTTTATCAATCTATATATCTTCAACCAAATATACATGGAATTGGCAGTTTATATTGTATAGTTTTCAATTTCTACAACACCAATTCAAAATATGATAATTTAAAGCAATTGATGCATGAATAATATTTAAAGTCACTTGTGTACATGTCTGCAAGTACATGTGTATGTATAAGTTAGAGGTTGATGCTGATCTTTCTTAATTGCTCTCTACCTAACTGTTTGAGAGAAATTGTTACACTGAAGCTGTAGTTGACAGATTCTCCTAGATTGGACAGCAAGCCCCAGAGATCTGGAGTCATGTGTTGTCATAACCAGTTTTATATTTTCTTCTCTTTTTTCTTTCTTAATACAATTTAATTGGGAAATATTAGGTAACACCTTCAAACAGATCCATTTATCCAGGATTTTGACACATTCACAGATATAATTTTGTTGGTAGGTGTCATTATGATAATATTCTATAGAAGTACATTATGGTTTTTTACTGAAAATAGATTCTGTTCTTTTAATATATTCTGATCGTGTTTTCACTCCCCAAACTCCTCCCAGATCCTCACCATCTCCCCACCCACTTACATGCACAATTTTTCTCTCTCTCATTTAAAACAGTCAACTAAGAAACAAACAACACCCCCCTCCAAATAATCCCAGAATAGAACAAAATGAACAAACAAGCAGAAAGAGCAAAAGAAAAAGCCCATAAAACACATTCAGACACAGACACACACACAGAAATCACATAAAAACACAAATTGAAAAGCAAATTATATAGGCAAAAGAAGGAAAGCCCAGATAAAGCATTATGAGACCAAGACTCTCCAAAAAGACCTTTATGTTTGTTTGGTGTTGGTCATCCACTGCTAGGCATGGACAACTCCCTTAAGTGTGTTTTTATACCCAGTGAGACTCTGTTGGAGAAATTCTTTTCTATGTGAGCATTTATTACTTGGAAATAACTCCAGGGTTAAGAAGGGGGGGCTTGTGTTTACTTCCTGCCGCAGCACTGGGACCTCATTTGGCTTATACCCATGCTGGCCCTGTGCATGCTGCCACAGTATCTGTTACTTCATATGTGTATCAGTCCTGCTGTGTCTAGAAGGTGCTGTTTCCTGGGTGTCTTCCAGCCCCACTGGCTTTTACACTCTTTCTGGCTCCTCTTCCACAAGTTCCCTGAGCAATGCGGGGAAGGATTTGATGAAGACAACCCATTTAGCACTGAGTGTTCCGATGTCTCTCACTCTCTGCACACTTTCTCATTGTGAGTTTCTGTATTTGTTCCCCTCTACTGCAGGAGGAAGCTTCTCTGATGATGTGCCTAGTTTTATAAAATGGGTGTTGGGGATCTGAACTCGGGTCCTCATAACTGAATAAGAAGCACTTTGATGACTGAGACATCTCCCAAGTTCATTTCTCATGTCTGGAAAACACATAAAGCATGTGTACCCCTATGTGTTTATCCTCCAGGCTCCAGTAAAAGTATGTGTTTATCCTGGAATACAGTCATGAACCACAGAATAAGTACCTGGTCAAGGAAGGCCTGCAAATATGACTATGGTCCGTGCATTGAACTGTCCAGTAGCATCCAATTCAGCTCTTTAGTAAGTAAAATGCTGTCACTATGACAAAATTGAATACAGCATCCCTTAGGCTGTATCTCTGTCATCAAGTGATGTATGTCTGCATTATATCAAATCACAAAATTATGCTATAAATAAACCATTCTCAAATCAATTATTGTTCCTTAAAATAAATTTGCACACGTAGGGAAAGCATATAATTTATCACTTTTTATGTTTCTATCAAATTGAAATAGGGGAGATGAAAGACAAAGTTTGAGAGATGCTAGTATAGTTCTCTCTAGAAAAAAAAGCACTCTGTCTTTTCATAACCTATTTCTGGGATGTTTCCAGTAAAAATATTTCTGATAATTTATATTATTTAGACTTTATTTAATCAGAGAAAGTGCTAATTTTTAAATTAAATTTACTTTTGCTGGTTATATAAGTCTTGCTAGAAATTCTTGTTCTCTTTTTTGGTATTCAAATCACTAGAGATTAACTATGGCATCATGTTTTTATTAATGAATGATTAACTCTTAGCATTACTGAATATTTCCTGTACTTGGTGAGATGTTTCACAAAGGTTGTTTTTGCACAGTTCTCTCTGGCTTTGACAAATTAAATCTATCTTACAGACCTCTTGGAGTTGGTTTTACTTATGTTTGTTGATGAATATGTGTTTTGTTTTATTTCAAATATGAGATTATACCAATTAATTAATCTTCACATATTGGCCCTGTCCCTTTAGGCCACTTATGTCCTTTTCCTTTTCCCTCTTTCAGTTTCTCAGACAGGATGAGCTCTGTTGTTCTATTTCCATCTATGTTCTCCTTTTCTTCTTCCTGACCACATCTGTTCTTAGACATGTGTGGTAGATTCTTTATTTCAGGCTTCACATTTATAATTCTATATAATCTGCTTTCTTATAAGATAATAAATCTCTATTAATTAGAGATTAATTAATTATATGAGATAGAGTAATTGTAGTTTCTTTAATCTTGTAGTCTCACATTTTCTTTTAGTCTTTCTATCTTTTTTAAATTGTTTGTTAAAGTTACAGTCTTCACCTAATAATTTAATCCTGGGGATTCTCAAAATAATTTCTATCAATTACTTTTGTCTTCACTTTTTATAATGCATGTTGTTCTTTGTGCTCTATTTAGTTTTGTGCTGAAAACTAGGCACTTTAAACACAGTGTTGGCATTTGGCAACTTAGATTGTTCCCACATTCCAGGGTTTGTGGTTTATTTGTAAAAACACCATTCTAAGCTAATTCTGAAAACAGTATATTTCCATATATGCGGCCATCAATATGATTGTTTAGCTAAATACCAGACAATACCTGAAAAATTTCTCTCCAAACATTAAATGTTCTTAATTTATATTTTTTATATATTATTTATATATAAGACATCAAGTGACTGCATGTGCCTGTTGACACATTCATTCAACATTTATCCAAGTAACTGTGTTTGTTTTCTTTTTGTACAGGATCTCAAGGCCATTCACAGGCGACACTTAAATCATTCTCAGGTCTTAATGGAGCATACCTAGATCCTTGACAAGTGCACAAACCTCCTCTTCAGCATTCCAGAAGTTTTAGTTTCCAACAATTTTACTGAATGGCTACTTTAGTATTTATACCAAACTTTACCTATGAATTATTAGATATTTGCCTATCTTTCTAACACATGCCAAGCTGAAAAATCATTTGACTAAAAGTGTTCAAATTCAAATCTAAGTCAGTCTTCTAGGAACTTAAGAGACATCAAATAATGACAGTTCTTTGCAATTGGGAACATGAGCGATTTCCTGTCTTTCTCTAATTTTCAGGTGCCTACTCAGCGGGTACTTCTCATGATGCTGGCTGGATTCAGGTTTTGTAGGACTTACTTGGAGATGGTCAGGTGGAAGCAAGACAGGATTCAAACCTTTCTTACAAAAATGAGGGGTTTTTTTTGTTTTGTTTTTTTGTTTTGTAAATAAATGTTCTCTAGGTTACTGTCAGACTGTGGTTCATTTCTAGACCTTGAAAACATTGATTCTGACAATCTTTTCCAGTATTGCTGGAATTTCACGGAGGAGGAAATCATTAGAGCCCCATATTCTATGGCTTTTTGTTGACATCATTCCAATGACTTATATTTCACACAGTATGATATTGCATATATAAATATAAATTCCATAACCTATTTAGATTCTGTTAAAAACTTGTACATTTCTTCCTATACTCAGTTAGACTGTGAACACTCATTTTATTTAAAATAATAATATCACTTCTATTATCTTGCATATAAATGGCACCTAACAAGAAAAATGCAATTAAAGATTTCACACACATTCTTTCACTTGTAAAACAACATCAAAAAATCACTAAATTTCTCTAAATTAATTTCTCTGTCTTCAGGATACATAGTTACAGGCTATCTGTGTCAAAGAAAATATGATACATAAAAACATACAGTCATCCTAAAAATAATGAATATGATTTTACAATCTAGAAAAGAAACTAGTATTTTTACAAAAATGATAACAAAAAAAGTAGCATGATATTATTAGAATGTTGGTAAGAGCCTGGTCCTTATACAAAGATCTTTGTTTTCTATAAAGAAATGGTACAAGGAATTAAGCCATGCCTCCCAAAGTTCCCAGTCAAAAGAGTAACTACAACATCATATTTATACTCACCCTGACATATACTTTCAACACTCTGTTTTAATAAGTTTTCAATTGAAACAGTATCAAAGGACAAAACTAAAACCAAAGGGAATAAAATATTTTCTATGGTCTGTAAAAGTGTAATTTTAAAATGCATTTTCATCATATTTTCAAAAAGGACACTTATCGCTCCTCGGCCTTTTGGCTAAGATCAAGTGTAGTATCAAAAAGGACACTTGATATACTTATTAAATAAAACATTTTTGGTATGTATAAAATACATATATATATATATATATATATATATATATACACACACACACACACTCAGGGATAATAACTTTCAGAGAATTTTATGAGAGCAAAAGGGATGAAATGAAATATATGAAGGTTAATATGGCACAATTGATTTCATTATATTAACAGTCATTTTATCTGTCTCACACATCTTTTCTTGTTACAGATTCTAACATCTGAACAATATTGGTTTTTACGTTGTATTTGTAAGTGCAACTATAATGTGAAATACCAAATTAATTTGAAGTTGCTGAACTGTCTAAAGCTAGACGAAATAAGGAGCTTAGCACACAATTAAGAAATTTAAAAATTAATATAACATTATTTTTCTTAAAATAACTTTCTTAGAAAAGGGTTGTCTTAGTTTGCTTCCTGTTGCTGAGATAAACACCATGACCTGGAGCAACATGGGAAGGAAAGAGTTTATTTTGGAGTTTATCACACTCCCTGCAAAGGGCAGGAACCCAGATAAGACCAGAGGCAGGGGCCATGGATGAAGGGCCTTACTCTACATGGATTGCACAGCTTGGTTACTTACACCATGTAAAGCCACCTGCAGGCAGGAGGCACAGCCCACAGTGGGCTGTGCCCTCCCAAATAAATCAACAATCAGGAAAAATGCCCAGCTGACATCCCCACCCGTCAATCCCAATAGAGGCTATTCCTCAACTGTAGTTTCCTCTTCTCAAATGACTCTAGCGTGTGTCAGGATGACCAACATTCACCAGCACAAAGACTAATTAACTCAATTATTTTTTTCATTAACTGGAAGATAATCATTGAAATATTTTGGATAACTAGGTTGCTAGCACAAGACTTGTTAGAATATTCTCTTGCTTAAAGTTGTTTCCATCTCATGAGAAATGTGTGTGTGTGTGTGTGTGTATCACATGTTAAATTAATTGCTTATATGAACATTAAATTAAAATTGGTTGATAGATTTAAACACCTTAAGTATAATTTAAAAACAAATGACTGAAAAATTTGGTAATTTAATCAAGATAATTGAGTATAATGTTAACTTGTAAAATTTAAGATGTCAAACTATTAATGTTGCAGGTTAATAAAAATCTCAAAAAATTAAAATTGTTTTATTATAAAATTTTGAAAAAAATAAATTCTTCAGAGTCACATGATGACATTATAGAACAATATTTAATATGGGCTTTCATTTTCTGATAAAATTCTTGTGAATTTATTTGGAAAGCTGATCACGTGCTGCTCTTCTAATTGTACTGCTGTGTTACTATTGTTAGCAACATAAATTCTGTTATGTATGTATAGTCTTAAAATGATATCAAATTTTCCTCTCAAAGATTTTGCTTCAGTATATTTCAGTAAATAATTTAATGAATATTAACCATGAAATATTCTGGCAAAATATTCTTTTCTGAAAAGTTTTCAGCAAAGAAAAATCCATAATTTGAGAAGAAATTTGCGAATGGTGAAAAGACTGATGGCCTGACTTGTTTTTAGCCTGAATGGAACTTAATGGAATTTCTTGGAATGCTTTCAACTTTTTCTAAAAATGAAATAGAAGATGAGTTGATCTCTATGTACATGAACATTGCACACAGATGTCAGTTACGTTTCCTCTGCACCTTCACTGAGAGAGTGGCAAAGCAGTGCGTTTCCTAGGTGCTGAAGTAAAACATTCTTCCGAGAAGAAATGCTGAGAGAAAAGCATGTGTCTGTTATCTAGTCACTGAAAATCCTTCCCGGGTGGTGATTTTTTTTTGTCAGGACTAATGTGAAATCCCTCCATTCCCCACCTGAAAGAAATAGCTGTCCTTTCTTGACAAATATGTCCAATTATATTTCAGTCTTACTTCTGTAGCCTGGCGGCTATGTACTTAGCTGATGTTTTATGGAAACTTTCATAAGAAACTTACCCCATTTTTTGGAAAAGCAATCCATCCAAGGTCCCCCATGACAGTGCGTGAATCCAATAAATTCACTGTAAAAAGAAAAAAAAATCAAAGTGAGTACATCCCTGTTTCACACCTATTGTGACGCACACCATGTACATTACCAACATTAGATTATGCTTTCCTTGTGATGACTTCAAGAGTTACAAAGTATCATTATCATGAAAGGGAACAGTGGGCTTGTAATATACCAATGGAGAATTGTAACAAAAACATTTAAACTATGTATAACCCTAAATACCGTTGTTATCACATAAGAGAAAAAGCACAAATAAGATGAAAAAGAGGGTCTTGAAAAACAAAACAAAACAAAAAACCACTTGGAGTTGACATTAATGTTCAGCCTTAAAAATTATAGCTAAGCATGTTTTGTTTTTCCTTAAAAACCTGTCATGAATTGGCAAATAATTGCATTAAGTGACAATAAATGTTTCATAAGCATATTTAATATTTTCATGATAATAACTAGAACCTTCAATACAAGTGAAAAATTTAATTAAAAAAGCAAATCTGTATATTTTTACTCAAGATGAAAAATCTAGCAATTCAAAGCTTATTGCTATATTTAAGTCCTGTGTATCCTCAGATGTCTTCTTAGATACAACCAGAGCTTAAAATGTGCCTCAAGCTGAATTTTTAGATACTTTATGTCTTGAAGTCCTAATATATTTAGAAATCCCAGGACTGATATAAATTTCATCATTATAAAGGAACCACCAGATAAGTGCCCATACTCACATTGACTCATGTTTTCATACACATTGTGCTTATATTCTGTCCTTGGGGAAATAAATCAACTTTAAGGGTATGGTTCAGTTAAATAATTCAGGTATGGATATTTGGGTTTTTTGTTTGTTTGTTTTTAACATCTGTTTCTCATGAATTTGTCTAAGCTACAATGTAACTGAACCATTTTAGTGGAGCTTGGTGTATTGACCAGAAGAGAAGCCATATGTATTATTTATTGAAACTACCTATACCACAGGAGTCAGTATTTTGAGAGCCCGTCAATTTTAAAGGGATTATATCTGCAAGTGTAAGCTTGAAGTACCAAATAAACAAGAGTTGATAGGCAAGGAAATGAGTTATCAGACTATATTTAGAAAGTAAGAGAAAATCACTATGAGATAGAGAGAATCACAACCTAAATTGGAACTTTGGATATTTTCTAAAACTTGTGTACAATTAAAATATAAATTAGATTTATTACACACTAGTGAAATATAATGAGAAAATATACACATGAAAGTGTGTATCCATAAATCAATTTAAAACATATAATAGCATTAGCTAAGTAAAGTAAGTCAATCACCAAATTGTAGAAAGCACAGGACTTGCTAATTATCACATACTCACCACTTTTCCTGAATATAATTTTTGTCTATTTTCATAGTTCTATAAACATAAATGCAAGTCATATGGTTTTTTTAATCATTTTTAACCTATGTTAATCATGTTGTCCTCATATTGTTTGTAGAACTGTTAATTCCTTCAAGGAATGATGCCTTTACTGAAAAACAATACTTTAAAGAAGAAAAACAAAACAAACAAATCACAATTGTCCTGCTACCCTGACCACATAAGTTCTGTCAGACATGACATTACATTGACCTCTTCAGTAAGAGCCATGCTCTTCATTTTACTTTATTATTGGCTTTTCTTGTCTCCGTGGGAATAAGGCTACATTAAACATAAATGTCCTTGTCCTCCTTTCGGTGTATCTGGGACACTAGGGCTCTGTCTAGACATGACTAAATGCCAAGGGAGTGAGCACTTTAATTGTTATGTTTATTCATTTTAATGATTCTTTTGATTTATCTTTGATATTGAGCAACAGTATGCCTGTGTAGTTGAGATAAACGCGCTCATATAATCAAACTGAGTGTGTTACTGTGTTGTAGTCAGATGAGCGTCAACCTGTACTCCAAATGGATGTCTGGACTCTAGGAATTAGAACTCTAGGAACTGATAACTAGCAGAAGCTGTAGTCCTCACTGGCCTCTGCCTGATTTGTAGCTTTAGACATTCATTGCTAACAACAGACCTCCAATGTCTTCAAGCTTTGGTTACTGCCACCTGAACCAACATTAGTCTACATTTATCTATATTGCTGTTTTGGTGTTCAAAATGTATGTCAAGTGAACTAATGGCCTTTTGACACTAGCTTAGCTATTAATTCAAATTTGAAAGGGTCATCATTGATATTTGAATATGCTACAAATATATACAACAATAAATAAAGTAGGAATCTGTAATATTACTAAATGTTATTTTTGTGAAAATGCAGTCATTAAATAAACAGATAATGTATTTGATGAGAAATCCATACATCTCACTTCTCAAAACTCTCTAAAATCATCACTGACCTTCCCTTTCCTAAATATGAGTGTGCTGTTATTTTTTCTCAGTGTCCTGATATCACCCAGTTCTTATCACTTAAACTGAGCTGTTTTATCCCCTTAAAAGAACACAACATATATTGCAGAATACGTGGATTTTGTTTCCATCACCTATCTCAGACAGATCATATAAGCCTGTAACTCCCGATCTTCTGGTCTTTGCCAGGACCTGCCTTCACATGTACATAATTACAGAGAGAGAGAGAGAGAGAGAGAGAGAGAGAGAGAGAGAGAGAGAGAGAGAGAGAGAGAGAGAGAGAGAGAGAGAGAAGAGAGAGAGAAACTCACACATATACATATGCAGATAAACAATAAATTAAACCTTGAAAAAACCCACAATCAACAACTCAAGTGTATACACCAGGCTAAGTTCAAATTTTCCATAATTGTATAACTTATGAATGAACCATCCTGTCAGTGAACTGATCCAGAGGGTGTGTCTGAATCAGCATTCAGTAGTAGTTACTTGGAGTTGAGGAGGCCAAACATATGGCCAACCAATCCCCCCAAACTAACAAAGATCCGAATGAAAAAATAATGACTTCCAAGTTCCAATAGCTCCAAGGTTGACATGCTCTCACATTTATCTATTGATATTACCAAAAATTTCTACTTTACATTTGTTTTATAGTGTGTTACAGGGATAATATCCCTTAACAGAAATTACCATATTTGGAACCATTCCTTATAAAACAAAACAAAATAAATCCTTGTGTAAGAATGTAAAGTTAATAAAATGATAGAAGCCTAATTTACAAAAATAAAGCAGGGTAGCCTACCCAAGCAATTCCCCTAGATTATGTTTTACAAAATTGGTATAATTATGATGGACATTCTTACACTTTAATAGTTTCTCAATATTTATGATGGAATATATGAAAAATACTTTCAATAATGTCATTAATGCCTCAATTTCCATACACACACACACACACACACACACACACACCAATTTTAAAGCAGTATTAAAAACAACTGAGATGTACACAGGGTGCACAAAAATGTGAATTTTCAAAAGTTAATTTCCCAGTGACTTTAACAAACTTATTAAAGAGGGGATTGGCAGTAATAGAGTGCAATTTCTCAGTGTCTTCTTTGCTACAATTACAGTAATTAAATTGTTCTGAACAGTATATATGCGTGTTGTAAATTACAATGAATACACAATGAGTATTGATCTTCATTGTACAACTTAATTAAAACTTGTCCGAGAGAAGCCACTAATGAATATAATTAGAGGAAATGTTTGATACCACAGTTACTCTGGAAAGCATTAATTAGATATCAGATATTTTGTGGAAAATGTTTTTATTTTGTTATTTATATTTTAAAATGAAGCCACACAATGATACTGAAAAAAAAAAACCCTTCAAGGTCATTTTTGAACTCAACTATTAGTCATATAATTATGAGGACGTTGGGATGATTGGTTAGCTAATCAGTGATAAGGAAATTATTTCTTCAGGAGAAATAAGCCCACAGGGATCGAAAAGTATGTAATCTACTGCAAATTCCTAGTCAATGCTCAAAGGGGAAAACACCTCACTAATATTGCGATTTTTAAAGTGCTTTTTAAAAACAGTTTTACTTTTATTCCTGTGGGGGGGGGATGTGTGTGGTGTGTTGTGGTGTGTGTGTGTGTGTGTGTGTGTTGTGGTGTGTGTGTGTGGTGTGATATGTGGTATGTGTGTGTGAGTGTGTGTGTGTGTGTGTGGTGTGTGTGTGTGTGTGTGTTGTGGTGTGTGTGTGTGGTGTGATATGTGGTATGTTGTGTGAGTGTGTGTGTGTGTGTGTGTGGTGTGTGTGTGTGGTGTGATATGTGGTATGTGTGTGTGAGTGTGTGTGTGTGTGTGTGTGGTGTGTGTGTGTGTGGTGTGTGTGTGGTGTGTGTATGTGTGTGGTATGTGAGGTGTGATGTGTGTTTGTGTGTGGTGTGGTGTGGTGTATGTGTGTGTGTTTGGTGTGGTGTGTGTGGTGTGTGGTGGTGTGTGTGTGGTGTGTGGTATGTGGTGTGTGTTGTGGTGTGGTGTGTGTTGTGGTGTGGTGTGTGTGTGTGTGTGTGTGTGTGTGTGTGGTGTGTGCACACGCCTGCATGCCCTCATGCTCACTAGTGCAGAAACATTTGTGTAGTGCCCATAGAGGCCTGTAGAGGGCACCAGATCCTATGAAGCTGAAGATAGAGGTCATTTATGGATTTGTCACGGGTGCAGAGACCTGAACTTGGGTCCTCTGCAAAACCAGCATGTGTTCTTAACTGCTGAGCCATCGATCTCTCCAGCAGTCCTGGAAACTTTTAAATCAGTAAACATATAAGTATTGGCCAAAAATAGAGCCTAACAGAAACTATTTCTTTTAATTGTAAGTATGTTTTAGTTTCACTTCTAAATGATTAATTTAAATTATTAATTTCAGTGTTTCATGTAACAAGAAAATCTTTTAAATAATTTCTTTTCAAAAAAGACAGAGAATCACAAATTTGTTTTTGATGGCACTAACAAACACAGGTAGAACAAAAATTATCAAAAGAGACTATGTTTTTATAAGACGAAGTCCTCAAGTTCATGAGTTCCGACGAGCTTGGTTCCGTTATCTCTGTAGATTTCCCCATATTGATCTTGACCACCCCACCCCGCTGCCCCCTTGCTCATATAATCCCTCCTCCCTCTCTTCAACTGGATTCCCAGAGCTCAGCCTGGTGCTTGGCTGTGGATCTCTGCATCTGCTTCCATCAGTTACTGGATGAAGGCTCTGTGGTGACAGTTAGGGTATTCACCAATCTGATTACTGGGATAGGCCAGTTCAGGCACCCTCTCCACTATTGCTAGTAATTGAATCTGGGGTCATTCTTGTGAATTCCTTGGAATTTCTCTAGCACCAATTTCCACCCTAACCCCATAATGTCTCCCTCTATCAAGATATCTCTTTAATTGCCCTCCCACTCTGTCCCTTCCTCAGCTTGACCATCCTGTTCCCTTATGTTCTCATCCCTATCCTCCCCTCTATTGGCCCCCTTTGACCCCAGTTTACTCACGAAGAACTTTAGACCAATAGCTGTGGAACCTGCATGGGACCGGACTAGGCCCTCTGCATATGAGAGACAGTTGTGTAGCTTGGTCTGTTTGGCCCCTGGCAGTAGGATCAGGATCAATCCCTGGTGTATGAGCTGACATTATGGAGCCCATTACCTACGTTGGGATGCCTTACTCAGGCTTGATGCAGGAGGGAGGGACTTGGTCCTGCCTCAACTGAATGTACTAGGCTTTACTGACTCCCCGTGAGAGCCTTTGTGCTTTTGGAGGAAGGGATGGGGTGGGGGTGGGTGGATGGGGGAAGTGGAAGGCTGGGAGGGAGTGGGGGGAGGGGTGAAAGAGGGATCTGTGGTTGATATGTAAAATGAATAAAATTTTTTTTCTTAAAAAAAAAATTCATACATTCTAACTACTTGAGAGAAATACCAAGTAAAAAATCTTTTTTTTTTTTTTTGGTATAACTTTCAAATATCCATAACTTGTTAAGTACCATTCAATGGTACTTCATTTTATTTAATGTAATGCTGACATGAGTCTGTAAGACCACAAAAATGTTTTGGACTACTCAGGGGGAAAATAAAGACAACAACACAGGAATGAATATATTTTCTGTCACTGTGAACAGTTAAATGACAGATGAAGGACATCTGACATCCTCATCATCTATCTCTGGTCAGCAAGGCCAGAAGAAAATGTATGATCCCTGTGAATAACAAGGACAATCCCGTGCAGGAAGGCATATTCATGCTTTGCTACTGTTCCTTTCCTTTCATGATTTTCACATTAGCAAACACTTATAATGCTAGTTAGACCTCTACTGCTCTGATGGTTTAGGAAAAAAAAAATGTCAATTAGTAGCAGATAGGATAGCATTCCTTTTCTCTAAGGGCATAGACTTAAAATTCCATAGGGTGCAATATGTATTTGATGAATGCTTGCTTACTGACTTCCATTTACCAATATTAGAAAGGCACTGCATTCAATTACAGCACATATTTAACTAATCTGTGGGGACAAACACCACATACACAGCTGTCTAGCCTTTCTCCATGGCCCCATTCAGTACAGATGTGATTTCTGACTTCAAGACTTGACTTTATAGTTTATCAACTGCTTTGGGGGGACACAAAATACCCAACAAACATGAGTAAAGAGGAAATAGACAAGTGTTTCTCATTGAAAAATTACATTTGTAAATTGGGTAAAAAGGTTCATTACTGGTGAGGGGCATTACATTGATTTCTGATACCTTCCTTTGACTTGAAGACAGAAATTCATAGCCATACATAATCTCATGGATAATGAGTGGAAGTGGGTTGGTTTCTTCTCATTAATTCTCATCAGCCCATGAATATGAAAATAATATAAACTAACAAGATATTTACTGATACATGTGAGATGCTATGCAACATAATATATAGGCTCTTTCATACACTCATCTTAGAATCCCTCCAGGATTCTAATGTTCACCAGGAACATTACTGTCTTATAATCCTGTTCAGAACCCCAGCATGGAAACAAGGAGTAAGAAAGCATGGCACTGTACATGAGGTCTCAGTGACAGACTATGAGCATTAATGATTGCTCCTGAAATCCCACTTACACCTAGACACACTTGGCTTACTTCCACTACTGGACAACAAGTACCATCAAATAGATCAAGTCCACTCTAACCTAACAGTGGCCTCAAATGTCAGCATTACCCAACAAGCACATATGTGAGTAGTTAGTCCTCTTGTTCTATTAGTGAAACAGTTTCTAACTACATTTATCTGCTTTACTTTTAATTTAACTTAATTTTTAGTTAGCACACAAAATAATAGATTTCTTTGAAAATGTACTCACAGTAGTTCAACTTTCTACTGCAGGTAGATATCCAGTTTTCCCAGCATCTTTTACTAAGTAGTTTGTCTTTTCTCAGGGTATTTTATTGGTATCTTTGTCAATAATATCTTTGTTAATAGCTATGTTTATTTATTTTTGGTTACTTTATTATGTCCTCTTGGTCTGAGAAGTATTTTACATAATTGTGTTCAAATTAAATTTTCAATTCTCCTCCATTGAGTCCTACACCTGTGTTTTCTTTATAATTAATATTATAGAATGAATTGCCAATACTCTTCTCAATTCCAGCACTACATTCCATTATTTAACCCATCATAGTCTACAGAATCCCCAATATTCTACCAAAACTTTTGTAACAAATGAAACACCTACACAAACCATTTGCCTGTCTTCCATACACAGTAAATAGAACTAATCTCTCCAGATACTAGAGTAGTTCTTGTCTTCCTTCACCTTTACCACAACACTGAAGGACTCAACAAATACCACACAGTCCACACATGTTCTTGATAGCTCTCTTTGATGGCAGGTTCTGTTTCACTCTATAAGATAGCTAGTCAGGCAAAATCCTAGAGGAATAGGAACTAATTTCACTTCTATTTCTGTGGTCCTACTATTAAATCAGTTCTGTTCAATGAGCTGTGAAGGGATTCTGCAAGGGAAGAGAATTTCTGAAACCATTATTAAGCAACAAAACAATGAGAACAAAAACCATTCCTGGTTGACTTGGATGTAGCTGTGTACTTCTTGGATCAGATACCAGCCACCTAAAGAAAATAAGGAAAGCAGTGGAAAAGCAAAGCCTGCAGATTGTGGTTGGCAGAAGAAAGACATAGAAAGTACATTACAAGTTATATCACAGCTATGCTAATCCATCCAAACTTGACGCACCCTTGTCTTAGGACTTGCTTTTATACAGGAAAATCAAATTTATTGCTTAACCTCTTAGACAACGTGATTGTTGTTACTGGCAAAGGAGGGTATCCCAATGCTAGGGTGGGAGCTTGAAGGCAAATTCCTCTTTTGCTTCTCAAGTCTGCCTTTCTTGCCTCGTTTTTCAATACCTATAAAATTCTGTTCACAGAATTCTTACTGCTTTCACTGCCGATTTACTTGATCCCTCAGATTCATCTTTGAAGTTAGTTTAAATAACATTTCAGCCATCACATAGCAAGCTCAAAGCTAGTCAGGACTAAAACTCTTTCAAACTCAGTTCATTAATTAGTTAAAAAATAACTTTTGTTATTCTTTTGATTGTAATATATGTCATCAATGCAATCAATATAATCAATCATAAAGCTGCTGACTGCAAAATCATCCAGTCTTTTTGTTTCAAAATACTCTTATTGCTACTAATTTTATAGAGATTTGATTTATATTTATGTGTTTGTGCATTTTATGTATGTCTGTATGTGCACCACATGTGTGCAGATACCACAGTGTGCAGGCTAGTCTTGCTTGTGAACTTGCCTACATCTACAATTAACTAAAACCTAAGCAGCTGGGTAAGCCATTAAGGGATTTTTCTTCACTTACTCATTTGAAATGAGAATATCTACCTTAATTATGGGCCACACCTTCAGTTGGCAGCCTGTATAAAGGAAATTGAAGAAGGAAGCAACTTCTCTTTGCCTACTTGCCCTCACTCTTGCTGGTAAATTCATTTCTTCACTGTATTGTATTATACTTCCTTTGGATGCTGGATACTGAAGGCCAGCTGAGACATCCAGGGTTATGGATCCAAAACAGGCATTGTTGGAATAGTTTGACCATAGCCTTTAAATCGCTCTAATAAATCCCATACGCAATATCAGTTCTGTTTCTCTAGGGATTCCTGACTAATACACACAGAGAGCAGAAAAGGGTATCAGATTCCTTGGAACTGGATTTACAGGTGCTTGTGAACCACCCAATGTGGATTCTGAAAACCAAACTGAGGTCCTCTGAAAGAGTAATATGCTTTTAACACTTAAGTTAAAACTGATATCTATGATAGGATAAGTTTAATCAGAAATGCATTTTCCAAACTATGAGTTATTAATGAACTCTGAAGGAATAACACAGTGAGAGGAAAAGAAAGGAATTCACAATTCATATCTGCTGGTGAGTCTGCACAAAATGTTTAAGCAAGGCTAACACATAAATCCACTGACAGCTAGATAATGAGTAATGAGCAATCTGCTACCGTCACAGGACACATTGCTTGAAAAGAGCAGTGCCATATGTTTTCTGTGACTACCTTGTCAGGTGTGGTAACTAAATTTGTGAAATCTCTGATATTGTTTTCATCTTCTCTGAGAAAGGTCAGCTTTGCATGACATAAGAGTTTAAGAAGACTTTCAATTGCAAAATGTTCTTCCTAAGCAACTGCTTTATTGTACATGTCTGTGTGTAAAGCTATTATACGAAGGTATTCCTTTCAAAAACACAAATTTGAGAGTCTTTAGCACTTGAAACAAATGTGCTTCTACAAAATTGAGTATAAGAATGCTTCATGGCACAGGTAATGTTCATTATTCCTATAATATTGGTTTTGTTGCCATATAACCTCAAGGAAATGATTCTTACTTTCAAAGACTCAGTTCTCATGTCTGTACCATCAGCGATTGAAACTAATAAAATTATATGTATCTGTACTCACACATTTTATCACTTAATCTTAACAGTGATCTTTTGATATGTTATGTTCTTCATTTTACAGATAAGGAAATTGAAGCTGAGAAAAGTTAAACAGGCCAATGGCCCAAGGTCCCAGAACTAATATAAGCACATATCTGGAATCTAAATCCGAGTTACCTAATCAAAGCCCTTTTTCTTCTTGCTCCTCTATTGAATCTGATCCAGTGTCTGACTTGCTGAATACAAAGGTTCACATCTCTAAATATTTACCTCCTGTATCAATGAGTTTTATTGAGTTAATGGGTTATGAATAGTATGTTACAGAGGCCAGCATCTATCTATCATAATATCCTTAACATATTATATGCAAGATGAATCTTGGGAACTGATGGGAGGAGTCAGTAAACATTTGTCTTGTAAGCACGAGGACCTGAGTGCAATCTCTACAACCCAAATAAAAGTGTCAGTCATAATGGTGTGCACCTGGAGTCTCGGTGCTAGGGAAGGAGGGAAAAAAATCAATCTATGGGGCCTGACTAACCTGTCTAGCTTAATCATCGTGCATCAGAACAAGGAGAGACCTTATTTCAAGGGAGGTATACAGCCTCCCCAAGAATGGTACAGAAATTATTCTCTGAACTCCATGTATATGCATGTACATATACACGTACCCATGCAAATGTACATGAACACACATACCCAACTTTTAACAAGATGAATGATTCAAATGGATTAATACCCCTTGCTAGATAATCAAATTTCCTATGTACAGAAGAGTAGCTAACAAAATAATGATGAAAGTTCTTTCCTTAACATCCAATTTAGATAGCTGTTATTCTTTACCAGCTGAAATAAGGAATTATTGGTTTCATATCTACTCAACATTTTTTATTCTTAAAAATCAAAGATATATAAGAAATAATTAGAATAAAATGGATGGTGTATAAATAACAGCTCTTTGCTTTGAATCATTCCTTATGCCAGAACCTAATTAGCCCTCGTTCTTTATTAAAATGTATCAAACTTCAAAATATTCTGTATAATTATTTCTTCTACAGGCTTCAGGGTAGGATAAATAATGATTGGATCTTGCTGTAATTAGAATATTCATTTTCTTCTGTACTATTTCTCTTATGTATATAGTGATGTTTCATAATAATCTCTATCATCCTCATCCGTAAAGTGTTTTCATACTGTCTAGTATTAAATCAGTAATAGAAGTTATTTATATTGAGCAGTGATCATATATGTTTGCCCCATACCCCTATCTTTTAATGTCTATCCCTTCCTATAATTTAGATTTAAAATATCTTGCAGAAGTCTGCATATTTAAGGCCTAGTCCTAACCTACTGATATTGGGAAGTAGAAGAAACAAGTGATAGAAATGAATGGAAGACATTCTGGTCATCAAGAGTTCATTCATAAAGGGAAAGCTCACAATGGACTATCTGGATTTAGAATTACCATGGAAATTCACTTCAATAACTTCTGCGATTGTATTTCAAGAGATACATAAACGCAAGTGGAAGGGCGCACCCTGAATGTCAGTGACGTCATCCAATGAATGGGCTGGGGCCCTAGACTGTGTATAAAGGAGAAAAAAATCTGTGGACCATCATTCACCTCTCTCTGTTTTTTGACTGTGGACACTTATGGGACACACCATCACCCAGGCCTGCCACCAAGCCACTCTGTCATGATGGACTGTACCCATAAACTGTGAGTCAAAATAATCATTTCCTTGCTTATGTAGTTCTTCTCAAGCTTTTGGTCATAGTAACAAGAAAAGTAACTACTACGGCAGGATTCCAGTCATGTTTGCTTTGATATGAATGGCTTGGCTTATTTCACTCCTGTTCATCCATCATGATGTGTCACTTCACCATGGCACCAAACTGATAGGGTCAATCAATCAGGACCAAAGCCTTCAAAATGAAGAATCAAAACAAAATATTCTTCCTTATAAGTAGATCATTCCTGGGTATTTGCTCTAATGATTCAAAATTAATACAGACTTTCCACATTGGAATCAATAGCAAGATTTAAAAAATGTGAATACCTTTGGTCCTTCTAAAGCACCAGGATGAGGATGAGACATAGAGGAGAGAAGACCACATTCTTAAAAGCACACCACTACACATCTATTCTGGAATGTCTGTATTAAACTAACATTGGACAGCTTAAGAACTAGGCTATCACTCAGTTCAACAAGATGAACTTTCCTATCACACAGTTGAATTGTGGTGGTGATATAAAACTGTAATGGGTCTCTAAAATAACGGTTGATCATGACATGCATATCATTGCAGATTGGAAAAATTCTAATCCTCATACCCTACTTTGAGTACATCTGTTCTAAGCAAATTTTTCAAAAACATAAAAATAATTTCTGATATTTGACATGATCAATTATTGGGTTTTGATTTTTTTCAATGGAATGTTTTAATAAATTTGATTCAGTGATTTTTGACATAATATAAAAATATTATATTTAATAATCTTCTTGGTTTCACTCAGATAAGTAACTCTGGGTGAGAAAACATTGGTTTGAAGTAGTCTACACTGTGCATTGCAGTTTAGTTTTATTGACATGCTTAGATATCTATAAGTCAGTATGCTGTCACACTGTCTTATATACAATATTCCTCTTCTGTATTATCACCTTGACTTGCAAGAAGAACCCATGAGCTTCAAAGGAGAAATCTTAGATCTTCATTTAGGAAAAGCAAAGGGAGATGTAAAAACATATCCAGGAAACCTATGACTAGATGCAATTTGTAACTAGATGTGTGGGATTTATTTTCAGTGAAAATTTCTGCAACTAATCAAAGAAAAGGAGGAGGAATAAGAAAAGGTAGTAAGAAGGAAAGGGGAGGAAGAAGATGAGAGGGAGGTAAAAAGGTGAGGGGGAAGAAATAAGAGGGAGAGGAGAGAGAAGAGGAAGAAAATTAAGATGTAGAGGAGAAAGAGTCATACTCTTGAAAAATGTTGATAATAGTATATCCTTATCTTTACACAATACAGAAGCTCTTATCAGAACAAAATCACTTCACACATATTTTGAAACTAAAAATGATTATATGTGCTGTCCCTCTCTATCCCAAACAAAAATATCATTTCGATTATCATCTTCCAAATCACAGGATGAGCAATAAGTCAGTTTTCTGAGGAACTGACAGATTTTTGGTGAGGAAATGAGAGCTGCATAATCAAATATCTAAACTTAAATTTTCTGTGAAAGTGCCTCAGCATCAGTGGCAGCCATAATTTCTCAATGTGAATTTTCCATGTTCCTTTCCATATGTAATTATAAGATTCATGAGGGTATTGATGGTTTCTGGGGCACATGCTTTTCCTAAAGTATGATTTCTTCCTTGCAAATTATTAGCATAAGTAAAATACAAACCATATTAGTAGTAACACTTGGAGGGATGCAATATCTGGCTCAAATGGTAGAGTCAAGAGCTTCAGCAACTTACATACCGACACTTTGTCAAGTTAAGTGCTGTGTGACCGACTACAAATTATCGAATTATACCAAGATCAACTTCCCTCCATATTAAAAATATCAGTATTATTAGGGTAGTTTAAGAATTAAAGGAGATTATGCAATGAGTCTTCAAAGTAGTAGTTTCATATTTTCATGTCTACCTAGAAAATGATCCAATTCAAATAATTTTATAACTGCCTAAAAAGAAACATATCGGCCGGGCGGTGGTGGCGCACGCCTTTAATCCCAGCACTCGGGAGGCAGAGCCAGGCGGATCTCTGTGAGTTCGAGGCCAGCCTGCTACCAAGTGAGTTCCAAGAAAGGCACAAAGCTACACAGAGAAACCCTGTCTCAACCACCACCCCCCGCCCAAAAAAAAGAAAAAGAAACATATCTGATATTTTAAACAGTTATTACTATTATACAGCCAATTAAAATGCTGTTGTCTCTGGAGGGATAGTTACTTAAACAAACTACCCATAAACTACTAAAACTATAGTTGAAAAGATAATTATTTCCCATACAAACTTATGTTTCAATGCTACTCTATACACATAATAACTGATACACTTCTTCCTGACATTTTCTCTTTAATATGAAGAATTCCCTTGACACTATGAATCTACAGCACTTCATGAAGTATGTAGCAGTAAATGTAATTCAGGAAACAGAATAAATGAAAGAGTAATTCTTTCCATTCCCCCAAATTACAAACAGATGTTTTGCATTAATTGTTTCTCTAGATGTAAGATTAAGTCACTTTTTGAGTAGAAAAGAACATTTTATTGCAGGTCAAATTGCATGAATGCTAAAAAGTAACCATAGGAGAGCAACAAAAATAAAACACAAGTTGATTAAATCACAAAGCACTAAACACAAAAACAAAATATTTCTGATATATATGATTCCCAGTAGATATTTAATCTTTGTTATATGTTTTTTTAAATCTAAAGAAAATGCTTCTGATGGCATATATGTTGATATTTGCTTACTGTGGTTGGTGAATCATGCAATCTTTCAGTTGATAACATTTCAATTTACTACAGGCTTTATAAAACCAATTCTAACTTCTGTTAATTGTGGACTTAGGAAAAGAGTTCTATTGGCTTCATCAAGTATAGAATTCCAGAGTGAAAGAAATTGCTGTTAAATAGGAGCTTTAAGTCACTTAAAGAATTTAATTCATAGTATTCATTAATCAAACATGGATTTATAGAGTACTTCCCTGATGTTCCAGATGGAGAATTAAGTTTTGGATGTAGTTCTCAATGTGCCTCCAGACAGATAATGCTTTCCCCACAGTGATGCATCAAATAAATTCAAGAACCAAGACATTCTACTGTCAGTTTGTCAAAATTAAATTGTTTTGGTTGGAAAATTATATGGTCTCTGTTTTTCCTACAATCCAACTTCAGAGAACCGTTTCCCTGATTAGCTTTTATTTTTATAGTACTTCCATTCTGAATAAAGATCAGAAAGGCATAAACAAGTGAAAATACAATTTCATGTGACAGGCCACATGAGGAATGAATATGGGAACTCAAGCTTGGGGAAATCTGTACAGACCTAGGATAAAAATCTAGCCATACGTGTGGGAGGGGCTCGCTGAGTGTGTTAGAGAATCCGGGGCACTGAAGACAAGGTACCTCACTCTCCTTCCATAGGACAGTGAGAGTGAACTGACAGGAGGTATGATCCTGAAGCAAATCAATGATTACTGTGCACGCAGAATTAAGGTTTGATTTTTAACCTAAGGCTGCTGAAGAGCCATTGAAAAGCTTTACTCAGGAAGTAAATAAGGACTCTGAGCTACTGAACTGCAGTCAAGTCCTTTTCTTCTAGTATCTCTATTTTCAACAACTAAGACTCTCTAACTAATACCCTGCTAAATGTCAGAACGCCAGCCTAAAGTTTTTGAAGATGTAATATTTAATGCTATCATATGGTAAGATGTAAAATTTTGCAAAGCATTTTAAAAATATGAACTCTATCTATACAACCCTACAGTGTATTGTAATAACATTATCATTTTACAGATAAGAAAGTAGATGCAGAAAAGTTGTCTGGATTGCCCAAGGTTCACAACTCCAAAAGATAGAGCCAATATCTAGAGTCTATTAATTTGCTAGTAATTTGAGGTACCAAAAAAGTGTTAACTTTTGATATTTTCTAGCATTTTAAATTAAATATTTTCTTATTTCAGATCCTTTTGTAGTAGTAATGAATTTCTCTAATTTATCCTACCTATAAGGGTATTTTAATGAGATTCATAGGAAAATGCTTTTATAATATAAACAACTTTCAAAATTATTATAAAACATCATTCCTAAATCTATACATAAAAGGGGAGAAAACCATGATAGTTGGTTTGTAGTTGAGACAAAAATTGCCTACATTTTACATTGAATCTGTAGGTGATTTTTCTTATTATAGGGCATGCTGCCTGAAAAGTGGAATTTGTGATAAGTTGAACAAAACTTTCAAAGGACCTTTATATACCTAGTAAAGGAATGGATAGTGTTCTGCAACAGATAGCACTGTTCGGAAAGAGAGTCTTAATAAAATTACTGGCACTAAAATCTAGATTTAGAATCTAGTCAAATCTAGTCTTAGCTTAGCATGGTGACTGAATTTTTTATATTCTAAAATTCCAGAGAAAAATTGGTAAGGCAAATAACATATGTGTTCAGCAAGAAAGAAAGATATAGGAAGATAGCTACTCCATGCCAGTGGAAAACATGATTGTCAGTAATAGTGAGTATAGGAAAGAAAGCCTCCAGAATTCCACATATCTTCTTCCTAGACACTTTGTACTAGGATGGCCAAAGTAGGAATGGCTATGGTTATTGGATGGCAAACTCTCTCCTTGCACAAAGAGTTGATAAGATCAGTGCTGAAGCCAAGATACCTGAGTTTGCATGAAAGCTGTACCACTTCCACAAGAATAAACTGAGGCAAGTTATTCAACATATATATTAACACACTTTTCTCTAAAATAAAATGATGATAATGAAGATTTCCTTGGCTCATTTAGAGGAAAACAAACCCACATGTAAATCACAACAATGACACATAGTAAATCAATAATGAATGATAGCTATAATTCTTGAATAAAGCACAGGCACTGATAAGTATGCGATTTTGTATTTACAAGTAAATCTAAATGATATGTTCCAAATGTTCTCATGATTTGTTATAGTCTCTTGCGTGTGAAAGAGCAGCCTTCTTGTAATTATATTAAAACCTTTCTGGAAATATAAAAACCTACTCATATTTCCAAGAAATATGTTTAATATGCATGTCATTGAAGAGATAAGTGTTCTGGGAAATGAAGATTGAAAACTGTATTTAAAACTGAAATCAGGGGTGTTAGATGTATATCAAGAAACTAAACATTTTCCCTGCTATCAATTTTTAAAATTGAGAAGGTAGTTAATTTAATGATCATCTCTCTGTGTATAAAGTTACTGTTTATACTTTTATATTTTGCACATGCATACTTTAATGTAATATCTATAACAGACTAGAAAATATTTAAGGGTCATCCTAAAACTGTAACATCTGATGAAAAATTATTCAAAATCCTTGCAGATATCTTTTGATATATCATATGGATGATAAAATGTGGAAATGTAAAATAAAATACAACATTTGTAGTCTATGATACCTGTACTTTCATATTTTCTTTATTTCCTAATCAAACTCCCAAATTTGTCATTAGATTAAGAAACCCAGCAGAGAATTAGTACACAGGTGGTTCATTTTTATTTTGTACAGCTGTACGGGTATTTTGTCAATTCCTTTTGTTAGATAACTTCCCTAGCCCAAGATCTTTTCCATCTTCCAGTTCAAGAAAGATGATGACCTGTGACTGAGAAATTATGTCTCGAATACCCTATATCTCATGATGTGTGAAAAACAAGAACCGGTATTTGTTGTTTAGCTATAGAACTGTAGCAACTTTACTCAGTAGCACAGGTACATTCTTCTTTCATGTCATAGTGACTCTATGAATGCCCCTTACATTTCCATTTTTACTGTGTAGATCCTGAAGGGGCTAATGTATTACATCTCATAACACATGGCACAGTTGCAGTGTCATGGTCCCTAGAACTCCTCATCCTTAGCTATCCTAGAAGAGGTACCATAGTTGGGAAACTGATTACAATAAGGGAGCAGGCTCAGTGACAATGACTCCATCTATGCAAATAGGGCATTATCAAAGGATGGCCAAGATCCAATTTCTGCTAAATCTGAAAAAAAGGATAATCTTTATATTATTTAATTTTTTTTTAATGAAAGTTCCCTTAAACAATATTAACTTTTTATCTTGACTTAATGTAGCAAACACATGCATGGCCTACTGAGAACATTTACTCAGCTCCATTCTTGGGCTTCCTGTGCCCTCTCTCCTGACTTTCCTTTCTATAGAGTTCTACCAATGCAGAAGGTGCTTCATTCAATTCTCCCCTACTACAGTACTACAGGATGTAAAATAACCACCCTATTATAGACAAATGAACAGAACTACAACAAAGTAAAATAAAATTATCAAAGAACATAGTAAGTGGAGGAGATTAGCACCGACAAAAATGTTTGATTTCAAAATCCAAAGCTGGAATGTTTTTCTTCTCTTCTTCCTGTCATTTCATAACACCTAAGATCTGTGCTTCCTTGGTTTCACAGACTTCAATCAACACCAAGGAGCCACATCTGCAATCTTAAAAAGAGTCGTTTAGTTTTGTTTCTGTTGTTTCTTCCCTGTGTCCTCTTGAGGGAAATCAAAGTTATGTTGGTTTGAAACTAGGCATCATTGAAGTCCTTCAAACAGAACAGTTCTACAATATTCCCTACTGCAGAAGGATGGCTGTGGCGCTTCTTCGGAACAGAGTCATTTCTACACTGTCTTCAATGAAGCCTTTCCATGAAAATATGGTCCATTGTTATCATATGTATCATCGGGAAGCCTTTCCGAAGGAAAAGGCTCTGGAAGAAAGCTAAACTTGGCTCACATGGCAAGCTCCTGCTGGGGACTGCAGGGGCTCAACTGGTGCCAGCTGGATTTACCTGCTGAGTTAGTCTTTCCACAGACAAGACATTAGCACATCGTGACATTGTCCTGCCAAGGCCAAGTAAGTGAGTTACTTCTTAAGAAAGCCAAGGCTGACAGAGATGTCTTAAACACGTCTATTTCTCCTCTAAGAACTATGTAACTAACAGATGATTGAGTTTGATGCAAACTATTATTTAGGTAGAGGATTCTTCAACATTTTAATTAAGAGAAATGTCTTGTCTTCTTAACATCTATCTTGAAATTGTGACATCTTTTGGGGGAAACTGAGCACAGCAGGCATGGGTTCTGACCCTCTTATGTACTGCCTTCCTTGGTGAGGAAAGGGATAATAAGGCAAAGAGAATTGACAGACGAAAATAAGGTTATGAAATTACTATGAGGAAAAAAGGCAGCACCCATCTTTGAGTAGAAGAACAGACTGTATTTTCTCCAAATCATCCAATACTTAGCCAGAAACATGTTTCCAAGTAGGAACATTTTCTCGCAAAGCATATGCAAAATATTTCAACCTTCAGGTTTTGGCTCTTTGAGGATTTTTTATTCCAGAATCATTTACAGAAAGCTATGGCCCATTTTATTTAAACTGAAGAAAAACTTAACTGATGGAGACATGGCCTGGGCAATAATCCATCCAGTGAAATATAATTAGAATGATCACAAACACTTAAATCCCATTTACTTAATCTGTGATATGTCTTCTGCCACAAGTGTTTGGCATGACAGCTAAACAATCGATCTCATAAAGAAATATAAGAACCATAAACCTTCAAATACCTTTTTTTTTTTTCATCACACTGATGTGTCTTCAGAACCAGGGAGAATCAAATATAAAATTAAAATGTGTGTAAGTATGAATGACATATTCTTTTAAAAGATTTAAAAAGAGCCTGACACTTTTATTATTGAGTTTTTATTATACCATATTTAAATTGTCCCCACTCTCAGCCTTGCTACAACCTTTCCATGAATCCTTAGCACATTCACTCACATCCTAGCAAAGTTATTATTCAATCTCAAATGAATGCAGAAAGATTAAAACCATGAATAGTCACTGAGAGCTACAGAAGGAAGAAGGCATGACCTAGATACGACCCCATTCAACAAAGGGTTGTATGTTCTTTCATTGTATAAGAAATAATTCAAATGGTATTAATAAAGTAGCTCATAAGGTGATAAGAGACTAAAGGCTGTGCACCCTATAGGAAAAGAAGAGCTACAGTGAAGTTTAATTATTCTCAGAACCTGCTAGGTTTTATTTAAATGGAACACAACTAATTGGTACTCTAAAGGCAAAATCCACACACAGGTTTTTAGAAGATTTTCAGGCAATGTGTCAGGCATGATTCTTTCTGGTTTCTGAAAATCACTAAAGATAAAAAAAAAATCATTTCAAAAATCAAAACTAATATAATATCAGTTAAAAAATGTCACCATCCAAGATCATAAAAACTTTTACAGACTTATAGTATGGGCACTGCTACATTCAAGTTTTATAACTGTAAAACTGGGATTCTCATTAGGAACATCAGATAAAAAAATTAAGCTTTGAAAAAAATAAAAGAATCAATTCTTAGACATTCAACTAAGTATAGTTCAATTTGTTACATATATTAAATCTCTTATTTTTATTTTTATTTGACTTTGCACTTGCAGTAGCAGTTAATATCAGGTGACACTATTTTAGACGACAGTGAAATAAGTTAAATAGAAATTTAAAACTGTTTGTTATGAAATTAATAAAGATTATATTTAAAACATTCAATTTTATATTTTCTGTTATAATATTAACTTTAATCATGTCCATGCCTTACCTGGACGTGGTAAAAGCAATGGGTTTAAATACATCTTTTGTATGTATGAAATTTCTGCCATAAGAAATCATAAATACTCATGCTTGAGATTTAAAACATGAGGGGTATACGAGTACATTTTTTTTTAATTTTGAAAAATGTCTATGCCATTTATAATCTGATTTAGTTTATTTCACAGCACCATATACAGCATTAGTGATCTTACTACTGTTGTCTAAACTATTCCTGAATGAGTTATCAAAAGTGAGCTGAGTGACTACACACTTAGAAGTCTTATACTGCCATCTATTTTGTCCTGTCCACAACTTTAAAATCTACTGATATTCTTGTTTCAGTACTCTTATAAAATGAATATTAAAAATATAAACATCTAAAGCAAACGGACACTTTCTTATGTACGTATGCTTTGAAGTCTTTGATAATTTAAGACAAAATACCAAACACCCAATCATTAAACATTTTAAGTGAAACCAATGATTCAGGCAATTTTATCATAGTGAGTTTCAGATTTCTAAAAGCACTAAAAAAATGTGGTATTTAAAAATAGTTTCTTTCAGTAGTAAAGCTATGCAATACTTTAAAATTTGTTATTGATTGCATCAGAAAATCTCCTTTTATCTACTTTTCCCATGTGTATCTCACTGAATAAGGACATTTCCTTGCTTATTTTAAGTTTAAACACTATTAAGCTGTATCTAAAAGATATGAACCATTTCAATCTGTATTTAACAAATCTTTAGAGCTCTTTTTGAAACCTACCTTTATATGAACTATGGATGCACACATGTGTTCACTTAATTTTGTGGCTCAAATAAAATATAAAATGCTTACCTATCAACCAACTTTCGATTACTTGCATGCAAGGATATTAATTTTCATAAACAACGTATTATGCATTTATCTAGGCAAGCATGTTAGCATGAGCCTCTCTGCCCCTATTGAAGTGTACCCATGGTACATACAGAGTAGCAAAAAACACTGAGTTTCTAAGTTCTCAATTTCTATATTCAGCTCTCATGCTTATCTATATTCTTAATTACACTTTATGATAAAAATAGAAATAATGCATTTTAGTGGATAATAATTACATTTTTATATTCATACTTCAATTAATTCTGATACTTTATGGAAATTCTTGTAAAAGTATTATCATATTTCCAAGTATCATCATAATATTCGGATAACTAAACACATCAAACTAAGACTCATCTTGTTCACTAATAAAGTATATCTGCTAATCTAAATTAAAAGAATGGCTTTTAAAAGAAGTTAGTAATACTTTTTAAGAATTAATTTTGACCCATACAACAAAATGTTACTACAGTCATGTACCTTCAGTCTCTATATTTACAAGAAAATACAGAATGGCTTTCTCAAATGAAAGAGAAATTAGTCAACAATTCCAGTAAATGTCTTAAGAAGCACACCAAACAAAAGATAATCAAAGGATAAAGTCAAACAGTCAACATCTGTTGTATGTTTATGTATGTTAGTGTAAGTATGAATATAATCTAAAAGGAAAGCTGGAAATAAGAAAACCCTCTCGTTTTTCTGTGTGTGGCCATACTGAATCAAATGCTTTGGGGGTGTTTGTGTACAAATAGCTAAACCCTTTGCAGCTGGCATTTTCTGTCCTGTTGCCATATACTCTGAATGCTCACAACTGATAAAGTATTGTGAAAATATAAATATGGCAAATAGTACATTTCTAAGGATCAAAATGTGAGCACTTGGGTTCAATGCTAAGAGTTTGTGCATAGCCTTTGCAATGGTCTGGTTTATACCCAATCAGAAAAACCAACCAACCAACCAGACAAACAAACAAACAGAACTGTAAACCTTTTTTTCTACCAATGCTAAAAATATTGTATTTAGGTTGTATTTATATTGCAAGCCTGGGAACTGTTATCACTTTTTTTCTTGTTTTACATAAGGAAATGAAATCATCTTACCTGTCACCCTGATACCAAGAAAGAGCTTAAAATGTCAAGATTCCCACCCCCAACCTTCATGGTTTATTAAGCAAAAAGCTAAAACTCTCCATGGTCCCTTCTGGTTCCAACAATCTATGATTCAAAGGGATGTAATGGCTCTCTTTTCTTGTTCAGTAGTGTCCTGGTGAGGGAACAATTTTACTGTCCTTTTCTGTGGGGTCCTGCCGGTTAATCTAAAAGGAAATGAATTACAGCAGTAAGACAGGGCTACAGAATGAAGCCATTTAGTTTTACAAGTCTATTGTGTCCTTACATATGTTTTATGGGCCTGGTCCTATTATAAGCCAAGAAAAATATCCTTAAACAAACTTTACTTGCAGTCTCTGTCCAGTGAAAATATTTACTATTTTATGATTGTCTTTCAAGTCATTTTAGCCAAGTTCCCCCCTCCGATGTTCCTTTTCCAAGAACCTTCTGTCCTATCCCACTTTCTCAAACAGACAAAACATCCAGAGATGAGAAACTGGACTTTTCAAATAGAAACTGCTGACAACTGTCAGCACTTTAGTGAGGCATTACTGACTGTAGCTTCAATGAATTAAGCCTGATTCACTGCGGGTGAATCATTTTCAATGCAGAGCTGTTCAGCAGTAATTGGCCAAGAATCCCTGCTGAGAAAAGCACTTGTCAAATAATGCTTGTTTACAAATACATCTCCAGACAGCAAAAAGTGGCAGTTACTGAATAAGTTCAGGGCCACCTCCAAAAATTCAGAACTGTTGGCACAGACCCTTTCCTTATTAAATTTCTTAAAATTATGCACTTGTTGATGTGCTTACTACTGCTGTCCCCCTTGATCGATCTGAGAATGAATTCTTCCGACAAAACACTTGAAATGATTTTTTTAGTAAAGGTTTGTCCATCTAAAGGCAGACTGTTTCTTCCAAGTGTGGTTTATGCCCACACAAGTGAATAAATATTGGTTGTATAACTTGTTTAGAATGCAGTTATCTATGAAAGATAAAAATAAAAATAATTGCAAGAACAAGTATAAATGATAACTCATATTTATTTCTTCTTGTTTTACATTTTTATCACACAATCATATCATGTATATTCCATGTATATAATGTACACACACATATATATGACTGAAGAATCACTGTAAGTTGCAGATAATAAATTTTATGAATCAATTTATTAATAAATTTAGCATGTCAATCAAATATTTCTTCACTTAACCTTCCAAGGTTCTACTCTAAAAAATAAAAACAAGTTGAAGATGTGTATTTCATTTTATCCATTAAATAAATAAGGAAGAGTGATGCTATGGATCTTTTAGTTATGTCACGGTCCCTTGTATAGGAGCCGTGGTATAGAAAATGTAAGGCAGAAAAGAATCTGGATTTCACAACCCAGGAGGATCTGGGGTGGTATTAGAGATGGCATCCTGTTGAGTAGTGAAGAAATGAACTGGACAGACAACCTCAAAGAGTACTAAAATTAAAATTTTAATTATACATCACAATATGTTCCCCCAAACAGCAGGCACACTTGATTCTGGGTGTCTTTGGAGAACCAGGGGTAAAGTACAGCTGGCTTTTGTTAGACCCTCCACCCCTCATCTGTATGTAACCCAGTCAGCTGTGTGCTTTACTAGCTGGGGAAGACTGTGCAACCTGTGGGTGTTAAAGCTAACGCTTGCCAGGCTCCATTCCACAAGATGCAAGTTTTGCTTATGGCACCTTTGGAGACTTGCACTACCCCCCCCCCCCACACACACACACTTCCTTCCGCTTGCTCTCCTCTCCTTAGTCTTGGCTCTTGTTCACACTGGGTGTCACACTCCTTGATAATTTATTTCTTCGGTTCTCTTACAGAGACTTCCGTGAGTCCATCCACTTCTTTCCCCATCGCACACATGCTTGTAGATAGGTGGTTGGAATTACTATGTGGAGGAAAGAATGATTGATACTACCCTTGAATCATTTCGCAGTTCAATCAGGATGGCCCTTTGGTTGGAATAAAACAGTTAAAAGCCCCTCCTCCTTCCTCCTCCCTCCTTGTCCCTCCCCCTCCCTTCTCCTCCCTCCTCTTCCCTCCCCCGAAGTCCCCCTCCCTTGCAGTAGCCCTCTTACAGCCTTTGGACTTCTAATCTAATGATCTTAGCCTAAGACGTTAATAAAAGATACAAGTCTAAAACCAACAAACAAACAAACAAAAAATACAGCACTTAAAAAAAAAAAAACTTTCCAGAGGGGGCAAAAAAACCAACTTGTTTGGCTTAAAGCATGGCTTTATTACTGACAGATAGCGACAGATACACATATTCCTCTGAACAGATGTTTAATAATAAACATAGTGAGAGAGTCAGTGGGGTTGGGTGTGAGTCTCCATCTGCCCTGCTTTCGCAGGGTTCCTTGGGAACTGGCAGCTCTGGTGGTTACCAGCTCAGCGTCTTCTACAGCAGACCGAATCCATGCTAGTCACGAGAGCATACACCACTCTGCTGCTGCTGCTGCTGCTACTTCATCTTTTCAGGTCCATCATCTCCTATCCCTAAGTGCAAGGGTTAATTTAAGGTTTTACACCCCAAGAGTCTCATCCACAACCCAAAGCTAAAGCCCCGGGCTTCTAGACAAGAGGACAGGATTTTGATGTTTCCACAGTGAACACGACCACTCCTGGTGACAAGAATCTGGTCTGAGATGCTAAGTGCCTTTCCCCATGCTCCACCCTCCCGGATGGGAAGGCTTCAGCCCTTAAACCGAGACCAGAGCAAGCTGTGAAGTGTGAACGAGGAGCAGCAGATCTAGAGTGGCCAAGAGGACCACAGGCAAGGCCACACAGAATGGAGCAAGACTGCTTTCTCAGAGGCTGAGACCAGCTCAAGAAAAAGAACAACACAGGTGGTGTTTCTGCCTCCTGCCTTCAGATTTATTCTCCCAGAGGAAGGCAAACAGTCCGGAGCAAAAGGCTGGGGATAGGAGGGTTGGATACTTCAGGACCTGGTGCCTCTGGCTAGGACAGATCTTCTCTCACAAGATGAGCATTGGTGGGTTCCGTGAACAACTTCCTAGCATCCACATTGCCTATCTCCTCTAACACCATCCTACCTTCCCGCCTTCCTCTACCTTTGCTTCGGAGTGTTAGAGAGCCCCCAAATAGAAGGGCACCCATCAGTTTCTGCTCTTCACGATTGCCTCCTTCAGAATGAAAGTTCTTGTTACCTAGCCCGGAATAGCAGCTAGTGATGCCCTAAATAACAGTTTCCCGGGGCAGGCACTTTCCCCAAAATAAAAGCACCAGGCTCCCTGACATCGTCTTCAAATACCAGTATTAAATTAGGGGTTTCTAAAAGCCCCACGATCCTGAGAGACTTGTCTTCGCCTTTCTCAACTAGCCGGATGTGTCACTTCTCCCGGTTCCCAGGACCCAACCGCACCCAACCTCCCAGCTCAGGTCTCAGACCTCTCTTTCCAGCAAGCTTCCAACTCTTCCCAGCCCCCAACCAGCCTCGGTTCACGGGCAGGTTCCTCGCCTGGTAAGCACTCTGCGGAGATGTCAAACAATGCAACCAAAGATACCAGAGGGGAGAGAGAGAGAGAGAGAGAGATCCGGAACCGCCGGCAAAAGCGGACAAACATTCATTGGAAGCCAAGAGCGAGGTTTGGTCTAGGTAGCGGCGCCTGGAGCGCGGCGACCGGCAGACACAAGCAAGCTCCACCTCACCCATCCACCCCAGGGCGCCGCGGTCCCCACCTCCATCACCCTACCTTCGTTGCTGGGGCTGGCCAGAAGGGTCCGGAGCGCCGCACACAAGAGAAGGCACGTCCAGAGGGGGCCCTTAAGAGGTGCAGAATAGCAGCCTGCCAGAGAGGCAGGGACACGGCGGGTGTCGCCGCCGCCACCTCTGCCCTGGGTCCGTCGGCGTCCCGCACCGCGGGGCCCGCAGCCCCGCATTTTCTGCTACCCTCTTTTCCTCCTCGATGTCCCGCGTAGCTCAGTCTAAGGTTCAGGCTCGGTGGGAGAAGCGAGAGAGACGCGGGACTCCTCCTCCTCCTCCTCGTAGGGGTCCGGTGCCTTCTGGCCCTCGACCCCTCCAAATGCGGGAACCAAGGAGCCGCGGAGAGCCCTGAAGTTTGCTTCTAGCTCGGAGTCGCCCTCCGTTTCAGTTGGATGAGAGGAATCAGGAGTTCTGGATGACTAGTGTAGTCCTGGGTGGTCTCAGACAAGGGTCTGCAGAGGGTCCCGAGTCCCGCTCCTTTGCCTCTTAAGACTTTTCTTTTTTGCTTGTTCTTTCTTTTAGAATTGTGATTTTTTATTTATTTTATTTATTTTATTTTAAGTACCACCAGGGTCGGAGTGGTGGTGAGGGTTCCCTTTCAGTCTTCAGTGCTGAAACGGGCGAGAGTCAAGAAGACGAGTCATCTTACATCAAGAGGATGTTTTCCATTTAAAAAAAAAAGAAAAAGGAGGGAAAAAAATTGCAAAGCCGGGGTGACTATGGCTAAACAGAAGAGTAGAGCCACCACCGTGCTGTGGCCACCAGCGAGGAGGAGGAGAGCGGAGCCCAGGCAGCGGTCTTAAGAGAACTGGAGAGGCCGGCAGAGGGAAGTCAAATCGTTGCGGGCTGAGCGCGGCCGGGGGCGGTGCGGCGGGCGGAGCGGGCTGGAGCGCGGGGCCGGGAGCGGAGCCGAGCCCGGCGGGCGGCTCGAGCCGCTGCGGTTCCCGCTGCTCAGCGCGGAGGCGGAGTGTGCGCCGCGGCGGCGGCGGCCGGGGCGAGCTGGCTGGCGACTGCACCCGCGCGGCGCGCTCCTGCTGTGTCTGGAGCTCCGGCGTCTCCCCGAGCCGCCCGACTCTGCGCCTCCCACCTCCTCCTCCTCCTCCTCCTCCTCCCCCCTCTCCTCCTCCTCCTTCCCCCTCTGCACCCCCCGCCCTGCGCTCCCCCGCCCTCTGCTGCTCGAGGCCTCGCCAGTGACAAGCTACTGTAAGTGTGACTCGCTTCAACGAAGTCGCACACCCACAGAGGGAAGTAATCTGCAGGCTGCGGTGGTGAGTGTTGCCTAGCGGTCTCCGAGAGAGGCGCGTCTTCCTCCTGGGATAATTAGGGCAAAGAATCCTCCCGACGATGCCTGCGAGGACCAGAGGTCCCCCGAAGGAGGACGGGAAGCCAGCCCTATCTCATCCCTCAGCAGGAGGAGCCGCGGGTCCCTGGGTCTGGCATTGCGCCTGCTGCCCTTTGCAGGCTGTGGCACCAACAACCTTGTCGTCTCATAACAGCGCATTCGCAGGCTCTGCTGGGTCCGTGGCTAGTTTCTTAAACACCCGCATCCCTCACTGCCTCTGACCCTTCCTGTTCTTCTGGAATGAGATAATTACTCAACGTGTTCTTGAGAAGTGAACTGTACACTAGCTAAACTCAGCGACAGTGGGTCGGTTTGCGATCTCACGGAATCAAAGAATTTGACTGTTGGCATTTGTACTATGCTAGGTAATACATAAGGATCTAATGCGTTTATTTCAATGATAGGGCGCTTTTGTGATAGAACACTTTAGTAGTGAAATTACATAATGGGAAAACATGCAGTTAATTCCAGTGAAATTAACACGGGTGTAATAACGTCAGAGTTTTAATTTTTTAAATTATTTTAATTGCACGTGGTCCATTACACTGAAAGACTACCAAATAACTGGGGGAAAGGGCAGCTTAAAAGCATGCCCCCCCTGCCCCCTGCTTCTCCTCTGTTGTGTCTTCCTGCTTTCATATCCTCTTTCAATTTACTCATTCATTGTTTCAAAGAGATACACCAGAATGGCAATTTCACTACGCTGGCATTTCATATCAGAATGCAAAGTGTCTCCCCAAAACGTGTGATTTGAAAAGGAAGGCATCTCATTCAATTCAAGATCAGGTTCGTGTTCACACCTACTCAAGCTAACTGAACACCAGTCTGACACACCTCGACTCTTGGTGTCTTCACAATAAATTTGTCACCATTGTTGGCTGGTGACCTTTGGGTTTTGTTTAGATGCTTGCGATAAAGGTGAAAAAACAGAGCAGCGGTGACGCACTATTTTGAAGAGGTGGAAGTTCATCTTTGATCCCCCCCCCCCAGGTGCTTTGGCACTAGGAAGCTGAAAGCAGATTCAGGCTATTGTAATGTGCTCCAAATGCATGAAGCAAATAGAGAGGTAAGGGGGTGAATCCATCTTCCAGTTTGGCAAAAATCCTCACTGTGAGGAGGAAAGTTAAAATTTTTGTCTATTTGAAGATGGTTGGAAATGGGAGTCTTTCCCCCACTCGGTCCATAGCTAAGCTACATTAGATTTTCTATAAGGAATAGCAGCAAGAAACAGAAAGCTTTCAGTCCACGCTAAAGCTAATATAAGACACTGGCAGTTCAGTGGCCACTGAGCCTCTGCTTTAGTTCTTTAGGCCTCAGTGATCTCATTAATGAGATCAGGGATTTACTTAGAGGGTCTCCAAGCTCTCACCTCCTCCTTTTTCCTTGTGTGTGTGTGCTATATCAGCCTAGAAGAGTTAATAATGTATAATTATTGAATATCGACTTTATAGAAATCAAGTTTATTTACCCTAAAATTTATATTCTTGTATTACCAAAGGCTTAGTGTGCTCTTGGTTTGATGAAGTTTTAAATTCACTGTTCCCTTGTCCTGAAATGTCTTTCTTATGCTTCTCTCACTTTGGTGCCTGTTACTCCTTTCTAGAGAAGTCTCCTCTACTCAGATATGTCATGGCCTCACTATACACTGCACTGCTTCTTAGGACTGAAGGAAAGCCAGATATTCAGGCCTGAGGATTTCCTGACAAAATATTGAGTTGGTTTGTTTCTTGGAATGAGCCACAGCTTGTAATTTCTATCAGTCAACACAATAGCAGCATTTTCTGAATGTAAAGCTAAAGAAAATTGCCTGACCTCTCATATATATATATATATATATATATATATATATATATATATATATGATATCTCACAAAGATTTTCTTGGGCATTGGTCATATGATCATAAAAGCATGATCTTCTACTTGAGGTGAGTGATTTAGGAGATTCAGAATGTATAATGTACAATACCGTCTATTGTCCCAGTGTTCGTTTACTTATCACATTCATTTGAAAGAAATAACAGCTGTAAAAGGAAGTACCAAAGACAATGATAAAATTTTATTTTTACCACAAAATTGTTAATCAGAGAATGTTGTATTGGTGGCCCGGCTTTGGCCTCAATTTCAAAGACTTTGTACTTGGCCATATGTTATTTTCTTGTAATATAATCAAACTTAGCACACTTACACAAAACCAAGGCAAGGCACTGAATACAAACTAGTCTTTTTTTTTTCACTTGTGCTACAACCTTGCACAATCAATGTTAGGACATTTATTAGTTGGGATGGTCTATCATCTGTATTTGTCATAGAAATTATGTTTCAAAATGAGAAATTTTCTGACTTCTTAGCTCTTTGCTTATATGGCTTTACTACTAAGTTGTATTATTGTTTCTTTTATTTACTGTTTTTTGTTTGCTCTTAGAAAAGCAACACTGACCATGCACCTTGAGAGTTGAGTGTCCTTGTATTCACATGTTGTAGATATGTTAAATGAATTTATAAGCCTGCATTTATCTTTTCTACATTCAAAACAGAAGAAAAGCAGTCTTGACAAAAAAAATTGTAGTATTTACTGAAAATTTACTTTCAATAAAGTGCTATTTGATGATTTTGCATAAATCACTTCACCCATCATATGGGTGGGTGTAATTATTAGTCCTACGTTAATGAGAAAATGAGGGAAGGAGGTTAGGTGACCCAAGTCCTCACACAGCTGGTAGTAGGTTCAGATTGGAGCACAAATATTGGCTTTATTCCAATGGATGCTGATGTAACAGAAGTAAAGAATATGTTTGCTTACACACAATGATTAAAAAAAAAGGCTAAAAAGGTGATCTCAAAAGTCTACCCTAATGGGAACAATTTGATAAAATATTATACTTTTAAGATTGATTTAAAACAAAATCAAATAACACAGTAAACAGAGGATGAATAAACAGGGAAATAAAGAAGCTAGAGATATCAGTAAATGCTACTTGGAGACAAAGACCAACAATCACAAAACGTATAGTACAGCACTGTGTGTGTGTGTGTGTGTGTGTGTGTGTGTGTGTGTGTGTGAGAGAGAGAGAGAGAGAGAGAGAGAGAGAGAGAGACAGAGAGAGACAGAGACAGAGAGAAAGACAAACAGAGAGAGACAGACAGACAGAGAGAGAGAGACAGACAGAGAGAGAGAGAGACAGAGAGAGAGAGACAGAGAGAGAGAGAAGATTCTGTAGAGATAATGGACCATCAGGATGAAGGATTGTGAACAACTAACATTAGCACAGATAAATGACAAAAAAACTCATTTATAAACCATTGTAGAAAATAAGATTCTCTACAATCTTTTGATTTATATGACTTTCATCATTTTCCATCATTCTTTTCAGGGAGAATTTAGTTAAACTGAGAGTGTAGCAAATAATCATAATATTGCCTAAAGAAACCACAAATTGCCACAGTGAAGTTATTTTCTAGGATTCCTGATTTGTTGAATGGTGATATTAATTATTTTGATCTGAAAGATAAGTATTGGCAATATAATTTAAATCAAGTCTTCAAAGTTCAGAGACACAATAATAATATACTTTTTATATCCTGAATTTTTATTTAATGAATGTAAAATGGTTTGTTCAATATTAGTTTATCATTAAAACATTTTTTCCTAAACATCTAGATTCCATTCTCTCTACTAATGATTCACATTTCTAAGATTTAATGGGAGATCATATTTAAATTAGAGGTTGTTAGTTATTAGTTGGGGGTTTAAGTTAAAAGCCAGTGAATAAGAAATTAGTAAACAGGGCCCACAAGATGGCTTAGTTGTTAAAAAAGCAACTTCTATTCTCCCATAGGACATGAGTTTGGTTCCGAGAACCCATAGTGGTTCTATGGGCACCCATATGACTGATGTACACATAGTCACACACACACACACACACACACACACACACACACACACACACACATCATACATACATACATACATCATACATACACATATATAATTAAAAGGAAATAGGTAAATAAAGAAATGAAATATAATTTCTTTCTTAACAAAAATTAAAACATTCCATTAGAAACTTAAGTTGCTAAGCATAAATATCCTAATCACTAGAAAAACTTTCCCTTTTCTTTGACTTTTAAGAACAGAGTGGAGTCTACAGGGTCGCTAAAGGAACTCTAATAAAGAAGGAAACCATGTACAAATATCACAGAAAGCCCAAGAGCACCGTGGCTCATGCTGGTTTATTCTTTAATCATCCTCACACCAACGTTCAAAGTTGGAGGAAATTACATGGAGAAGGCCACTACAGTTGATGAGGAACCAAACTGACTCACTAGGCTGTTCTTTGGTGGCTGTGTTCGCCTCCAGCATCTTGGACAGCTGGTGTCATGTAAAGAAGTGGACAGTGAAAATAATAAGGACTCTTGAGGCTGAAGAAGTAGGGAAGCCTCTTCAAATGATGCTATTATGGGAGGTAAAATTCCATTAAATTCTGAGCAATATTCTGGACTATAGATGTATTTAATATCATGTGAAAAATAAACTGTAATAAGCTCCATAGTCTCAGTACAGAGTGTTAAGTTCAGTACTATGCTGAATTAAAAATATAACTAATTGATACACACAATATCATATTTTATAACATATATAGTAGTTTGCTAGGAGCAAAAACTACTAGGTTTTCTCAATGGCATAGGAAAAAACAGAGATCTATGTGACTAGGTTTTACAGCTATTGTAGATAGCCTGTGAAACGGGATTCTTGGTAAAATTCAGCAATGTCAGTCTCATGTACTTGCTGGTGGCATGCTAATTAGGAGCCTCTTTGGTAACATGTTTTAATAATTTTATCATGCCTTTCTAATGTGGTTAATTAATTAAGCCCAGGAACTTCTAAATTTTTCAGCAAATTAGTTAAACTGGACTAAATATTAAAGCTCGGTCATATTGATGAATATAAATAAGTAATACTCTGATGTACAATGAGCACTAGTGAATGTAAAGGAATACAAGGCAATTATCACAGGGCTATTTAAGTGCTCTGAAATATATTTATCTATATAAGAAGATAGCTACAAAATGTCATATTACCAAGGTATAATAGAAGGTAATCTATGCTATAAATAAAGTAAATAAATCTATGCTTGTGCTCAATTCTATATGTGAACAGTGAGGTAATTTAAATTTCTTCATTTGATATTTTTATGTTACGTATTTTCTACAGTTCACATTTATCACATGTGCAGTGATAGACTAACAGTAAAAAAATGAAAAGTCCTGCAAAGCAGTGTGCATTTCCACACTGAGCAGGCAAAGACAACGAAGGAGGAGAGGGACCGATAAGAGCAGAAAGATGGTGCCAGCGAGTGTTCTTATCTACAATCATTTCTTCCCCATTCTATGGACATGGGACCATCATTTGTTTGATGTAAAGATTTTTATGATCTCCACAATATTTCTAAGTATTCCAGAATTCTTTAGAGGGATAGATAGGCTCTGTCATGCGCTTCATGTCTCAGTGAAGTCTCTGAAAAAACCCTCCAGCTGCCTCGATCATTGAGGGCATTTCTCATTTAAGTTTGTGTTGTTTTTAAGTGCTATGTCCTGTAATATAACAGGGAATTGCATTTTTTCATTAAATATTTTCCTGATGTGCATTGTCCTGTATCTGTCCCTCTTTGAAGACCACTTATTACTTTCCTTTTTCAGGCACTTAACATTCTTACCTTTTCAGCTGAACAAATTATTTCCAAAATCAGCATCTTCATCAACAGTCTTTGGACAAAATCACTTGCAGAGGCTCCACTCACACAGTTCAATAACCAAAACTCAGAAAACTCCACAGCAGCTATCACGGCTGCTCCTTTCCCTACTGCCTCAGCATGGCCTCGGGTTCTGAAAGCACACCATGTTTAATTCCTTGTGCAATGTGTAAAAGTTTAGATAAATGGTGGTGCTATTAGGTGATGTTTAGAACATACAGGCTTATTGTAGGATGTATGATTTTGGGGACAGATTTTGTGATTTTATAGCCTTGCTCCACTTGTTCATTCTTTCTGTTTTGTGCTTGCTATTGACATTATGACCTCTCAGCTTCCTGCTCTGACTGCCATGCCTGCTTGATGCCATGATCGATACTTATCTCTCAGGAACTATAAGTCCAAATAAACTGATCTTTATTAAAAAAAAGTTTAGAATGCCAGAGAAGGATTAGCTGGAAAGGACAGACAACAACAACAACAACAACAAAAAAAAAATTTGATGACCATGAATAATGTTTGCTATGGTTTGGTGTTGGTAGTTTATAAAGCTGGCTGATTCCATTAAAAGGTCTATAAGACACTTCTGTTGAGTTAAATTGAGGAAGCATCAGTACTAACACGCTAAAGAAAAACATCACTAAAAAAAATCCTAAAAAAAGCATAATTACAAACTGAATTCATGGTTTGGAATTTACCATTAAAGCTTCCTCTTAGATCTTAATGTGATGATCTAATGAATGTTTGTAAAATATAAAACTACATTTATACTATTTTACTGCAGGTATACATTTTAAATAATATGTCATTCTCCTTGGAAAAAGGAAATTCAGGGAAAACTTTCTTTTCCTAAACTTTATAAAACATAATCAAACCAATTTTTATACCAAAAATTATTCCAGGTTAGCAAAGGATAATAATTTTTTTAAAAGGCTTATGTAAATAGTTCCCACATCTTTGAAGAAATAAAACCATTTTCCCAGGTGACCTCATGTCTTCTGTAGGAAGCAGGCTTTGAGACTCTTACCGAGTGGCTTGTCAGGGTTCCCATGAGGACAAGCAAAATAGAACATAAGTATCCTCAAAATGAGATGGGATTCCACAATGCAAACATTTGCAACATGGAATTTTCTCTAAAGATTTTGCTTGTCAAAAATAATTTTACTTCAGTGATTTTTTTTGGTAAACACTTTGACTTAATTATAGAGTCAAAGAACATTGCTAAGAACCATGAAAAGGAAATCCCCTGTATCATTCCTCAAATGTCTCCACACTGAACATAATACATATTTGTAATGCAGAACAAACTAAGAAATTGATGCTGACACAATTGATAAGGCTACTCTGATTCCACCAGTAATACATGCAGTTATTTGTAAGCATGTGCAAACATTGATAAATTTTACTGTATTTGTAGACTGGACAATTGATAGGTAGATCACATTACCCACCTGTCCATCAATCACTACAGTAATTATTCTAAGCACTGGTTTGCATTCATAGGAGTATCTTTGACCCTTAGTCACTGGAAATCACCTATCAATTTCTAATAGCACTGTTTTGCTATTTCATAACTGCTACATAAATGAAATGATGCTGTGTCTCCTTGATTTCCTTGAAGTTCATCCGAGCTGTTTGCATATTTATTGTTCAGGCTCTTTTATTGCTGAGCTGTGTCCCAGAGTCAAGGCACACCACTAATTGTCTAACCATTAACCCACTGAAGGATATTTGAGTGGTTTCAAGCTTTGGGATAACACAAATAAATTTGCTGTGAATTTCCAAGTACAAGTTCATATGTGAAAATATTCATATCTCTGGAGTAAATACTAAAGAGTTTAACTGTTTTGTTGTGAAGGTTAGTTCATATCATGACTTTTAAAGGACACTGGCTTTAGCCACAAACATGTCTTGCTAACTCAATCCAGTAAAGCATAATTACCTGGATATAATTGTAACAGTATATGGGAAATATCAATGTGTTACTCAATGGTGTGGGGTGCTTACCTAGCATGCATGAGTTATGATTTATGTCTCTAGCAGAGAAAAAAAACTAGGAGGAGTATATGTTAGAATACAGGGAAAACACTGAAAATGGATGTAACTTTTCAAATCTTGAGTAATTAGCTAATAAGATTAATAATAGCAAAATTTAGAAATTATATAAATACACTGATGGAAAAATTCCAGAATGGCATATTTCTAATTGTAAACTTTAAGTACACCGATATAAATTATTTTTAGAAACTAATATCTACACAAATATTTACTCCAATTTTTCTCAAAATGTATTCTTCAATGGTATTTTATATTTTCAAATAATTTTATTCAGACTCATAATACATATACTCTCATATGTGAATGTGTAACTTATATCACTTGGTAGTGAATTGGCATTTCAAAGGCTGAGTTCAAATACATTTGTGGAGATATTTTTGAGTTCATTCAAGCTGAGCAGTACTTCTTATCTTTTGAAATGTCAGGTACCTACTCTGAGGAAAATGGAAAAAGATCTCTTTTTACACATGATTACTTATTGTGGGAATATGATTATGACTTCAATCTTCAAAGCTCATGGGGAGGTAAAAATGTATATATTTGTATGCAGAAATTTCTCTTTTTTCTTAAAAAAGGAAAAGACTTACTAAACAAAAGTCAGTTATATTAAATATATTTTATGTCATTGGTTATATGTGAAGTCTCACTTTTATATCTTTCTATTTTGGTTTAAGATAGTTAAAATGATTATGTGTAATTATCCAATAACATTCTTGTACATATAAAAAAGGAGTATTCTAAAATATTTTAGTATGATTTCTGGAAAATAAGTATAGCACTAAAATATTAATAATGAAGAATCAAATAAAATACAGACATGGCCTTTACCCATATGATATTAATAAGGTACTGGATAACTTGTTTTATCAAAATATGGACATAAATGAAGAAGAAATATTTACACAATTGATTCAGAAATATATTTGTATACACATAATATGTAGCTGAAGTCTCAAATTATCAAAAACAAGAGTCATTAGATGAACTCTAACTCTTGCATGGATGAGCTACCCATCCTGATTGGAGGTAGCAGAGGCTAAAAGACTTTTTTAAAGAGATAATATGGAAGAATAAGGAATACAATTTAAGTCATGATTATGCAGTTAATTCAGTGATTTATAAAAAGAATAAAATTGTTGAAATTAAAAAAATTAAGGAGGCTTACAGAATCATAAAATATGTCTTAACTCATTTGCCAATAACATTAACAGAGAAATAAAAATCTTTCTAATACAGATAAAATAAAAACCAACAAGTATGAATAATAAGAAGGTAGGTTTCTAATGATTAGATGTATGAATAATGAAAAAAATTATCTTTATTAATGCAAAATAATTATATATAATGAAATGAACATACAAAGTTAATCAGAAACAATAGAGTGGGTTTTTTTAGTGAGATAGTTAATTATGGTGCAAGGGCCATAAGTCAGTATTTAAGATAAGGCATATGAGTCCATGAATTCTATGCATGTTTAATGTTAATGGAAGTATAAAATAATCAGAGATATCTTGTGTTTTGGGGGGAATAATTTTTAATTAAACATTTTTTTTCATACAATGTATTTTGCTTATGGTGCTCTTTTCCCCCAACTCCTCCCAGTTTCCTTTACTCTTACTCACCTAACTTTATGTTCTTTCTTACTCTGTCTCTGTCTGTCTGTCTATCTCTCTCTCTCAAAAGAAAACAAAATACTAAGAAATAAAAATAAAAACAAAACAATAAAGAAAAAAAGACCTACGAAATAAAAAATAAAGGAGCAAAGAACTAGTAGGAAAAAAACAAAAACAAACAAAAAAAAAGACCAGAAAAATTCTATGGAGTACAGTGTGTTGACCAAGAGTTCCTAGGCATGGGGCACACTCAGAACTGTGCTTGATATCCCCAGTGGCACTCCATTGGAGAAAGCTGCCTTTCCCTTACCAGCAGGTATCAGTTGAAGAAAACTTCTTGGTTAGGGTTGGGAGCCCATGTCTACTTCTATCTCTCAGTTCTGGGACCTCACCTGGCTTGAATATGTGCAGGTCTTGACTGTGCTGCCACAGTCTCCATGAGTTTGTATGTTCATCAGCCCTGTTGTATCTACAAGACACTGACTTTTTTTTTTTTTTTTTAATGTGACATCCATCGTGGCTGGCTCTTAGAAACTTTCTGCCTCCTCTTCTACAAAGATCCCTGAGTCATGTGTGATCAGGACGTTTGATAAAAACATCCCCTTTATAACTGAATGCTCCGGAGTCTCTTACTCTCTGTACATTCTTCAGCTGTGGGACTCTGTATTAGTTCTCTTCTACTAAAGGAAGAAGTGTCTTTCACGAGGGCTGAGCAGGGCACTGATCTGTGGTTATAGCAGTAGGTCAATAGGAGACATTTTATTCCTTGATAGAATATTAGTATTAGGTTTTTCTCTAGGCCCATGACCTTTCTAATCGCAGGTCTTGACTCTTTTTATCAGTGTCTGGTGTGTATTCCATCTTATGAAGTGTGACTTAAAGCAAATCGAAAGTGTTTGGTTGTTGCCGTAACTGTCATGCCACTGTTGCACCGGCATATCTTGCAGGCAGGCCACTGTTGTAGGTCACAGGGTTTGTAGCTGAGGGATGTTGATTATCGCCATTCTCCTCCAGTAGCATGCTGAGTACCTTCCAGTGCTATAAACACTAGTCATTAGGGGTGAATCCTATGTTGTTTGGGGTTTCCCTAGTGCCCCTCTGACCAATGACTCAACAAAATGTAATTTATTCCTGGCACTGGAGGTTTTACTTGATGACATAACGTGTTGATTAAGAAAACTGTCTCACATGATATAAAGTGATTTCATTTAGATTACTTCCATATATGTGTATTTGGGGAAGCTTTTACAGTAATAGGTTTCCATGTGTTTTTTTTCCCCAAATATCCAATAGTGTTATTTATGTCCCCTCATATTCCCTCCTTTACCTTTCCCAACCGCCTTCCCTATTTAACCTCATAGTCTACTTTTCATGTTTTAAAATATTGACATTTATTAAGTATCAAAAGCATTTAACCTATATATAGTCTTGCTTTTTCAGTTGCATTAAAATTATCATGGATCTGAAGGCATTAATATGGAGAAAATGGACATCCTACCCAGAACAATCCACAGATTCAATGAAATCCCTGTAAAAATTTCAACAGGAATTTTCACTGAAATTGAAAGAATTTTCAGTGACATATAGAAACACACACACACACACACACACACACACACACACACACAGTGATAGCTAAAACAATCTTGAATAATAAAAGGACGGCTGGAAATATCTCCATCCCTGATCTCAAATTGTACTACAGAGATAATATAAGCAGAATGGCATTGACACACAACTGAGACAACAGAATCAAATCAAAGGTCCAGACATAATTCCACAAAGACAAAACAACAACAACAGCAAGAATGACAAACAACAAAGAACTAGAAAAAGGACAGCATCTTCAACAAATTGTGCTGGCAAACCAGATAGCAACATGCAGAGGAGTGCAAATAGATCTATACTTACCACACTTCACAAAATTCAGCTTTACTTGGATCAAGGCCTTCAACATAAGGCCAGATACCAAGACTCTGATAGAAGAGAAAGTGGGGAAGAATAGTCTTGAACTAATTGACCCAAGAAAAGACTTTTTGAACAGAACACTGATAGCACAGGCACTAAGAATAACAATTAATAAATGGGACCTAATGCAACTGAAAAGCTTCTATATGGCAAAGGACTCCATCATTTGGACAAAACATCAGGCTACAGAATGGGAAAATATCTTCCCCAATTATACATATAATAGAGGGCTAATATCTAAGCTACATAAAAAACTCAAAAAAATAGACATCAAGAAAACAACCCAGTAAAAAATTAGAGTACAGAAATAAATACAGAGTTCTCAAAAGTGAAAACCCAAATGGCTGAGGAACACATAAAGAAATACTCAACATCCTTGGTCATCAGTAAAATACAAATTAAAATAACAAGATTTAATCTTATACCCATGGGAATGGCCAAGGGTAATAAAACAAGTGTCAGCTCATGCTGATGAGGATGTAGGGTAAGGGTAACACCCATCCATTTCTGGTGGGGGTGCAACCTTTCCATAGTGGTGGGTCCACTATGGAAATCAGTGTGGTGGTTTCTCAGGAAGCTGGGAATAAACCTACTTCAAGATCTAACTATACCTCTTCTGGGTGGTATGACTACAGGCCTATCTATAGAGCCTAAGTACTGTACATCCTACTAAACGAACACTTGCTCAACCATGTTCATTGCTGCACTATTCATGATAGCCAAAAACTGGAAACAGCCTAGCTGTACATTAGCAGATGAATGGATAATGAAATTGTGATATATTTATACAATGTAATATTACCCAGCTGTTAAAAATGAAATCACATAGATCTCATCCATTTCTCCATCACTGGGCAATCCATGCATCCTTCTTAGGGTACTCCTTACTAGCTACCTTCCCTGGAGCTGTGGGTTGTAGTCTGGTTATCCTTTGCTTTATATCTAGTATCCACCTATGAGTGAGTATTGTGGTATTGTATTCCCCCCAAATATTGTGCATGTTAATAAACTTATCTGGGATCAGAGACAGAGCAGCCACAATATTAAACATAAAGAATAGGCAGTGGTAGCACACACCTTTAATCCTAGCATTCCAGAGGCAGAAATCCATGTGTTCAAGGATACAGTCAGACACGGTGACTCATCACGCCTTTAATTCCAGAAAGCAAGCTTTTAATCCCAGGGAGTGGTGGTAGAAAGCAGAAAGGTATATAAGGCATGAGGACCAGAAACTAGAAACATTTGGCTGGTGAAGCGTTCGGGCTTCTAGCAGCACAGTTCAGCTGAGAGCCATTCGGATATGAGGACACAGAGTCTTCCAGTCTGAGGAAACAGGACCACCTGAGGAATTGGCCAGGTGAGGAAGCTGTGGCTTGTTCTCTCTCTCTGATCTTGCAGCATTTCACCCCAATAACTGGCCTCAGGTTTGATTTTATTAATAAGAACATTTTAGACTGCTGGCAATGGTCGAGAGACAGCCCGAACTGACCAACTCTGGTGATGGGATGGCCAAACACCATAATTGTCATGCTAGAAACCCCATCAAATGACTGAGGGAACTGGATGCAGAGATCCATGGTTAGGCCCCGGGTGGAGCTCCAGGAGTCCAATTAGCAAGAAAGAGGAGGGTTTATATGAGCAAGAATTGTTGAGACCAAGGTTGGATAGAGCACAGGGACAAATAGCCAAATGAATGGAAACACATGAACTATGAACCAATGGTTGAGGGGCCCCCAACTGGATCAGGCCCTCTGAATGGATGAGACAGTCGATTGGCTTGATCTGTTTGGGAGGCATCCAGGCAGTGGGACCTCGTCCTGTGCTCATTGCATGAGTTGGCTGTTTGAAACCTGGGACTTATGCAGGGTTGCTTGGCTTGGCCTGGGAGGAGGGAACTGGATCTGCCTGGACTGAGTCTACCAGGTTGATCTCAGTCCTTGGGGGAGGCTTTGCCCTGGAGGAAGTGGGAATGGGGGGTAGGATGGGGGAAGAGGAAGGGAATGGGAGGGGGGTCAAGGGAATCTGTGGCTGATATGTAGAACTGAATTGTATTGTAAAATAAAATAAAATATATATATATTTTTAAAAAAGAACATTTTAAGATTCATGCTACAGAGTACCTACTATGTTCGTCCTTCTGAGTCTGGGTTACCTCACTCAGGATGATATTTTCTAGTTCCATCCATTTGTCTGCAAACCTCATGATGTCATTGTTTTTCTCTGCTGAGTAGTACTCCATTATGTATATGTACCACATTTTCTTTATCCATTCTTCAGGTGAGGGACACTTAGGTTGTTTCCAGGTTCTGGCTATTACAAATAATGCTGATATGAACATAGTTGAGCATGTGTCATTGTGGTATGATTGAGTATTCCTTGGGTATATGCCCAGGAGTGGTATAGCTGGGGATTGAGGAAGATTGATTCCCAATTTTCTGAGAAACTGCCATACTGGTTGTACAAGTTTGTATTCCCACCAACAGTGGAGGAGTGTTCCCCTTGCTCCACATCCTCTCCAACATAAGCTTTCTTCAGTGTTTTTGATCTTAGCCATTCTGACAGGTGTAAGATGGTATCTCAGAGTCATTTTGCTTTGCATTTCCCTGATGACTAAAAATGTTGAACAATTCCTTAAATGTCTTTCAGCCATTTGAGCTCCTTCTGTGGAGAATTCTGTTTAGCTCTTTAGCCCATTTTTTAATTGGACTGTTAGGTATTTTGATATCTAGTTTCTTGAGTTCTTTATATATTCTGCAGATCAGCCTTCTGTCAGATGTGACGTTGGTGAAGATCTTTTCCCATTCTGTAGGCTGTCATTTTATCTTATTGACCATGTCCTTTGCCCTACAAAAGCTTCTCAGTTTCAAAAGGTCCCATTTATTAATTGGTGCTCTCAGTGTCTGTGCTACTGGTGTTACATTTAGGAATTATTCTCGGGTGCCAATGTTTTCAAGATTACTTCCTACTTTCTTTTCTATCAGGTTCAAAGTAACTGGCTTTTTGGAACCTAGTACCTATGGTGGGACACTTTGTATAGCCTTGGTGCAGGAATGAGGGGTTTGGACCTTCTCAACTGAATGTACCAGACTCTGATGACTCCCCATGGGAGACCTTGACTTAGAGGAGGTGGGAATGGGGGGTGGGTTGGGAAGAAGGCTGGGGGTGTGTGAGGAGGGAGGACAAGAGAATCTGTGGTTGGTATATAAAATAAATAGAAAATCTCTTAATAAAAAATTATATAAAAATGAAACACAAAATTCTCAGGGGGATGGATGGAGCTAGACAAAAAAAAAATCATTCTGGGTGAGATTACCCAAATGTGAAAGGACAAATATGGTATGTATTTCCATATATGTGAGTCTTTAATTTTATGCCTTCATTAGGCATTCTACTATCCTTATAACCACAGAGGTTAGGAAAGAGTAAGGAACCATGGGGCAAGGGAAGGAAACCCTAAGGTAGGAGAAATAAACTATATAGTATGCAGAGAGAGAAGGGTGCCTGTAAGGAGTGGATTAAATGGAGAGGGGGAAGGAATGAGAAAGGTAAGGGAGGGAATACGTGGAGAGACAGCAAACACTAAACATCATTTGAGGGGTTATATGGAAACCTACTACAGTTAAAGCTTCTTAAAATATATACATGTATGAATAAAATTTGAATGGAATCACCAAATAACAGGGATACAATGTGCCAACTAAACCTCTCTTTTAATCAAGAGAAATCTCTAGTGCCAGGAAAGGCTTATATCTAATTGAATTGTTGGCCAATGGAGTCCATGGAACTATCCAAACAACTTATGCTATTGCCAAGACCATTGAGCACTCTCCACAAACAGATGGTAAGCTCTATTGATGATGACACCACCTACATATCATTGAACATGGACAGAAAACAAGCTGGTGCCGAATTAGTGCATCTACTCCTACTGACTAGTGGTGTTGGAAGGTACTCTGCACTATCAAAGGAGAAAGGTAAAGACCAATTTATCCACAAACCCTTTGACCTCCACTGCTGACCTGTCTGTATGATACACTGATGCAATATTGGCATAAAAGTTGAGAGTCTGACAAACTACAATAGACGATTGGCTTTAAGGCCCTCTCCATGATGGAACTCATCCTCAACACTGCTCTGGCAGCCGGGAACTTGAGAATCAGTAGGCCATGAACCTAGGAGAAAAAAAGTACTATTGTTTTACTACAGGAACATAGTAACAAAATGACTTTTACAAAACACTGTGCTATACCCATAGCTCACTGTCTAGCTCAGAAAGCCCCAGAATCTTCCTCTTTCAAGGGATGAGAACTAATACAAAGACCACAATAGAGGATTGTAATAAATTATCTCATTGATTCTTAGTATGGAAAATAAAGAATGTCATTCAGTTTTTTAAACAGTGAGCTAGAGTTGTTCTTACTATATGATGATGTTAACACTGCCTTTCTTAAGACCACCAGCACAATTTTTGTATAAGTTTACCTAATTATCATTTATAAAATATAAAGTCCTACTTCTTTACTAATATATTATCTATGTTGTAAATCACCATAATCACAAAGAAATTAAAGATAATGAAAACATAGTCTAAATATTTAATTGATTCATTAATATGTACATTCATGCTTCAAATGCTGTTATGGTGTTTTAATCATTTAAAACTTTTGCTGACCTTTTTCATTTCAATAAGACTATAACTTCTTTTATCTTGTGATGTACTCTATCAAGAAATTGAACTTGATTAATAAATAATAGGATATCATTTTGATACTTGTTCATGTTCAGATTTATAAGTTAATTATACAGACATACAGAGAGAGAGAGAGAGAGAGAGAGAGAGAGAGAGAGAGAGAGAGAGAGAGAGAGAGAGAGAGACATATACTTGAAATACAGACTCAGATTGCATCCCAGACTGACCCAAACTCATGGTCATGCTCCTGCCTCAGCCTCCATCATCCTCCAGAGTATTGAAATTACAGTATCAAGTCACCAGATCTAGCTTCTATGTTACATTTAATACATGTTTTTGAGAGAAATCTTTGTAAGATGCTTGTCCATTCTGTGAGTTTTGATAATTAAAACACAAAGTCTATGTCTACTTACATAAGTACATACATACTTCAAAGTCACAAAATCCTGAGACAAAGGTAAGGTTAAATATGACACTCAATGATCTTTCCAGGATGTGGAGTGTCTACTGCTACACAGAACACATGCCATCCATGCCATATACCATTCACTGAAGAGACTAAGCCAGGAATCATGCAGATCTTTACTATAGTGAAACCATTGTCTTCATCTTTCATTTAGCCTGCTAAATCCATTGTCTCCACGCCCAGCCTCTCAACCTGCAGTTATAAACACAGAGAGTTTTAGACATGTTTGCCTCTCCATTTATTCTTTTCTGACAATTAAATGGCCCTGGAGTTAGGCAGTGGCCTTCCTAGTCCTTCTTTCTAAACTATCCTTATTCTCATTATATAATAAATAATAAATAATTCTCCTACACTCTGGGGCTGATTGTAATGTGCTGTATCTCTATTTAAACAACATTATTTAAAATGGGCAGTTTTAATGATTTTATACTGTCATAATTATTCTATCTGGAAATGATCTTGAGAAGGTTTATTGTAAATGCTTGTGAGGTATATTCACAAACACGTCTTTTCAAAGGATAAACTGATTTATGAGCATCATGAAGGGGAGCTGACATTAGAAGTGAGTAATGAAAAGTTCTGCTCACTGGTCTGCTGCCAGATGGTGGTGTCCTTGTGTCCTGTGAGAGGGAAAGGAAAAGAAAGGAAGGGACGAGGGAGGGATGACAACAGATAATAAACTGATTGATGTTATATCACATCATTTCATAGAAATTTGTTTAAATACTAATGTTTCTGGATGCAAAATGCAGTGAGTTCCTACTGTAGCATCTGGGTATCTGTATCATCAGAGCTACTGTCCAACTGGCTTGTGCTTGATGACAGTTCTCTTTCAGAGTGATAGCTTTTTATAAAAGGCAAACACTACTATTACTGCGCTGTCTGGATGAAAAAAATGTCTGGGACAGAGAAAAATCTCAGTTTTTCAAGGGTCATTATAGACACAATCCACTGTCAAATATGCAGGGAAATGTGTGGTTTTCACCTATTTCCCAGATAACTGTTGAGTTATCTCTAAAGAATAGCATTTTATGATTGAGGGTCTTATTTACATTGATGCTCCATTGTCCCAGATATCATATCATCATTTCTTTAACATCTCTGCCTTAATTTCAGAGGGAACATTCTCACTTCAGGCTTTCTTTCCTTCTAATTTGTGAGAAAGAATCTTCTTAATGAATAAAAATCACACAGATGCATACACATATTGCATTTTAGAATAGGCACATAATGAACCAACATTATTCGCTTAGAGAACGTGAAAAAATGTTTAAAAGTAATTCTCTCTCTCAAGGGTCATGATCAACACTGATGTACTTTATAAGCTGTTAACAAATTAGAAGAATGTATTGAATTAAAAAAATAATTTAAGTACAGGCTAAAACATTGTGTTATACTTTGCCCCGATAGTATTTATGGAATATGTTTTTATGGTTATATTTTTCATATTTATTAGTATATATGTATATATATACTTAGAAATATTATGTAAGATATTGAATATTTATTGTACTTTGTTGTTTATTTCACATGTTACTTGCTCTTTGAAATGCTTATATGCTTTTCCTTACATCTCATTGGTATCACCTATCTACATTACATGTGTGCATATTTCTAAAATTTCCCCTATTCTGTTCTCCTGTTGCTCATGCACATGGGCTCTATTTCCAGGATCTTTTGAGTAAATTACACTCACCACCCATGACCGACATCTGAAATATGAAGTAGTATATCCTTTTCCTGGAGTAGACTACAGTCTTCCTGAGTTGGTCATCTAAAAAGAGTCGAAGGGCACTGAGGTGGGTAAATTCTAATCGGCAAAGGCCCCGTATGTTCTGATGATGTCACAGACTAATACCTCCTGATAGTAAATACTGAAGCACTGAATGAAGTAGTTATATTAGATAGGTCAACATACTAAACTCATTACACTAGTCCATGTAATGCTAACTTGTGGGTGCCCTTCACCCATGCTTTAACATGTCAGCATCCAGTGGGTGCTTATTTTTCAATTATTCCATTGACCAATTATCTCTAATATAGTTTAGCAATGACTCAGTTTCCTTCTATTTTAACATGTTTGTTTTTCTCACTCCTCTTGTTGACAGATCTCCACTTCACTTCTATGTCCTGACAAAATTATTTCTAAGGCTTTTCTAAATGTCCTCACCCTCCTTATATGATGCTCTTCTGCAACCCTATAAAGCCCATATCCTGTTTGATGCTCCTCATTCACATCATCCTGGCTGCCTTTTTCTGACACGTTAGTCTGTCTCATCAAGAGTCTCACCGATTATTTCTTCATTTTTGAAAGCATTTTATAATAAAAGCTTTAGTGGTTTGCACTTTCATGTAATTCTAAGATGTGATTTCTAAGAAAACATTTTCTTGATTTCTGTGTCAGAATACCTCTTCTGTATCTCCGTTTTATCCAACAATTACAATAGATATTTAATATACCCTCTTACTTCATCATTACTATTCCTTTTTCAAGAGTGTAAGCTTACCCAGAACTGGACTATATTCATTCTGTTCTGTGTTTGTGTTATTCAGAATAGGCCTGGTTTAATAACTGGTGCTCAGGAAATATCACTTCAATAAAAGATGAATTAATGACTAGGCCTACCCTTCCGAATTCTTACATTAATGGTGACTGAAACCCAAGTCAAGAGTTCAGGTGTTTTTCAGAGGTAGTCGTGAGTTTCAGTCATTTTCTCTCTCTCCTCCTGCTTGCTCCTCCTTCCTCCCTTTCCACTTCCTTTCTCTTTTGCCTTTCACATACTTGAATCTTTAGAGATGGAGACCATGTACCTCAAAATGACTGTTGTGAAAGATTCCAACAACAGAATTGGAATCCAGGGCTTTTCAGCCCAGCCCAGTAGAATCATACCTGAGCATGCACAGATCATAGGACACTTTAGAAAGTCAGTACTACTTATTATACTTAATTGTTAGACTTCAGAATATCCACACTATGTTCGTACTTCTAATTGAAACAACTCGATTAGTAACATTTTCAAAGAAAGAGCTATAGTCTAACATTATAGCTTAAAAAATTGGTAAAATATTAGCATTCTTGTACGAACTTACTGTTTTGATCAAAAAATTATTTCTACATGGCTTACTTAGTGTCACTTAAATTTGTGCCATGGTGTTCTGCTTACATGCAGCAAGTAATATTTTCTAGCCTTTGGTTAACATAAACATATGATGGCAGTGTTTCTTCTCATTGGACGGCAGTTGATCCCCAAAGCTGTTTATTCTCTTGTGTCATTCCTCCTTAATCTTAACTGAATGCGTTTGAAACATCTCATTGAATAAATAAATGATTAGAATAAGTGTTGTCATAACTTCCTTTGCATTGAGTGACACACCATGTGCCAGAAAAGGCTGCTACCTTTCACACATTGCTTGTCCTTCACTCATATTTGGACAACTGTTTCTCATACAGAATGTTCTCAAATTGTTAAAAAGCAATAATAAGAATAATTTATATAATGCTAATAACTTCTGCTATCTTTCATCTAAAACAAAGGGAAAACCATTTTGCTTTGAACCATGTGTTGGGCTTGCATCAAAATAAAATGCTTCCATTCAAGTGCTGTGGCAAACTCTCTTTAGAAACACACATATTTGAAATTCTTTTATATAATTTCCCAATTTGTTTTCCATTAAAAAATAGCTAAAAAAATGTGTATTGAATCAAAACCTCTTCTGACTCAATCTGTATGGTGACTTCTCTATTTTTTGTATGAATTCATTAAGATGTTTAAAAACTCAAGATATTTTCTAACCATCTTTCATAAAGGGAAGAGGGACTACATATACACTTCCTTGTTTTTAATATTATTATTTATTTTCTGGTTTTCTGAGGCAAGTTTTATGTGTAGCTCTGGCTGTCCTGGAACTCCCTCTGTAGACTAGGCTGGCCTCAGACTTAGAGATCTGCCTGCCTCTCAGGTGCCAGGATTAAAGGTGTGCATCACTACTGCCCAGATTAATTTTTTTTTACCATAATTATAAACACCATTAAAGTATTTTCTATTTCTGAAGTAACACCCTCTTCTTTCACTCCCTATCTCTTTGTGTCTTTTTTTTTCTGCACATAGGACATGTGCTTTGTGTACTTTATGTGCCCCCCTCCCCGCAACCTCCCACCTCCCACCCCCCACCCCCACCCCCGCGCAGCTGCTTTACTAGTCTAGAAGAATAGCTCTGAAGACACTCCACTGACTGGCTGTTTGTCATTGTATCCTTCTGTCCTGGCAAGTACTTTGACTGATCAATATTGATTGAAGTATGTGTGGATAGCTGAATTCATATTTCAGTTCTGATTCATTTTGTCCCAGGAAAATGATTTGGCAAATAAATGGTAACAAACCTATAAGCTTTCAAGAATATTTATCATAGTTTTAGGATGCTCAGTAGTAGATTTCAAATCCAAACTAACACTATAGCGTATAGTAAAAATAATTTTAAACTTACAGCACTTTTTAAAAGATAATCATCTTTCCACTATTTGGTTTTACAATTTCAGTATTTATTTGTAAATTAAACAAGTTTTTATATTATTTAGAGTCAGAAGTTATGGCTTACTCTTGTTCTCACTCATATATTTCTGTCAATGATGCTTTGAATTTTCATTTAGAAACACTGGCAAACCTTTCTTAAAAATAGTCTATTTGTTCCTTCCCAGTGAAATGTGCGAGACACAGAAATAGAACATTGTGTGACGGAACAGATGCTACAGCCATGTGAGTTTATATGAGGATGCTCGTGACAGATGCCGCCTTCTAGCATTAGCCAATTGTTAAAAGGTGGGTATCACTACTTTAAAATTACTAGAAATAACCCGGACTTTGAGCAATATGGAAGGCTCGATATCAATCTCACATACTGAAGGCAAATTTGTACTACGACATAATAAATATTCTAAGAAATAGACATTTTTTTTTTGTTTTTTTGAGACAGGATTTCTCTATACAACAGTTCTGACTGTACTGGAAGTTGCTTGTTAGACCTGGCTGGCCTTGAACTCAGAGATTTGCCTGCCTCTGCATCCTCTGTACTGGAATAGAAGGTGTGAGCCACCACCAGACAGGACAATTTTACTTTAAAGCAGCATTAATCAATATTTTTAGATTTTCACATGGAAGAAATACTTCATCTTCTACCACAGGAAAGAGAAACTAAAGGCAAGATAGCTTCCAAAACATGAGCTGAACAAGGACAACACCACGGGACATGCCAAAGTGAGCAAGAAAAAGCACGCGATGCCTCAATCCTACACAAAAACCTACAGTCAACTGAGGAAAGCTGGGATGGGAGAGATTGTTTTCCCCAGGTTAGAGCATACCAAAGTGCCTGTCCAGTGCCAAACGGTCATCCCCGAAAATATACATACGAGTAACATACAGATTCAGCAGAATATATTTATGTGTGTGCATATATGTATATATGTACATACCACGACAATTTGTGAAAATTGAAAAGGCCGTGGAATGTAGGAAAAGGTTCATAGAAGGACTTGAAGGGAGGAAGGGGGAGGGAGAAATACAATAATGTGGGGATATTTTGTTTATACTCTAACAAATAAAATTCGTCTGAAGATCAGAGGATAGAGTCAACCACTAGATTAAACACAGAGGCCAGGCAGTGGTGGCACACGCCTTTAATCCTAGCACTTGGGAGGCAGAGATCTGTCTGGATCTCTGTGAGTCCAAATCCACCTTGGACTATGGGAGATTAATCCAGTCTAAAAGAGAAACAGAGCCAGGCAGTTGTGGCACACATCTTTAATCCCAGCATTTGGGAATCATACGCCTTTAATCCCAGCACTAGGAAGGTTGAGACAGAAAGTGATATGGCTGAGCAGAAAAAGGAATATCAGGCGTGAGGAGACAAGAGTTCCATGCTCTTTCAGCTAAGGACTCAGAGGCATTCAGTCTGAGATTTCCTGGGGACAGAATCTGGCCTCCTTTTCAGCCTGAGGATTCAGTAGTGTTGAGAAGTTTCTCTAGTGGCTTGTTCCTTTGTCTTTCAGCATTTACCCAAATATTCTGGCTCCAGGTTTTTATTTTAAGACCAATTAGGATTCATGCAACATTTTAATTTTATTGTAATATCAAAAATAAAAGGAAGAAGGAAAAGCAACTTACTCAAAACTAGGGAGATTATACTTGGAAGAGTCAGGGTACTTTGAAATCCAAGCACACGTTATTTTAAAGTTATATGGTAGCTATTAGAGTGAAAAGCATATTTACTCAAATTTACTTTTATTCTCAACAACTAACAAAGGTGAACAGTTGAAATCATATTAAAATGTACAGGAGACAAATCAGTAGTTACTGTAAAATTTAATCTGTTCAGTTCACACACACACACACATATATGCATATATAAATAATTTACTTTCAACATTTTACTTAGTTTTCTACAACTTATGTTTACAATATAATCAATTTTGAACAATGCAATATGTTACTATTACTTGAGACTGAATAATACTATATGTCAAAACCTAAAAATTAATAAAACATATTCCTTAAGTGTTCTCAACCACACACAAAAAGGACATGGGTGGTGATTCTATGTTAATTAGTGTGATTGAGTAATTTTTAATGTCTCTATAATACAACTATCATATTATGCAGTTAATATATATAATGTATTTTATATAGACATTATATACAATATAAAATACAAAATGTATTTTTGTAGACGTAATTATGAACAGAGTCATTAAATAGGAAACAGAGCCAAATGCAGAGTTAAAAGCCCAGAGATAGAGAAACAGCCAACAGCTAAGTCCACCTTCTTACCCCTCGCTGTCGTCCTTCCCCTGAGAAAGAGACCTACTTCCTGTGTATCTGTCTTTTATAGACTTTCTGTTCTGCCTTCTCATTGGTTGTAAACCCAACCACATGACCTCCTTGTCACTGCCTATCTATACAGACCTCCAGGTCTCTATGGTTGGTATTGAGATTAAAGGCGTGTGTCTCCAAGCTGGCTGTGTCCTTGAACACACAGACTCTGCCTGTCATGTGATAGAATTAAGGGCATGTGCTACCACTGCCTGACTTCTGCTAAATGGCTTGTTATTAGCTCTGACCCCCAGGCAACTTTACTTACTAACATACAAATAAAATCACATTTCAGCACAAATAAAATATCACCATATATTTTAAAATATTTTTTAAAAATAATTTTTTTCAGTTTTTAACTGTACATTACAAATAATGTGGTACATTTTAGTCTTTTTTATGGTTTTAACATCAAATTAGAGCAGGTTACTTTCTTTCCTACTGATCATTTTAACACCAAATATATACTCCATGAACAAATTATGGTAGTCTTATTTTGCTCTGTCACATTTGAGTGCTCATAATACAGTCATAGAAATGAAAACTTTCGCCTTAGCAATTCACCTGGGTTAAACCAGAAATTCCAGGATGAAAGGGAAATTAAATGTAGGAGGAAAAGTTCTGATAGTGGGACATGGTTGCTGGTGCTGGTGCTCAGAGCTCTATGGACTGAGGGAAGCTTGATCAGGTTGGAGAATCAAACTTCAGAGAGAGAGGAGGTGTTTGTTGCACAAATCCTAAATGCCAAATGGTCTTATAATTAAAACCCAGAGCCAGATATCGGGGTAAATGCTGAAAGATCATGGGAAACGAGCCACAGCCACTTTTCACCTCACCAGCTCCTCAGCTGAAAAGAGAAGATCCTGTCTCCATGAATCCTCAGAATGAATGCCTCTGAGTCCTGAGCCAAAAGGGCCTAATTCTTGTCTCTTCCCGCCTTATATTCCTTTCTCTCCCCAGCCATATCACTTTCTATTTCAACCTTCCTAGTGCTGGGATTAAAGATGTGTGATCCCAAGTGCTGGAATGGAAGGTTTGTGCCACCACAGCCTGGCTCTGTTTCTTTCTTAGACTGAATTAATCTCGTGTAGCCCAGTGTGGTCTTGAACTCACAGAAATCCAAATGGATCTTTGCCTCTGCCTTCTGAGTGCTAGGATTAAAGGTGTATGCCACCACTGCCTGACCTCTGTGGCTGACTTGGTGGCTGGTTCTGTCCTCTGATCGTCAAGTGAGCTTTATTTCTTAGATTACAAATATCACCACAGGGAGGCTTCCTTTTAATCATTGATTCTACTTTTCTCACACTGTTTGAGGGTGGTCCATGAGATATTAAGTCTCTAAAACATAGAATTTAACTGTAATTTCCTGTAAATGATTTTCTTGTACCAAAGAGTTCTCAGATAGACAAGATTGAATAAGGCATTGGGATGAAAATACAAGGGTAAATTCTGGAAACTGCCAACTGGAATGCTTATGAATTTGGGTGAGGTGACAAGGCACAGGACCAGGCCTTCCGCATCATCTTCTGTGATTTTGATCTCTTGTAATCAGCACCAAGATGGTTACATGTGTGTAGTGTGCTTGTGTGCTTGGGTGTGCATGTGCATTATGTGTTTGGTGTGGCTGTAGCTATACTTTGCTTTAATAATATAAACATATTAAGAAAATGTAAAATCATTGTTAGCAAAGTTACTAGAAAATGAGTTCAACACTAATAACACTGTGAGAATTGCTCTTAGCATGAGAATATTGACTTTATTGTAGAAGTGCAATGGTATATGCAAAGGGATCTTAAAAAATCCTTGCATATATATTTATTTATATTTATAAAGCTTATTATACTAAATATAAATATACTGAAGTATACACTGAATATGTTTCATATATAAGTATAATGTTTATATAATATATAAATATTATAAACAAGTTTCTTTATAATATAAAGGCAGTTTTCAATGAGTATGTCATATTGTTTCATAAATCCTTATTAAAATGATGTTAAAGACTTATTTTTCATTGATATTACTACTAGTATTCATATTGACTCATTTACATTTTAATTTACTATAAAACACATGCTTTTGATCTACCAATACAAATTTTGTAATATATTGCTATGTTTTTATGCTAAATAGAATTGATAAATATAGCATAAGATATACACAGGTCTGCTTTCTGTCACCCCAGAATTCTTGCCATCTAATGTCATATAAATGTTGCTCAGTGAATGGGAAAAGATGAGGAAAGCTTGTGACCATTCCTATCGTCAACGTTCAGACATGCTCTGCTGTGTACCATGCATTTCCTGTGGCCTCTAGCTCTTCCTTGAAACTCACTACTTTGATGTTTCAATTTCATTCATTTTTACAAAGAGGTTATTTTGCTTGTTTGTTTGTTTGTTTGTTTTTCTGAAACTCTAAGATATATTAAAGGTCAAAACAAAGGTATATAAGTAATATCCTGGACCGTTTCCAACAATAGATAAAAGTTCTCTGTTAGCCACGGGCTTTCTTCAAGTCTTTCTTTCTCTCAATACCTTTAAAAAATAAGCACAATCTTTCTGTGAATGTCACAATTAATCATACAGCCACTTAAAAAATATTTATTTTTTAAATAAGATGATTTCTTTATTTTTCCCTTCCCTTTACTCCTTCCACACTTTCCCATATTCCCCTTGCGCTCTTTTAAATCCAGTGTTTCTTTATTAATTGTTGTTATATATCCCCAAATACATAAATATAGCATGTTCAATCTGTACAATGATAGTTACTGTTTATTATAATAATACTTCTTTTTTATTTAAAATTAAAAAAAAATTTCTTCATTTTACATACCAACTACAGTTCTGCCTCACACCCTTCCTCCTGGTCCTCCCATCTCACTTTCCCCACCTCCAACCCACCCCTACCCCCTCCTCCAAAAGGGTAAGGCCTCCCATGCGGAGTCAGTAAAGTCTGGCACATTCAGCTGAGGCAGGTCCAAGCCCCTCTCCTTCCTGCATCTAGGCTTTGCAAAAGGTCCCACCATAGGTAATGGGCTCCAAAGGCCAGCTCATGCACTAGGGATAGATCCTGATCCCACTGTTTAAGGGACCCCTTAAACATACCAAGCTACACACCCGTCTCTTGTATGCAGAGGACCAAGTTTGGTCCCATGCAGGCTCCACAGCTGTTGGTCTAGAGTTCACAAGTTCCCACAAACTTGGTTCAATTATCTCTGTAGATTTCCCCATCATTATCTTGACTCCTCTTGCTCATATAATCCCTCCTCCCTCTCTTTGACTAGATTCCCAGAGCTTGGCCTGGTAATTGGCTGTGGATCTCTGCATTGGCCTCCACCAGTTATTGGATGAAGGCTTTGTAGTCTTAAATTTTTTCCAGTCCTGACCAGCCCTGCCCAGTCCTGCACTTGGGATGAATCTCTCCTTCCTGAGTCCTGTAGTTGCTTGATCCCAAGTAAACACACAGAGGCTTATATTATTTCCAAACTGTATGACCTATGGGTCAAGCTTCTTGTTAGCTAGCTCTTACGTCTTACGTTAATCCATTTCTATTAATCCATGTTTTGACATGTATTCCATGGCTTTACCGGTCTGCTGGCATCTGGCTTCTCCTTTAGTTGCAGCTGGTGTCTGTCTTACCTCTGCCTTTCTTCTTCCCGTCTCTCTCCTTAGATTTCCTGCCTGCTTCCATCATGCCCTGCCATAGGCCAATGCATCTTTATTTATCAACCAATCAAAGCAACACACATTCACAGCATACAGAAAGATATCCAGCAGCAAGCCTCTATAATGTCAGTTAGGGTATTCACCAATCTGAACACAGGGGAAGGCCAGTTCAGGCACCCTCTCTACTATTGCTAGTAGTCTTACAAAGTAGCTGAGGTCTTCCCTGTGGGGTCCTAGGAATTTCCCCAGGCATCAGTGTTCATGGCAGCATTATTTGTAATAGCCAGAACCTGGAAACAACCTAGATGCCCCTCAACTGAAGAATGGATAAAGAAAATGTGGTACATATACACAATGGAGTTCAATTCAGTTGTAAAAAAAACGACATCATGAATTTGCAGGCAAATGGATGGGACTAGAAAATGTCATCCTGACTGCGGTAACCCTGACTCAGAAAGACAAACAAGGTATGTACTCACTCTTAAGTGGATACTAGATGTAAAGCAAAAGATAACCAGACTATAACCCACAGCTCCAGAGAAGCTAGGTAAGAAGGAGGACCTTAAGAGGTACATAGGGATCACCATGAGAAGGGGAAATGGATGAGATCTCCTGGATAAACTGGGCACAGAGGGAATGGTAGACAGGAGGGGGTGGGAGATGAGAACATGTGGGGAATGGGGTGGTTGAGCTGGGGGAGGAACAGAGTGGAAGAGCAATAAAAGAGATATCTTGATAGAGGGAGACATTATGGGATTAGGGATAAACCTGGTGTTAAAATAAGGCTTCTAATGCACCCTTGTCATGTTTATAGAACTTTTGCTATCCTATTGCCATTATTAACAAGCACAGAAGTGAGTTCCCTAGAGACAATATTTTGAATGTTATGTGATCCTTTACCTATTATCTCAAAGTGGTAGGAATCCTTTTTAGAAAATGGTTTATGAACAAGATTATTTTCAAGAAAATGAAAGTGATGTGAATATCATGTGAATCACATGCTGTGGGGTATCTTTCTGTTCACTGTGGATATGTGTGGCTCCCTCTGGATAATAAATAAAGCTGCTTTGGCCTATGGAAAGAAAGTTTAGAGCCAGGTGGGAAACCCAAGCAGATACAGAGAGAAGAAGAGTGAAGTTGAGAGAGATACCAGTGGCTGCCAAAGGAGCAACAAGATGCCAGCTGACCTGCGATGACATGGCCACAATGGCCACATAGAGATTAATAGGAATGAGTCAACTTAAGATGAACGAGCTGCTAGCAAGAAGCTGAAGCCATAGGCCATACAATCTGTAATTGATGGAAGCCTCTGAATGATGATTTTATAAATGGCTGCGGGACTGTGTGTCCAGTGGGACCGATAAAAATCTGGTTATAATCACATCATTAGAACTAGGTATCAAATTGTGAAAATCTATACTTTCTGCGGAAAGAAAGTAGTGAAGAGTTAGGTTTAAGCCATCCACCTTCTTGAGGGTCAAGATAATAGCAATAAGCTGCAAATACAAAAGATATCAGCAAGCAGCAAGTCTTAAAAGGATGACTCTTACAACTACCACATTACTAAATCAGCATATTTCCTAACCATATTATGAATATTTGTCCTTAAATGCACAGGTAAAAGCAATCCTTACCTTTCATCAATTAACTGACTCTATTTATAAACATCAAGTTTGACCAGCACCATTTGTTGAAGAAGCAGTCTTCTTTCCAGTGTGTATTTCTGGCTTCTTTATCAAACATAAGGTGTCCATAGGTCTGTGGATTTAAGTCTGGTTCTTTAATTTGATTCCACTGATCAATGTGTCTCTTTTTATACCACTTTATATTACTCTAGCTCCGTAGTATAGCTTGAAATCAGGGATTGTAATAACCCCAGCAGCTCCTTTATTATTTAGGATTGCTTTAGCTGTCCTGGGTTTTTTGCTTTTTATATGATGTTGTGTACTATCCATTCAAGGTCTATATAGAATTGTGTTATGAATTCAATGGTGATTGCATCGAATCTGTAGATAGCCTTTTGGTGAAATATCCACTTTAACTATGTCAATCCTAGTGATCCATGAGCATTGGGGGATCTTTCCATCTTCTGATATTTTATTCAATTTCCTTCTTCAAAGACTTGATGTTTTGCCATACGTATCTTTCACTTCCTTGGTAAGAGTTATCCCAAGGTATTTTATATTATTTGAGGCTATTGTGAAAGTAGTTCTTTCTCTGATTTCTTTTTCAGTCAGTTTGTCATTTGTATATAGGAGGGATGTTGATTTTTTGAGATATTCTTATATCCAACCACTTTGCTGAAAGTGTTTATTAGCTGGTAGAATTTTTAGGGTCACATGTATATATACTATCATTTCATCTGCAAATAATGATACTTTGATGTCCTCCTTTCTAATTTACATATCCTTGATCTCCTTCAGTTGCCGTATTGCATATTGCTCTAGCTACATCTTCAAGTACTATACTGAATAGTTATGGAGAGTGTGGACAGCCTCGCCTTCTTCCTGATTTTAGTGGAATCACTTTGAGTTTCTCTCTATTTAATTTGGTGTTGCTATAGACTCACTGTTAATTGCCATTGTTATGGTTATGTATGCCCCTTATATCACTTATATCACTGATATCTCCAGAAATTTTATCATGAAGTGGTGCTGTATTTTCTCAAAAGCCATTTCTGCATATAATGAGATGAGCATGTGGCATTTTTCTTTAAGTTTATTTATATGCCAGATTACATTTACTGATTTTTGTATATGTAACTATCTCTGCATCTCTGAGATGAAGCCTACTTGGTCATGGTGGATGATCCTTTTGATGTGTAACTGGATTAAGTATGCAAGTATTAGGATTTACTTATTTTTTATTATTGCTATTATCTTGTCAGCAGCTTTATTTGCTTAGCCTTCTGGTTTGGGTTTTCTTTTTCTTCTTCTTCCTTTTTCCCCAACATAATATTTTTATTGATTATTTGAGGATTTCACATCATACACCCCTATCACATTTGCTTCCCAGTCTACATCCCCTCCCCCATTCTTGTGACCTTCCCCCAAACCAAAAAAAGTCCAATCTGTGTTATCCATACACTCACTGGAGTGTGGTCACACTATCAGTGGCCTGAACATTGAATAGAACTTTTTATTTTTGCATCTGTGTTCATAAGGGAAATTGGACTATAATTCTCTTTCTCTGTTGAGTCTGTATGAACTTTGGGAATCAGGTTAACTGTGACCTCAAAAAATGAATTAGACAATTTTCCTACTGTTTCTTATTTTGTAGAATTTGAGGAATATTGGTATTAACTCTTTGAAAGTCTGATAGAATTCTGCACTGAAACTCTCTGGCTCTGGGCTTCTTTTGGGTGGAAGACTGTGAAAGAATGTTTCTATTTTACTGAGATTATCTTCTGAATTGTTTATCTGATCTTGACTTAACTTTAGTAAATATTACCTATCAAGAAAACTATCCATTTCTTTTAGATTTTTCCAATTTAGTGGAGTACAGGTTTTTAAAATATGTCCTTATGATTTTCTGGTTTTCCTTGATTTCTGTTGATATGCCCTCCTTTTCATTTCTGATTTTGCTAATTTGGGTATTCTCTCTGTCTTTTAGTTAGTGTGAATAAGGGTTTATTTATCTTGTTGATTTTCTCAAAGAAATAATTCTTTGTTTCATTGATTCTTTGTGTTGCTTTCTTTGTTTACAGGATTGTGGGAGCCCATTTTCAGGTTCCTCGTGGCTTTACCCAGCAGGTCCTCATAGAGAGGATGATTAGGACCATGGGCCTGAGTGCAGGTGTCTGAGATGGTCTGCACTTGGCTGTGCTGCGGGGAGGTCTTTTGCTGCACCCCCTTGGCATCTCTATAAATACCCTAGGGCAGAGACAGTCAGGGCTTGTTCGAATAGATTCCAGGCCCTCTCTTGGCTATCCTGTATTTTCTATCTGTTTATCTCCACAATCTAAATCCTTCTATCTAGTATTTCCTGCTGCTCACACTCAAGAAAACTCTGGGGAACTATGGGGTTGATGGGTAAATGCCCCACACAGGATCAAAGACCTTACCATAAGGTCAGATACATCAAAGCCATTAGAAAAGAAAGTATGTACTAGCCTTGAATGCATTAGTACAAGAGACAACCTTTTGAACAGAACACCCAGGTTGTAAACACTGAGATCAACAATTAATAAATTGGACCTCATGAAACTGAAAAGCTCTAAGAGAGGCCTATAATCAGGAAAATATTTTTTTTATCATCACCACATCCAATAGAGGACTAATACCCAAAATATATAAAGAACTCAAGAAACTAGGTATCCAAAACCCAAATAACCCAGTTAAATGGGGTACAAATAAAAACAAAAATTCTCAATTCAGGAAGCACAAATGATTGAAAGACACTTAAAGAAATGTTCAAAATCTTTAGCCATCTGGGAACTGCAAATCAAAACTACTTTGAGATTCCATCTTAACATCTATCAGAATGGCTAAGATCAATAACACAAATGACAGCTCATGCAGGAGATGATGTGGAGTAAATGGAACACTCCTCTATTGCAGGTGAAGGTACAAACTTGTACATCCACTATGGAAAACAACATGGTGGTCACTCAGAAAGTTGGGACCAGAGCTACCTCAAGATCCTGCTATAGTACTCTTGGGCATATACCCAAAGGACACTTGCTTAAGACCAAAGATGCATGTATGCTGCTCTCTCTTAGCTCTCTTGTGACTTTGTATACTGGGACGGACCAGGGCAGAACTCACCAGAGAACAGCATTGGACCATGCCTCACCCTTCCAAGACCCTGTGACAAATTCCTTTATTCTGTCTTGTGAGTTAACCCCCAAACAAATTCCTTTGATCATTAAGCAGACTCCGTGGATTGCTAGCGATATAATTCCAATACATTTACATAATGGAATCATACTCAATAGTTTTTTTTTTATTTTGACATCATGAAATTTGCAGACAAATTGATGGAACTAGAGAAAGTCATCCTGAGTGAGGTAACCCAGATCAGAAAGATAAATATGGTATGTATTTGCTTATAAGTGGATATTAGCCTTCAAGTAAAGGATAACCAAGCTACAATTTGTAGACCCTGAGGGGTTCGGCAAAAATGACGGGTCTAAGGAAGATGCATAGACCTCCATGGGAGCGGAAAATAGAATAGATCTTATAGGTGGATCTTATAGAGAGAGAGACAGGAGAGATCAGGTGGGGGTGGAGAGAGATGGGATAGAGAGAAGGCAGCTAGAACTGGAGGAGGGGCAATTTAGGAGTGGCAGGAAAACCTAATGCAGTGGAAACATCATGGAATTTATGAAAGTGATCCTAGTGAGGACTCCTAGAAATGGGGGAAACAAAGTCTCCACTGCCTGTCTCTCTTCACCAGGCTAGGCTTCCAGTGGTGGGATTGGATTGCATCCAATTGAGTTGGCTGGGGGTCCCATGGAAATCTCAAAAATCCGGGCTGTTGCTAAGACAAAGGGTTGTTCTTTGCAAACTGAGAGTGGGGCAAAAGCATCCACACAACTGATTGATCACTGAGAAGTTAGGCTGGCACCTACATGGAGGCTTCACCCCTAAGTTCCAATCTCTTTGGTAAGGGGAGGTACTCTGCAGGCTACTGAAAGAGGAAAATGGACTCTAAACCAACCACAAAGTTTTGACCGTCAATCTCTCCTACCTGTACAATATACTAGGGGAACAGTGACACAGGACTTGTGAGAGCAGCCACCCAGTGTCTCATTTGACTTAAGGCCCACTCCAGGAAAAGAAGCCCATACGCAACTCTGCTTTGGTAACCAAGGACCAGAGGCGAGAAAGCTCAGATGCATGGGGTAAAACCAAAAATGACTGGCCTTACAAAAAAAGTATCAAACCATGACACATAATAATATTCCACTATATTCACAGATCATTGCCTTATCCAGTCATCATCAGAGAGGCTTCCTCTGGCAGCATATGGGAACAGATGCAGAGACTCCCAGCCAGACATTATGTGGAAAAAGTCAAAGTGGAAGGTTTCCATTAAATCCCTCCCCTCAGTTCTCAGGGAATCCCACAGAAAAGGATGGGAAAAGATTCTAAGGCCCAGAGGGATGTAGGATACCATGATAACAACACCCTCTGTATCAGCTAAGTAAGACACATATGAGCTGACAGAAAATGATACGGCCTACATGGTTCTGCATCAGGTACTCTGCATACCTGATAGCTATTCGCTTAATATTTTAATAAGACTCCTGACTCTGAGAACAACTGGGTCTCTAATTCTTTTTTTAAAATATTTTTTTTTATTTTATAATTAATTTAACTTTACATATCAGCCACAGATTCCCCTGTCCTCCCTCCTCCCATCCCCCAGCTTTACACCCAATCCACCCCCCATTCCCACCTTCTCCAAGGCAAAGTCTCCCCTGGCGAGTCAATCCAGCCTGGTAGATTCAGTTGAGGCAGGTCCAGTCCCCTCCTCCCTACACCAAGACTGAGCAAAATGTCTCAGCATAGGCCCTAGGTTCCAAAAAGCCACCTCATGCACTAAGGTCAGGTCCTGGTCCCATTGCCTGGGGGCCTCCTAAACAGTTCAAGCTAATCAACTGTCTCACTTATCCAGAGGGCCTGGTCCACTTCCATGGGGACTCCTCAGCTATTGGTTCACAGTTCATGTGTTTCCACTAGTTTGTCTATTTGTCCCTGTGCTTTTTCCAATCATGGTCTCAATATCTCTTGCTCATATAATTCCCTCCTCTCTCTAGCCAATTGGACTTCTGGAGCTCCACCTGGGGCTTGGCCATGGATCACTGCATCTGCTTCCATCAGTCATGACAGTTAGGGTGTTCAGTCATCCGATCACCAGAGTAGGTCAGCTCAGGCACTCTCTCGACCATTGCCAGTAGTTTATAGTGGAGGTATCTTTGTGGATTTCTGGGGACCTCTCTAGCACTTCCTATTCCCATGGGGTCTTCATTTATCTCTTTCATTGTTCTTCCACTCTGTTCCTGATCCAGCTGGAAACTCCCGCTTCCCTAAGCTCTCTTTCTCCCAACCCTTGCCCTCCATTACCGCCCCCTCACTCACAGTTTGCTCATGTAGATCTCATCCATTTCTTGCAACATTATTTGTAATAGTCAAAACCTGGAAACAACCTAGATGCCCTTCAACTGAAGAATGGATAAAAAAAATGTGGTACATATACACAATGGAGTACTACTCAGCAGAGAAAAACAATGACATCATGAGGTTTGCAGACAAATGGTTGGAATAGAAAAAATCATCCTGAGTGAGGTAACCCAGACTCAGAAAGACAAACATGGTATGTACTCAATCATAAGTGGATACTAGATGTAAAGCAAAAGATAACCAGACTGCAACTCACAACTCCAGGGAGGCTACTTAATAAAGAAGACCCTAAGAAAGACACAGGGTCTCTAATTCTTGTGCCTGCTCATGGGACTCTTTTACTCCTGTTGGGTTGCATATCCAACTTCAGTATAACAGTTTTGCTTCATCATAATTTATTTTTTTGTCATATCTGGTTGTAATTTCTTAGAAGCCTGCTCTTTTCTAATGAGAGACAGAAAGAAAGTCCGTCTGGAGTTGAGGGGAGGTGAGGAAGAATTGTGAGGATTTGAGGGAGGGGAAACTAAAATCAGGATGTATTGTTTGAGAAAAGAATCTGTTTTCAATAAAAGGAGTGTGGGAAGGAACCTTCTCTTTGCAACAAACAAAGACCACTACAGAAAACCACAACTAAACAAAATGCAGAGCTATGGAGCCCAATTCCAATGGATACATCACAAAACTATTGCCACAAATATAGATCAGGAAATACTGTTGAAGAAGTGGAAAAAAAAATTGTTAAGAGCCTAAAGATCAGGTAGTTTGCTGTGAGACTGTTTCCTAGTAATGTCAGAATCTATATCCATAAATTCTTTCCAAAATAACTGCTAAAAGACAAGCTGAACAAGAATGATATCAATGAACGTTCTAATATGGAAGGGGAAAGGCTCAGAAGCTCAACCTTAAACCAAGACCTATAGGTAGTTAAGAATGCTGAGAGCTGGATGTGGAAATAGAATCTCCCAAGGAAGAGTACACCAATTGTTTATTCAATACCAAATGGTCAGTCCTGAAAACATACATATACAGACTAAGCAGATTGTATTTAAGAATGTATATGTATATACTACACATATATGCATGCAAGAACAATCAATGAAAAGAGAGACATGAATGGGAACACAAGAAGGAGTATTTATGAGGATTTGGAGAGAGAAAAAGAAAGGATAAATGATGTCATTACATTATAATCTCAAAAATAAGAAAAAGAATTTACATTTTAAAAAATGGTAATTAAAATATGGCAGGATTAGCCGGGCGGTGGTGGCGCACGCCTTTAGTCCCAGCACTCGGGAGGCAGAGCCAGGCGGATCTCTGTGAGTTCGAGGCCAGCCTGGGCTACCAAGTGAGTTCCAGGAAAGGCGCAAAAGCTACACAGAGAAACCCTGTGTCAAAAAAACCAAAAAAAAAAAAAAAAAAAAAAAAATATGGCAGGATTAAGTTGAATAGTGACTGAACCACAAATATTCTCACCATTTTTATCTACCATGATATAACAATGCCAACACAGGCCTCCTAAGGTCTGTGAGCAAGCAAAACCTTGTTTTCTTTATGATACAGTTCTGCTAAGATATTTTTATAATAATTAAAACTGACAAGTAATTTCTTCAATCAAACCAAACCATTCACTTTATGATGTCTCTCCAGTTTCTAGGATTCTATATTAAGAGTATGAGTATAGTCTGATATTGATTAAATGTAGTAGTTGAATATATTATGCATTTCCATTAGACATAGCAGATTACTAAAATTCACTGAAGGGGATCAGTGAGTTTGAATATGAAACATTGTTTAGTTCTGTTCAGAGAGCCAAATGTCACCAGGCATGACCCAAACAACTTGGAATTATTATTATTATTATTATTATTATTATTATTATTATTATTATTATTATTGGTGGTGGTGGTGGTGGTGATGGTTTTCCTCTTTTTTGGATTCCTAGCTATCACATCAAAGAGAAAGAAAGTTAAAGAGGAGATAAAACACAAAGTTTAGATAGAAATGTGGTAGAATTATAATTGAGGAGTCAGACGAATTCTGTATGCAACTGGACATAGAATGCCATGAATCAGCATCATATTCTTTAATTGGCCTGATTAGATTGCCTAGGCTATGGATCACTTACCAGGTTGAGTAGGACAGATAATATTGAATGAAAAGTGTTCCATGGACCAAGGAAGTGAAAAGGAAACCAGGAAAGCCTCATCAATATATACACAAGGATGAATGAAATGTCCTCTCTGGAAAATTAAGTTTTTTTTTTTAAATATTTGGGCTTATGAACTAATGACAGATGAGTCAGTAAAGGAAGTAAGATAGGTAAATTCATTATAAAAAAAACACACAAACTTAACAAGTCAACATAATCCCTAACAACAATCTATAAACATTTGTCCTAGAGTCTTTACCTCCCTGTCAAGGAAACTTTTCCTTTGAAACAGACAGAAATCACTATAGAAAAACAGAACAGAGCAAAATCATAGTTGTGGAACACAGTTCCAATAGATATAGCTACAGAACACTACTGTACCTAAGACTCAGGGAACATTGTGGGAAAGGGTATACAAAGATTATGAAAGTTAGAGGATCAGGGAGTTTACTGTGAGATCATGTCTCCTAGTATTACCAGAAGATACAACCATGAAGCTTATCAATGTGATTGCCCAAATTTGGACTGAACAAGGATGACACCATAGTACCATAGTATATGGAAAAAAGCCATGATGCTTCACCATATACAGAAACTATTGACAATTGAGGAAAGCTGAGAACAGGAGATACGGCCTTCCTCATGGAAGGGGAAGAGCACACCAACTGATTGTTTAATACCAAAAGGTCAGCCCAGAAAACACACATGAAAGTAACTGTTCTCTTGGCTACTTCAGTATTAGCTGCCATGGTGGTAAGACACAGATTTGTACACAACTGTGGCATCTAGAGCTCTAGGAGGAGTTCTGGCTATAGAAAGAAGACACTACAGAAGGGGTTGAGAGAGTAGCAAGGAATGCACACCACCAGAGTTGTGCTTGCTTGGGGTCTGACTCCTGTGACTGAAAACTATCAATGTGGGCACAAAACACATGCAAGGGACAGAGACAGAAAAAATGAACCCAATAAAAACAGAACAAACAACATACAAGGGAAGGAAACAGCAAAAACAAAGAACAAACATAGAATAGAGAACAGTCATGCAGTCAGAAAAAAAATGATTAAAAACAAAATATGCAGTGTCCACCTTCATTATTTAGATAATAAAGTAATTAAATAATTTTGGGAAAAGCATCATTTTATTATAATTTATACAATCCTTATAAAACTATATTTTAAATTGTTATTTTGTGCATGACACAGGATTGTATGGAAAAAATAGAACTAAATAAGCACCTGTAATAAAGTTTCTGATTCCATTGTAAGCAATAATTGAAATTTTCTCTATTTTTAAGCACTTTGAAAAAATTTACAAAAATATTCCTTATTTATTTAAAATTGTGGGTTCCTTCTTGGTGCACAAAGTTATATATGCATTTGTATACCTAATGTCCTCCTATAACAAAATACTTGAAGACTGAGCACTTAAAAATGATGTTCATTTAACTTATGGTTGTGGTGACTAAAACATCTCACCAGCACTGTGATGGTGCTTTTGATGGTGCACAGCATCACAGTGCTCTGCATAATATCACACAATAGCATCACAGGCAGTAGTAGCAAGGTCAATATTTAGAAGAGCTAGGAAACCAAAAAAAAAAAAAAATCAAAAGGGAAAGCATTATGTCTATGCCTACATAGTAACCTGTTCTAATGCACATTAACCCATTTCTGTAAGATCTAATGAAGATTAATGCCTTCAAAAGATGATCTGATCTAAGCAACTTCAAAAACACTTGACACCTTAATTTTATTACACCCATCAATATCTAGACAGAGGAGAATAAGATTCTAGTACAGGAACTCTGAAAAAGAAACAACGAAGTCATAGCAAAATCAACCTTATTAGGAAGCTATGTATTGCATGTACCTCAATAAATAAATATATGTTTATATCATCAATATTACACAAACTCCATGAATTTCTTATAGATAGAAGGTATCATGCTACAAGTAGTGGTCTGTAACCTATCACTGATATTATCTTATTCTTTTTTGTATCAAAGAGTATTATAAGTGTTTAGAGTAGATGAACATTTTTAGTTTTTTTCCTTTGATTATTTTCATTCTTCATTTTTTTCTTTCCATTTTGTTTTTCAAAATATATTAGTTTTGAATTTCTCTTGAATTTTGCACCTAAAAACTTAATATTATCCTGACAAAGTGATTACTATTTGTAAATGGTATTGTTTTTTTTTTATAAATTTTTTCTATGTTTATGTTTACAAATTCTTTACCACTACACATGAAGCCTCAGAGACACATCTCTACAGTAGCTCACTTTTTGTGTTAGACCAGCATATTTGGCAAGATGTATTTGGTAACAACCGAGACAAAATGTGATAAACATTTCCAAAGTACTACTACATGCATTACTTCAGCACTGCCAGCAGTAAGGAAGGTGTGATTTCAAGCATGGGAAGAATAGCCCAGTTATCTAATTCATCCTTACAGCAATTTGTCATATACCAGGCCCTGTGTGGTTGCTTAATATTAATAATGCCCCCAATAATGGCAAGTGCATATTGGTGATTCACAGCCTTTGAAATGTTATACCCACAGGAAGTCTATGAGTGTGTGTTCAAAATATAAAGACATGATTATATAAAACACAATACTGAAAGGTTTTGTTATCAGTATTGTTGGGCAGGCATGTGAATTCTAACTTTATTACTTTGAATTAATTTAGTAATTTGATTGAATTAATTTAGTAATTTAAAATTTCAGAGTGCATTGTGATAATGTATTTATAGGCAGAGCCCATGGACCTGGGCTGAAAATCTAGCCACACTATTGTAACATCTGTGCTCCCATGCTATGGTGTGTCTGCTACAAATCACAGATTCTCCAGTCTGGAGGAAAAACAGAAACCTCGGTAGAGAGTATGATTAAACACACAAGCCTATTTTCAATCTAACATGATCAATTAATTAGCTTTGCGTGTGTTTCATGGAGGAAAGGAGAAGTGGAGAAGAGAGATTAGTGTCACTGTCGTTATCTTCATTGTGTCCAAAGTCGCTAAGAAGGAACATCACAAAGCAAATGAAAATTTGTTTTATAGACCAGGTGAGTTGATTCCAAAGTTCTGTTAAGATCAGAGGCTGGCAGGGCAGAACCAACAGTGAAAATGTTTATCTTGGTGTTAAATATGACAACACTGTGTCTTCAAAGGTTATGTCTACAGTCAACAACTGTTCAAACAGAAATGGTAAGTCAAGGCTCAGAAACTTTTCTACAAAGGGGCAGAAAGTAAACATCTCTGGTTTTGTTGTCCACATGCTCTGCATTGCAAATAATCAAGTCTGCCATCATAGCACAGAAACAGATATCCAGCATGTGTGAGTGAAAGGGCGTGGCTTGGTTCCAAAAATCATATTAATAAAAGATTGGGAAGTTCTAGACTTCAGACCTAATTTGTCAGTTTCAGTCTTAGCTGACAATGATGAATGTTACCTACATCCAAAAGAGAAGTGCAAGCCAGAAAGGGGAGTGGATTGTTGAGAATAAGGTTTTCAAATTTCTTAGACAGTGAGGATGCTCAGAATCAGAGAGATGGCAGCATAATTCTGATTGTATTATGATGCTGGATCAGGAAGGTTTATGAATATTGCACAAAAGAGGTGAGTTTGAGTTTATGGTTAGCTTTATCCCTTTTGAGGACACAACACTATTCAAATATGTCTTTCATGTCTAGAACAGATAAAAAGACTACAAAATTAGCAGAAAATACTTAGGACAACTGCTCATAGCAAGAGGCCTTATTTCAAACCCCACATGCTGCAAACAGTACATGCTAATCAAACACATGTTCTTGAGAACTTTTTAGAACTTGGCTAAGCTGAATCTTAATACCTTATTAATTTTTGCTATTGTATTACAATTCTGCAATACAAGATGATTTTTAGTGACTATTCCATGAGTACTTATCCCTTAGCACTTATTAAAAATCTTTCTAGGGACTGGAGAGATGGCTCAGAGGTTAAGAGCACTGGCAGCTCTTCCAGAGGTCCTGAGTTCAATTCCCAGCAACTACATGGTGGCTCACAACCATCTATAATGAGATCTGGTGCCTCTTTGTGCATGCAGGAGAATATGCAGCCAGATTATATACTGTACAATAAATAAATAAATAAATAATCTTTAAAAAATCTTTCTAGTAAAATTATTACATTTATAACACAATTTCCTTAATTCACTTATATTATGCATAATTTTGCTGATAGAAATCTTGTAGCTACACATCATTTGCTACTTTACATCGTATTAAATTTCACATTATATTTAAAACTTCAATTCTAAGAGTAGGACTCTTAATGTAAACTTATTCTAAAAGATGAACGGAATGGAACCATAGGCTCCTGATCAACATTGTAAAATAGTGCAAACAAATTTAGTATTTCATTCTTATCCTCCTATGACTTTCTCTTTAAGACATTTTTGGGGTGATCCTCCAGGAAGCAGCAGGTTAATTAACTTGTACTCTAAATTGCTGCCCACCTAGAGTAGAAGCCAGTCTGCCCCGCTGAAGGAACTTCTAGAGAGGAAAAAAATTTCTCTAACATTACAGTAATTGAGTAGTTAAAGACCCATCCAAAGGAATGTTGTAATGGAGCATTAGAATAATTGATTTTATGTGTAGTAAAATTTAAAAAAAAAAAGAAAGAAAGAAAAAGGTGAGCTACCTCAGTCAGGAATAAAAGATGCCATTTCAGATTGTCTCAATATAACAAAAATAAATTTGTCACTAATGTATCTTGCCAGATAACACAGCTTCTGAGAGAGAAGGGCACTTCACAATAACATTCATCATTATTAGACATTCCCAGCTCAGCGCTGTAGAGAATATAAACACCAATATTTATAGCTTCTTATTAAAAGTACTTTAACTTTCTCAGGACGTGGACGATTGGACTATAAGTTTCTAACACAATGTGTTGTGGAATTGCCATTTAATATTTCTTAGGACTAGCTGGAACAAGCCTTTCTTCCTTAAGTGGCACATGTTCATTTTCTGCCTTTCTCCTTGTCCTCGCCACCTGCTAACAGTGTTTCAGGCAACAAAACAGCAGTGCTCTCAGCAGACAGGGCAGCCTCCTCCTGAGCGGGGACAGTGCAGATGGTACACCATAAAACAAAATCCTTAAGACCATGGGGAACTGTTTTTATTCCTTCTCTTGGAATTCTTTGTTTCTTACTAAATGATTATATACTGATTTGAAAAAAAAAACCTCTGTGAAATATATGTGTAAGCACACTGAAGATTAAACTAAGAGAGTTGATTCTAACATCTCATCCCAGGCCTTTTCAGTCAATCTTTAGTGATATGCAAAGACATACATTTGTAAAAGCAGTTACCTGCCATGAGAACATTTACTTTCTAATGTCAGCATTATTTTATAGTTTTGGTTTGCTAATTATTTTTTTCTTCTACTTAGCAAATTTTAGCAGAAAATGAATCTTAACATTAATAGTGTTTTTTTTAACCTTACAATTTATATTAGCTGTAAGAAAATTTAATAACCTGAAGAAATTCCATGAGGAGCAAAAGCATCAACTATTTAATAATGATTTGGTTGAAGGAACAAATTTTGAGATCCAAATGACTCAGTTTCAGTAGTAGTATATTTAGAATGCCTTGTTGGTTAAATTTATGAACATATAAGGGAATAAAAACCAGAAAATATATGTACATACTTATTTATGTTCCTCCAACTTAATATTTTTATGTATGCATCACATATTTTGTTCTGCAATGGATGGGAAACTTTCTCCCATGGGTGGACTACCTTTTTAGAAATTGTTATGAGGAATGCCCCTGAAGTCACCAAAATAAGACAGGTAGTTGGCACTACGGTTGGTGGCCAACTACCGTAGTCGATAATGTTACTAAAGATGTCACATGCCTTGGTAAGAAGACTAGAACTGGCATGAGAGCTTCCTTCCTGCTGACAAGCACTCATATGTTCAAAGGTGCTATGCAGGCTCACAGGGGAGAAATGTCATCCACAATCTTAATGAGCTGTGAACTCTGTGTGCGACAGAACCAACCTGCCAGGAAAGATGAATCCACTGGTGTGAAAGAGGCAAGTCTGTTATGGGGGTAACCAACCACTTTCTGATTATATTCGATACTTGCTCCGCAGGGGAAAATTCAGGTCTGGTCTGGTAAACATAATAAAGAAGCTGTGGCTTGGGAAGTCATGGGCCCTTGTGGGGAAGCCACTACTGCTGTTTTGCTAAACGGACATAATGTACATGTCAATTTTTCTTCTAAATAACTGTGCTCATTGATTATACTCCTGTCAGCTGTGGTCAGAAAAATTTCTTTTGGCAATGTTCTAAAGTAACACCAGAGACTCGTAAGCAGTCAAGATAAAGGGAATAAATGACTTGTTAATGCCATGTCCAAATGCCCTCAAAGCTCAGGAAACATTGGAGAAGGAGAGAAGAAAAGTATATAAGAAAAAAATGAGTGGCAGCCTGGAACATTAACCTATATGCAAGAAAAAGCTGTTGCATATTTGAATCCACAGTAGCTTTGATTACCTAAACACAACCTTCACAAGACTTGACCTGTCAACTTTTTATCACAGAAGGCAGAGGTACCCATGAGGCCTTACCCTTCCTTAAGACAATGGGAGAAGGAGTGGAATTTTTCTCAGTATTGTAAACATTTTTAAGGTGCACATTGTGTTGTAAGTAACTTTCACCACACTCTGTAAACAACCCTGATAAGACTCATTGAGTCATAACCAAAAGACAGGCAAGTACAATGTGGTAGGTGGAGGGATATTTGAAATGAACAGAGGGAACATGTGGAGTGGAAGGAGAGCAAAAGAATAATGGAGAATATAATCAAAACATAATAAGAATATATATGAAATATATATGAAAATGTCATAATGAAGCCCATTAGTATATATATAATACTTGCCAATGTTTTTAGCATTAAAATTTTATGAAGGGAATAAAAAGAAAAAATTACATATCTTTAAATTTAGTACTAAATGAATAAATGAAATTAATGCATAAATAATTTATGAGTGAAAAGTTACAAATACCCCTTTTTCTCTTCAAGAAAATAAATATGTTGACAGATTGTATTGAGTAGGGTGTTATTCAATTACACTTTTAAAAATAAAACTGTGTGGGTAGGCTTTATCATTTTATATCAATTCCACCAAAATGAAGTAAAGTCCTAAATGAAATATAAATATGAAAAATTGCAATATAGTGCTTCAGTATTTTTGAGATTAATGATCATCAATGAGCAGTATTTATAAAGACAATTTTGAAAGTGTCTAAATATCAATCTTTAGATTATCAAGCTTACTTAAAAAGATAAGAAGGAATTGTATAATAAATAGTATCATTTACTACTAAATGATTTAATTTAATTATGTAGGGAATTTCTTTGGAAAGATACCATGGTAAGAAATGTATATGAAGAAATAATTGATCGAATGCCCATCCTTAAGCTCTTCACAGATTATTAGGATCATAGAGAAGCTAACTGAGTTATTTTGGTTTTCTATTTTATGTTTTAATGGAGTATATTCACTAGACATAGCCATTTGTAGCTAGAGTTTTCCTGCCTTGCCCACAGTCAGGACAAATCTCTGTCACCCGCCAGTCCCACAGCCACTCAGACCCAACCAAGTAAATACAGAGACTTATATTGCTTACAAACTGTATGGCCGTGGCAGGCTTCTTGCTAACTGTTCTTATAGCTTAAATTAATCCATTTCCATAAATCTATACCTTGCCATGTGGCTGGTGGCTTACCGGTGTCTTCACATACTGCTGGTCATGGCGGCAGCAGGCAGTGTTTCACAATAATATTTAAACTCAAGTATATCATGTATTTGAACATCTTCACAATCTTCCACCTTCTCCTTTTGTCCCTTTCTTTTATATTGCTATCCCCCTGTTTTTCACCAATAGTTCTCTGTGAAGGATGGCTTTAACTCTATACAACCTAGAATCACCAGAGAGGACAATCTCTATGAAGAATTTTGCCTACATTTGGTTGGCTTATGGGTGTGTTGGTGAGGGTTTTCTCAATAGTTAATTGATTGGGCTAGACAGACTCCTGAGGATGCCATAATCCCCTAGACATTGGGATATGAACTATATAAGAATGAACAGAAATGAGTCCAAACTAGGAGGTGAGCATGCACACATTTATTTATCCACACTTGATTTTTGGATGTGATTATGACTAACTGCCTCAAGATCCTGCTAGAGTGGCTCTCCTGCAATGACAGATGGTACCCTGGAATTGTAAGCTAAAATATAACCCTTTTCTCCTGTGTTTCCTGTTGTCATGTTATCATAGAAGCAGAAATTAAACCAGGACATGGCCTTTCAATATTCGTGATGTATGCTTGTGTATGTACATACATATATACATATATTGCATTTTCTTTATCCATGTAGACTGACTGGCTCTATAATTTTACCATTATGAATCTTACCACATTAAATGCAGATATGCAAGTACCTATGCAGGATGCTTGTATTTCTTTGAATTAACTCCAAGGAGTGATTTAGATGATCATACAGAATTCTAGTGTTATCAAAAACTCCATACTGATTCTATAGTGCCCAAACTAGTTTGCACTCAAATCAACAGTGTTTGAAGATTCCTTTTCCCTGGTACCCTTTCAACATTTGTTATTTAATTTTTAATGGTACTCTTTTTTTTTTCTAGCATGAGATGGACACTCAATGCAGCTTTCTCAGGAGTCTTCCTTACAATTACACTCAAATTATAATTCACTAAGTTCCCAGGTTTCTGCTGTTATTTGAGTATCAAATATCCCCCATATGCTCATGCACATGAACACGAGCTACCATGGTGTTGGTACTCTCTGGGAATTTTGGAGAGCCTTTAGGAGACTTTTGGAACCTTACCATAGAAGTAAGCATGTTGGATCTCAGTCGTTCCTCAGCAGGGTGTTTATTGTTGTAGCCATTACCGCTGCACAACAGCTTCTTCAGTCTTTGCATTTGGACTTAACACTAGTGACTCTCCTGTGAGTTTCTGGGCTTGTAGCTTTAAACAGGGCAGCATCATTAGTTCATTATTTGCTGACATCCAGTATTCTGGAAACAACTGAAAACTCCCAAGCACCTGGGGTCTCTGTGGACCTCACCACTAGAAGACCAATGTGGATCATTCAGCCTTTCACTGTGCAAGCCTATCTAATAAATTCCTCTTTTAAAATATATGTCTTTCTTCTGTTTTTCTAGACATCTGTGGCTAATATAGATTTTGGCAACAGAGTGGTTCTAGAGAAATCAAATTATAATGATTAACTCCCTCAATTGGCTTTATAGTTTCTGGAGCTGACCTCTTTAAATTGCACAGACCTAAAGTTTCCAAAATCTTTGGATAGCATAGGAACACTGATAACTCCTAACATGAATTGTTTTAAGAGCTTCACATGTAAATATATCTGATGCTGTTCATTCTTACTATATTTTATTACTTCTTTACTTGCAAGAGTCCAAAATTGATCAATTTCATACTCATGCATAAAACTATAACAATTCTTAATGAATGCTGATTTAAATTTTAAACTCCAGATAAACAATAAGAAACCCAAATACTCACTGGGCATCCCAATGGAGAATCATCACTGCAGGCATAGTTCTGAAGTAGCTGAAATGTACATGCAAATATAAAATCCTATATATTAAAGGAGTGATATGATGTTTACACACACATCTCACACACACACACAGAGTTAAATGGGGTTAAACATATAATACCTCCTCAAACATGAACCATTCCATTGTGGAAAAATGTTTAAAAGTCCTTCTTTCTATTTTCTGAACTACATAGTTTATTTATTTGTTTGTTTATTTATTTATTTATAGATTTGGTGGATGGGGATTTTGGAGGATCTTGAAGAAGTGCAGGAGGGACAACCATAATCTGAATATATTGCATGAAAAATATATTTTCAATTAAAAATCATTTAGAAATGAGTGCATATGATTTTTCACACATACACACACAAAGACATATTCATAATTTTGCACATTAGCATGGAGAAATGTTATTGGTCCTACCTGTCACTAAGTACCCGTGATCAAATTTTTTCTGGTTGTTCCTATTTGATACCCTTCTCAGCCTCTAGGAACCAATGTTCTGCTTCCATATATGATTGAGATCATGTGGTTGTTGATTTTCCACTTTTCTTCTTTTTAATGAAAATCTGCAGGTCCATACATGTATCAAATTTTATTTTTGTGATGTGTGAATAGTATTCATAAATATAGATCATTTCATAATACATCTTATTTATTTCTTTAATTCATAAGGTGGTAGACACTTATGTTGTAAGGAAAAAAGTATATGTCCATGATATTCCTCAGAACTACTAATCTATAATTTAATAAAAAAGCATTATATGAAAAGGAAGTCATAAATAAATAATATGTACAAACAAAGGGAGAACAATTTGTAACAGAATTTTATTAAACTAAATCCAACGAAATATATAAAGGCGAATGCATTGTGATTAAGTGGGGTTCACACCTAGACAACAAGGTTGCTTTAATTATCAAGTTTCAGTGGATATAATTTCCTACATTAATTAAAAAATAACAATGGCAACAATCTGTATTAGCTTTTCAATGGAGGAAAGGTCTTGTAATTTAGAAGAGGCAAGAGGGGCTCTGATAAAATGCAACATGCATTCCTTATGAAGAAAAATGAGAACTCTTGGTTAACTGGGAGTGGCCAGAAAATTCTTGGTTTGGTAGTGCATCTCAATACCCAGAGCATCTGTCACATAATCTCCAAAGTTCAAATATTATTCATTAAGCTCAAGAATGATTTAAGAGTCCACCCTTTTTCACTTATATTGACTACTGTACCTGAGATTTTAGGTAAGGCAATGAGGCAAGATTAAATGCTAAAAGGCATACAGATTATAAAACAGTAAATTTATGTTTGCAGATCACAGGAGCATCTACACAACTACTTGTCTACAACCTACAAAATGTAACTTCTAGAATAACTTTGTTTATTAAGGTTGGAATATGCCAGCTAAATACAAAAAAAAAAAAAACAACAACAACAGGATTTTAAGTAAAACAACTGATAATGAAATAGAAAAGCATCACATTTAGAGTAAATATCACAAAATATTTTCAAAACTTATACACTGAACATTTTAAGATATTGTTAATTTAAATAAAAAATTTGAATAAACAGGCAGATGCACTATTTGTAGATGTCAAGAATTCAAAATTTCATGTGGAAATAAGAAAAAAATCTTAAAGTAGAGCAAAATTGTAAGGCTTAATTTATAAAGTTAAGACCTCTGTATTAATTATGAAGTTCACGAGTCAAGCAGTACGAAGGGATATCAAAACAAAACAAAACAACAACAAAAAACCCAGTTCAACTGAAATAAAGATTGAGGCCAGAAACTGGCCCAGAAATGTGTACTCAAAGTGAATTAGTTTCCATCAGAAATCTGCAAACAGCAGAGCAAGAAAGATAGTATTTTGAAAAGGTGGATCTCAGTCAGCAAAAATTATATTTTTATGATGCTCCAAAATTTATACAAAATTGAAACAAATGTAAAATATGAAATTGCAAACGTTAAGAAGAAAATTATATGGTTGGAAATTTGTCAAATATTTTATGAAACTAAACCAAAATCATAGTCCTAGAAGTATAATATAAACTGCAATTTAACAAAAATTAAGACATTCAGATCTTTGGAATTCAGTTTAAGAATGAACTGTGAAACTATTGATGGTGAACAAACACTTCCAAGGCATATATCTGGTAGTACTTTTATAATATTGCAAATGGCTCTCAATAGTCTACAAATTAAAAAAATGAAAAATTTAAAAGGTGCAAAAATGCCAAGCAAGGTGGCACATAATTTTATCCTCAGTACTCAGAAGGTAATGGCAGTCAGATCTCTGTGAGTTTCAGGTCAGCCTGGGCTACATAGTGGCTCCCTGTCTCAAACAAAACAAAACAAAAAGCTCATTGGATAAACATTTTAAATAGTCACTTCACTGAGCACATGAAAAGATATTCCATATCCGTAATCAGTGAGGAAATGAAAGTTAAAATCCCAATGAAATGTCCTTATCCAAGTATTCAGTAATTTGAAATTGTTTAGAAACCTTAAAAAGAACGAGCACAGCCAGTGTTCCTGGCACGTGGCACACATGGAATGAGTCTTCTGCTTCTTCAGCCAGTCGACACAATGCAAGCCATTGGGTACAGCCCACTCAATTTGGTCAATACAAATTTACAATATAGAGTTCTGAGCAGCATCAATAACATCATGAGTTTTAATAACAAAAAAAGTTCATAACAACCCAAATGCCCATCTATAGTTGATGGATGCAGCAATAATTGGGAAGAAGCCAATACAATAGAATAATACTCTGTAATCTAAAGAGAAGAGCTACAGACAGGTGCAATGGTATGAATGGTTGTAAAAATAATATAGCTCAGTGAGAAGCTTAAGAAACTAATACTCTGTGAGTCTACCTATGGAAAATTAACAGTGCAGGTTATTGTGTGACAGAGGGCTAATCTGTAGTTATGTCATTAGCACAGAGTTGGAGGGAAGAAGTTCAAAGAGGATAAAGTTTTGAAAGAAATGCACATGTTCATTGTCTTACTGTTTTCATGGTTTAATAAGTATAGGTACATGTCAAAAGTTATTCAACTCTACACTTAACACATGTGATTTTAATGTCATTTATGTGTCATTAAAGATATTGAAACAAAAAGCTAAAGATATATTTTCATATTTCTTCCAAATCATATGAGTGGATAAAGCGTGGTTCTCAACTTTCCTAATGACGTGACCCTTTCATACAGTTCCTCATGTTGTGATGATCCCCAACTATAAAATAATTTTCATTAGGACTTCATAACTATAATTCTGCTAATGTTATGAAACATAATATAAATATTTGTGTTTTCTGATGGTCTTAGGAGACACCAGTGAAAGGATCATTTGATCCCAAAGGAGTTGTGACCCACAGATTGAGAACCACTAGATTAAAGGATACATATGAAAAGTTATTAGCTCACAACACGTGAGTGGTGCCTTTCTAATTCTTAATGTAGCTGATACTCTGTAAATGGCATATGTTATCCATAGTGTGGAAAGAAAACTGGTGATGCAAAAGCAGTGTAGTTAAAGTAGAAAGGAAACGATGGTGATATTGACCTAAACAAGGAGCAAAAAAAAATAGTGATTTTGTCATACACATCTGAGGCTTCTTATGCTCAATTCATCTGCAGATCATGAATAAACAAAGAACAGTTCCTTTAATACTGTAAGCCTTAAGACTGGGTTTTCAAGGCCTTAGTCTAGCAGTTCCAGCTAGAAGAGAAGAGAAGAGAAGAGAAGAGAAGAGAAGAGAAGAGAAGAGAAGAGAAGAGAAGAGAAGAGAGAAGAGAAGAGAAAAGAAAAGAAAAAAGAGACAGAGAAAAGAATCCCAGAATCACAGCTCCAGTCTACCAAAGCTGGAGGTATTTCCCTCTGTGAGTTTATAAAGCCAACAATTGTGCACTAAAAGACCATCCAAGGGGCTTTTATTGGCTTCTTGTAACACAAGGTGAGTAGTGCACAAGAAAGAAGTTTTCTTGATTTACTTGCAGAAGCCAAGATGAGGGCTGAGATAGGCTAACTAGCTGCTACAGGCAAGGAGAGGTTCTTCCCTGATCAGATGAGGCCAAGGTGGTCAGAAAAGCAGACCATAAAAGAGTCTGCTGCAAAGCTAACATTGAAGAGAGTTGTGTCGTTTCCAGTGGTTTCATGAGCATCCACTGGTGACTATGAGCTTCCCCTGCATGTCTATAGTTGAGGTTAGTTTCCCAGAGCAGTCATAAAAGATTTAGAATAGATGCGGCTGGGCAGTCATAGAGGACAGCTTAAAGAAGCAGCTGTTTGAGTTACAGTTTTAGCACTTCAAGTGAGCATGGCGATGAGGTTTGGCTGCTGCTGGGCCTCCAGCAACTGCAGTAGTTCTGCCTGATGCTGAAACACCCGCCCTGTAACACTCACATGTATCTGTCTTTAACAGTTCTGTGGACTCTGGATTCCCTCTTATAGAAACAGAGTGAACTAAAATTCTAACTTACACAATACACGAGTTAGTTTAAGAGGAACAGAAGACCGTGCTTTGGAACGAAAACTATAAATCTTTAAGAAAAGAGGAATCACAAAAATAATCTTCTTGTTATACAGTCTTCAAAGAAATTCAAATAAAGTCATGAGCTACAACTATACAATCTTCCTAGAGGCTGACAATATTCACATGCTAATGATTATGTGAAACTATCCAAATTCTTAATTGTTGCTGATGATAATGAAAAATGATAAAACTCATCCATGAAAGAAAGGTTTCAAAGATTGTACAAAGGTACACATTTGACATAGCCATCTCAGTTCCAGGTACATAGTCCCTCAAAAAGAATGCATTAGCCAGCAGAAAAATTTCCAACCAGGTGTTTTCTGTACCTTCATCCTTACAAATTAAAAGCTACAAACAATCAATATACCTGCAATAAGAAAAATATTGGGTAAACCATATATAATACACTAATGTAATAAGTAAATGTGCTGCAGGATCTCATTTTCATGAATAAAAAACACCATGTTACTGTTACAACAGCATGAACAAAAGTCATAGTGATAGTGAACCAAGAACGTGAGACACACTGAAGAGCATACTGTAAAATTCCATTTATGTGCAATTCAATGGTAGACGAATTTGATTTGTGGTGAAAAAACTCAGAACTATAGCTGCTTCTGAATTTGACAGTAACTGAGATTCCAAGGGGATCAAAGATTGTCCAGAATGATCCAATTGGTTTACACCTTCATAGGAAAGGTGTAGAATTGAACATATTCATTCATCAAAGTTACATTGTTAATATCTGTATTTCAATGCATACATTTTCCTGGAAAATTGACAGAGAGAAGAGTGGAAATATAAACTCTAAAGGTTATTAATCATGAATATTGCTTCTTTTGAGGGAAACCATGTATGCTGAGGCTTGATTATATTCCTGTTTACTTTGTACATGATTTAAATTTTCCATGCTAAAATATTTTAAAAGATTAAAGCATGTAATTTCAACAGTGGAGGGCATGTGCATTTATCGAACTAGTCAGCAGTGATAATTATTGCAGAAAAATCAAGGCCATGGAAAGATACTTTTATGGAGAATAAAAGTGGAAAGCCAAAGATAAAAAGCCATGCAAAATGATTAGCTATTATTTAACACTATCAAGAAATCAAGAAAAGCATCAATATGTGAGTTAAGAGTCAGAAAGGTTTATATATTAGAGAGACAAAGGTTGCATTTTTGTTCTTTGTTAGCTTTGTTACATTGTGTAAAGTTATTAACCTTTTGAGCTTCAGTTTATTCAACTCTAAAATGAGCTTAATTATCTCTTCCTCAAAAGGTGGCAAGGAAAATTTGGCAGTCTTAACCCATTAGACTATTAGCATATTGCATGTAATTAGTACATCTTAAGGAAGATTTGTCTTCCTCTCCCCATAATACATCCTTCACCCCTATCCCCAGCCTTCATAAAGAAATAAAAAATGGGCAGATCCTGGGGGCTGAATGGCCAGCCAAACTAGCCTGTTTGGCAAGTTTCAGGGCACTAGGAGTCCCTGTTCTGAGAGAGAAAGAGAGAGAGGGAGAGAAGGAGGGAGGGAGGGAGGGAGGGAGGGAGGGAGGGAGGAGAGAGAGAGAGAGAGAGAGAGAGAGAGAGAGAGAGAGAGAGAGAGAGAGAGCAATGGAAACAGAGAGAGATGCAGAGAGACAAGGAGACACAGAGGGACAGAAACAGAAAGAATAAAACCTCTATAGCTAGCTGTCCTCTGGCCTTCTGTACATGTACACATAAACACATGTACACACACACACACACACACACACACACACACAATCAAAGAAAATAGGATTTGCAGTCACACTGGAAATCTACACTGTAGATGAATTTCTAAACAGTCTTATTAAATAAGAAACACAGAGCCAAATACAGGGCTAATAGCTGAAGAGATCAGAGAAATAGCGAATAGCCAGGACTAGCCTCAGTTTACCACCTCACTGCTGCTTCCCCAGAGAGAGCTTCTTCCTGTCTAAACTGTGCTTTTATTGACTTCCTGTTTTGCCTTCTCATTGTCTCTAAGCCCAGCCACATCACTTCCTCATCACTGCCTGTCTATACAGACCTCCATGTCTCTATGGTTGGTACTGGAATTAAAGGCCTGTGTCACCATAATTGGCTGTGTTCTTGACCACACAGAGACTCTGCTTGCCATGTGATTGGATTAAGGGCGTGTGCTACCACTGCATGACTTCTGTTTTATGGCTTGCTAGGACCTCTGATCTCCAGGCAAACTTTATTTATTAACATACAAATAAAATATCACATTTCAGCACAAATAAAGTATCACCACACTGCACAGCTATCTTGAGTACTTGTGAACTGTCAGGTAAAATATCTCCTTTACTGTGATATACAATAACCAAATTATATGATTAAAATAAAATTATATGTAAATAAAATGGTTAATATTATATTAATATTACTTGTTGATATCAATTAACAAAATTGTACATAAATATTTTGAACAGTGTTATTACTAAGCCCAAGTAATATTTTTTTTGAAACCCAACACATTGAAGTTGTATGTATTATTGTAAGTGCTACTGCTTTGCTATTTTTAAGAATAATTTTTATTTATGTCTATGTATGTTTGTCTGCATACATGCATGCCAGTCATGCATGGGTGCATGCAGAGACCAGAAGAGGAAGTTGTACCTCCAAGAACTGGAATTCCATGGGTTGAGAGCCACAAGATGTGGATGTTGTTAATCAAATGGAGGTCCTCTGGAGGAGCTCTGAAAGCAGAGCCATCTCCTTAACCCCTGCTTTGCATTTTTAATCAAGCTAAAGTATGGAGTGAAAATGAAAAATGAAATTTCAGATACTGTTCTGCATGAAGGAAGACTTTCTGTTTGTTTGTTCTTGTTTTGTTTTGTTTTATGTCCATTTGTTTAGGCAACCAGTGTTTACATCAACAGCAGTGCTATTTCCCCCAAATAGGGGTGATTTACCTGTGTACCTTTGCTCTCCACCTTCCTAGAGAAAGGCTGTCTCAGTAGACTTCAATTACAAAATAGTATATCTTCAATGCAACATGAAATGCTAATATTTGAGACAGGGTCATTTGTAACCCTGTCTCAGAGATTCAGACAATGACAAAGGTTGCCATGAACTCTCAATTCTCCTGTTACCCAGTTGTTAGGCTTACAGATGTGCGTTCTTGTACCTGGCTTGAGATTCTCTTTCTGAATTTTTTCTTTGACAATTTTATACATGCATATAAAATTCTGCTTACTCTTCCACCAACACTCTTTTTATCTTCCCCCCATACTTTCCATATCCCTTTACCACATTCAAGGATATTTGGTTGTGTTTTGTGACTCATTGAATTTAACCAGGGCCAGTTATAGGACCTTTGGAATAGAACTATTCATTGTACCCTTTGGAAAGGGTTTTTAATTGGGAACTGGAAGATAGATAAATAAGTAGGCAGGAGTTGGGATGGTTAGACAGATTTAGAATATTATTTTGAAAGATGTTTACTAATCTCAAAGGAAGAATACACTTTATGTCTGTTCTTGGACTATAGAATTTGAAGAAACATAATAAATACTTTTGCAAGCACAGTAGTTATATAGTTTAACAAAAAGCAAAGTTACCTGTAATTTAAAGCAATGTACATGATCAAGAGCATGTAACAAAACAGGAGCCCCAGAGTGAAGTAACATTTTCTTTGGATAAATGTCATAATTTGGAAGTTGATTAGATGTTGCACAAATCCTAAATGGTCTTATAATAAAAACTCAGAGCCAGATATCAGGGTGAAAACTGAAAGATCAGAGAAGCAGAGCAAGCCACAGCCACAACCTCTTATCGCACCAACTCCTCAGCTGGAAAGAGCAAGATTTCCTGTCTCCTCCTGCCTTATTATTCCTTTCTCTGACCACCCATATCACTTCCTGTTTCAAACTTCCTAATGCTGGGATTAAAGGTATGTGATCCCAAATGCTGGAATTAATGGTGTGTGCCATCACTGCCTGGCTTTGTTTCTCTTTTAGACTGGATTAATCTCATGTAGACCAGTGTGGCCTTAAATTCATAGAAATTTAGACAAATCTCTGCCTTTGCCTCCCAATTGCTAGGACTAAAGGTGTGTGCCACCACTGCCTGACCTCTGTGGCTAACTGTGGTTGGCTCTGTCCTCTGATCTTCAGGCAAGTTTTATTTGTTCAAAATATCACCACAATTAGTGTTATCATATCATCATAAAGATGATGGATTCTAAACTACCATCTAAGGTTAGGTGTTGGTTAAGTTGTAACATTGATATGAGAAACTATGTTGTATCACATGTATTATTTGTCAATATATATGGTAATTCCTTAAATAATGAACTTCTACCTAATATCTGAAATAATTTGGTGTCTATCCATACTTAAAAATATTTTAATTGCCTTACACATTATAAACAATTTTAATAGATTAAATAATAATTATTTATATGGTCCATGCAAAAATATCATTGGGAATGTAGACCATTAATAATCCTAGTTTTTTTCAGGTGCTATAACAATATAGCATCAGTGGAGTGGGTTATAAATATACATTTATTTCTTGGCTCTAGAGACAGGAGTTCAAAGACAAGGACTCAGTAGTTTTGGTATCTGTCAAGGGTCTGCAACACAGGATATATTTAAACTAAGAAGAGAGAAAATGGGTGATGACTATAGTAACAAGCCTTATAAATAACATTCAGGACCTTTAATATAAAACACAAAACTATTTAATTAAGTTTGTTTTTATACATCCTGTGCAATAATGTGAAAACATAGTTTATAATTTAAATTTAATCACTTTATTATTAATGTAATTGAATAGAGGGCAATATTTGAATAGTATTTTAAAAACCATAGGTGCTGGTGTGACTGTGGGGAAAGCAGAACACAACCAGTATGGAAATCAGTGGGAAGGTTCACTGGAAATAGAGCTACCACAGACCTGACCACAACATTCAGACATATACCCGGGGGACTCATCTTACTATAGAGATACTTGGTTGCCCCAGTTCATTGTTTCTGTATTCACAATATCCAGAACATGGAAACAGCCTAAATGCCCATCAGTTGATAAATTGATAATGATAATAGGGTACATCTAACCAGCAGTTCTCAACCTGTGAGTCTTGACTCCAAAGACCATAAGAAAACATAGATATTTGCCATGTGATTCATAACAATATCAAAATTATAGTTATAAAGTAGCAAAAAAATATATTTATGGTTAGGGGTTGCTATAACATGAGGAACTATATTAAAGGGTTCCAGTATTAGGAAGGATGAGAACTACTGATCTAAAAAATGAAATATAATTCCACTGTGAAGAAAAATGTAACTTTGAAAGTGCAAGTTAATGGATAGAAAACAAGCATCCTACTCGAGGTAACCTAGACCCAGAAACACAACACAAGATTCAAAAGTTTTCTTTTCTCTCTTATGTGGAAGCTTTCTTTTAAGCTTTGAGTATATTTGTTTATTTAGAATATCCACAGAGGTTAAGAAATCAGTAGAGGGCCATGGAGTAGAATAGGATCTTTCAAGAAAGGGGGATAGAATGTATTTCTTAAAAGGTAAAAGAGGTAAGAAGCTTCTGTAAGGCAAAGGACACAGTAAATAAGACAAAATGACAGCTTACAGAATGGGAAAAGTTTTTCACCCACCCCACAACTGACAGAGGGCTGATCTCCAAAATATATAAAGAACTCAAGAAACTAGACATCAAAATAACAATCAATCCAATTAAAAAATGGGCTATAGAGCTAAACAGAGAATTCTCAAAGGAAGAACTTCAAATGGCCGAAAGACATTTAAGGAATTACTCAGCATCCTTAATTAAATTATCAGGGAAATGCAAATGAAAACAACTCAGAGATACCATCTTACACCTGTCAGAATGGCTAAGATCAAAAGCACCTCAGACAGCTTATGTTGGAGAGGATGTGGAGCAAGAAGAACACTCCTCCACTGTTGGTGGGAGTGTAAACTGGTACAGCCACTTTGGAAATCACTGTGGCAGTTTTTCAGAAAATTGGGAATCAATCTACCTCAAGACCCAGCTACACCACTCTTGGGCATATGCCCAAGGAATACTCAATCATACCACAAGGACACATGCTCAACTATGTTCATAGCAGCATTATTTTAATAGCCAGAACCTGGCAACAACCTAGATGTCCCTCAACTGAAAAATTGATTAAGAAAATGTGGTACATATACACAATAGAGTACTATTCAGTGGAGAAAAACAATGACATCATGAAATTTGCAGACAAATGGATGGAACTAGAAAATATGATTTCAAGTGAGGTTACCCAGACTCAGAAGGAGGACAAACATGGTATGTACCCACTCATAAGTAGATACTAAACATAAAGCGAAGGGTAATCAGGCAACAACCCACAACTCCAGAGAAGCTAACTAACAGGGAAGACCCAAAGAGGGATGCTTGGACCACCCTGGGAAGGGGAAATATCTGAGATATCCATGAGTAAACTGTGCATGAGGAGCAGGCAATGGAGGGTAGGGGGTAGGGGATGAGAACATAAGGGAATGGGATGGTTGAACTGGAACAGGGAGGGAGGCAGGGGGAATGCAATGAAAGATATAATGATACAGAGAAACATCATAGGGATAGAGAAAAACCTGGTGCTAGGGAAGTTGCCAGGAATCCCCAAGGATGACCCCAGCCTGGGCTACTAGCAATAGTGGAGAGGGTCCCTGAACTGAACTGTCTTGCCCCAGTAATCAGACTGGTGAATACCCTAACTGTCATCACAGAACTTTTCTCCAATGACTGATGCAAGCAGATGCAGAGAGCCACAACCAATCACTAGACAGAGCTCCAAGAGTTCAGTCAAAGAGAAAGAAGAGGGATTCTATGAGCAAGTGCATCAGGATCATGATGGGGAAACATGTAGGGATGACCAAACCAAACTAGAGGGAACTCATGAAAGCTGGATCAATGGCTGTGGAGCCTACATGGGACTGGACTAGCCCTTTGCATGGTGAGAGAGATATGTAGCTTAATCTGCTTGGAAGGCCTGCTGGCAGTAGGATTAGAATCTATTTCTGGTGCATGAGGAGGCTTTGTGGGGCCCACTACCTATGATGGGACACCTCCTGCAGCCTTGAGGCAAGGGGGAGGCCTTGGACTTGGCCTCTACTGAATGGATCTCCACATAGGAGGCCTTATCTTCTTTTGGTAGGGAGTGGGGGTGGGTTGGGGGAGTGAAGGCTGAAATGAGGCGGGGAGGAGGGAAGAGGGGGATTTTTGATGGGTGTGTAAAATGAATGAAAAAATTTTCTTAATTAAAAAAAATACCCAAACAAACAAAAAAGAAATTTAATAGAAAGAAATAAAGACGGTAAGAAATAGAAAGGACAGGGAGGAAGAAATATGAGGAGGGATAACTGTAGTGATTTGATTGAGAATGGCTTTCATTAATCATTGATTTGAATATTCAGTCACCAGGGAGTGGAACTGTTTGAAAGGGTTAGAAGATGTGGCCTTTTGGAGGAAGTGTGTCACTGGTGGTGAGTGTTGAGGTTGCGCATTCCAAGCCTAGAGTCTCTCTGCTACTTGAGGATCCATATGTAGTAATCTCAGCTACTTCTCCAGCACTGTGTCTGCCTCTATGACACCATGTCCCCTGCCATGATGACAATGGACTGAACCTTGCAGGCTTTAGCAAGCCTAAATTATAAAATTTTCTTTTATAAATGTTCCTATGGTCATGCTGTCTTTTTGGCAGCAACAGAGCACCGACTAAGACAATAACAAGTACTAAAAACATTTTCAAATAGCCATATAGAAACTGTCCACAGTAGGTTATTGAACTATATACATATAGAAAGGGAGTTTAAATGAACTTAGGGTATGTATTGGTACAACATCCCATTTAGCTAAGACATGCAAGATAGAACAGTGATTTACCTCTTTTTGAATTGTTGACCAATGGGGTTCTATAGTCCCTAAAACATTACAGGCTATTGCCATTTATCTTGGCTATCCTCCACAATTTGATTATGATACCCTATTGCTTAAGACACCACATATTTGAGTCATAGAATACGGAGAAATCTAGCTGGATTCTTCATCCCTGCTAACTAGTTCTCAATACTAGAATCTGCTGGGCATGTCATGAGCGGAGAAAAGTAATAATCTACACCCATCTCACACAGTTATGAACTTTGCAAGTTAAAATGACTGGCCAGACAAGTTATGCCCACTGGTACAATAGTGCAACTAATGTTATGGGAATAACCATCAATTTCTGGTTGGATCTAAGGCTTAGTACATGAGTATTATCCTTACCTGTAATCCCTCAAACAGCTATAGCGCTAAGAACCCATAGCAAGATTCATAGGCCCTAGAGTAAAAAATCTATTATTATTATTCTACTAAATACACATAGAATAAAAAAGAAAAAGAAAAGAAAATGCCTAATGACATATTGTTGTACCCATAGGTCAGTTCATCTTTCAACATTCATTAGAGAAACTTCTTGAAGTAGAAAGCAATTAACACAGAGACCATCATTTGGTCAACTTGCCGAGAAATGTAGGAGTGTTCAAACATAAATGTTTAGTATATATCACACTCCTTATTCCAAGGCTTATAGATCTCAGGAGGGGGTGGAGAGAAAAAAAAGCCAGAGGTGGTGCATAACTTCAAGAGCACATTTAAACTAACAGAGATTGATGACAGCAGGCACAAGAACTGAGCACGTTCAAGCCAGATAAAATCCCTAGAGGTGGGCATGAAATTCTACCACTAGCGGAGGAGCCATTAGCATTGGATAGTTGCTGAAAAAAGGCAGTCAGGTTTCTTTACTGACTTGGTTCCTGGAAGACCAAGCATTCATCAAGGAAGTGTCCACTTAGGCAACACACTTTGGACAAGATATGTGAAGAATAAGAAGATGATGATGAAGAAGAAAAACAGGAGGAGAAGAAGGAGGAGGCAGGACTCATAGTTGAGTAAGTAAGAAGGTTGGTGCCTATAGGTAGGGGATAAATGGGAAGAGTTAAGTGTGGGGTGAATACGATCAAAATTCATGGTTTGAAATGATCGAATTAACTAAATATTATTTAGAAAACAAATCATATTATATTTTGGAGAATGTTAATGAACAGGATTATTAGTAGCTCAAATTGTAAATTGATGCATACTAATTAAATTCTCATAAATATAGTGTTATTTCATTTTTAGAAGTTGAGTGCCAAAAATTCTTCTTTGAAAAAATTGATTTAAAAATCTCCTTTATTGTGTCTTGCAACATAAAATATCAACTTATTAAAATAGAAACTATGTAGAAAAGCAAATTTTAGAACAATTCTAAAAATAATCACTAAACAAAACTTTTATGTGTATATGGTGAAATATTTTGATGGTCTGTACACTTTAATCTAGTAAAGAGAGTTGTGTGTTTCTATATACTGGTTATTGAAAATTAACAATTTTAGTATTAATTATGACCAAATAATTTCTTAACCTGGAATTTCCTGTTTTCCTATACTAAACAATAAGTCTTAATGAATATATATATATATATATAAACACAGAGCATTATATTGCTAAGAATATATTGCAATGTATTTATATTATTATTATAAAACCCTTAGCCTTTTAAATTTGTGAAAGAATATTGGGATAATTTATATTGCACTATCACCTTACATTTGAAATACACAGGTTAAATCTACCTATACAGTTGTGTGATTTAGCTTAGTTTGAAAGTTGATAACAGTACAATACAATTTAAACCAGCACTAAATTAAAACAATGCTGGAGAGGCAACTCAGCAGTTAGGTCACTTGGGTCCCTTCTGGATTAGAGTTCAGTTTGCACTGCCCATGCTAGGCTGCTCACAACTCCTGTAAATCCAGCTCCAAGAGATCCAAAGGTCCTTTCAGGTCTTCAAGAGCAACCAAGTGCAGGCATATACACCTGTGCATAAATTAAAATAAATAAATAAATCTTGAAAACTTAAAGTAAAATGGAATTATATTAATAGAAAATATAAAGCTATGCTATTTAGATTCTGCCATATATGATACTTGAACATAGGAGAATATTGAGCAACAAATTTTCTATCTTATTTGAAGGTGAAAACTCAAATAGATTAAATTATTTGAATTTATTTTTTCCTGATTAATTAAAGTTGCATTTAGAAGTTTCTTACAAAACATTAAATAGTAATCTTTTCTGCAAAATGCTGTTAAACTTGTGTTTAGGATAAGAAATAAAAATGTTTTTAACTCTCCCACCCTGTAAGACTTTTATGTGAATATTTTAATCTCCCCTAACTCTAGGCTATAAACCCTATGTTTACAAAAAAGGTCCTGCTGAGTTCTTGGAACATATATGACAACAGTGAAAAGGCACCTTCATTACCTTTGTGCTTATTCCTTTTTAACTTTTCATTTTTGAAAATTCAAGTATAATTATATCATTTTTCTTGTTCACTTTTCTTCCTTCAATCTCACTCATGTATGATCTGTTCCCCCTTGCTTTCTTTCAAATTAATAGCCTCTGTCCTCTGTCTTAATTGTTGTTACGTTATACCAAGTGGTCACAGGCAACACAGAAAGACATTTGACCAAAATTAACAAAAACAGAAACAAAAAACAATTAAGTCCTTAAAACCACAAGAGGAAAAAAAAAAGTAAAAGTTATTAAAAAGCTTTTCAGCATCACACACTATATTCTATTTATTTATTTATTTATTTATTTATTTATTTATTTATTTATTTATTTATTTATTTATTTATTTTTGTTTTGTTTTGTTTTTCCAGACAGGATTTCTCTGTGTTTCTCTGACTGTCATAGAACTCACTCTGTAGATCAGGCTGGCCTTGAACTCACAGAGATGTGCTTGCCTCTGCCTCCCAAGTGCTAGGATCAAAGGTGTGCATCACCAGTGCCTGGCAAAGTGTTTCTCTCCTTCTTTCCTTCCTTTCTTCCTTCCTTCCTTCCTTTCTTCCTTCCTTCTTTCCTTCCTTCCTTCCTTCCTTCCTTCCTTCCTTCCTTCCTTCCTTCCTTCCTTCCTTTCTTCCTTTCTTTTTTTTTCCTTAATGGTCAAATTAAAGCACTTCATTGTTAGAAAATTAATGAAATTTCAGCTTTGTCAAAATGCAGTATTACATAAAGTATGACTATTTAATTGCTCTCTATCTTTAGTTGTCAGTTATGAGCTCCAGGACAGAACAGATTCTATTGTTAATGGTCTATACCAGAATTTGTAACAATGTTCTCATCACATAGTAGGTACAGTTTCTATAATGAGGAATTATGAATAGGTTTCCTGGGAATATGTCCTTCAGAGCATGTTTGTGTCCTGTGGTCCCATTGACTATAGAATGTCCTGATGTGGGTAGAGTATGGGGCTCCTGATTTTGACAGTGTGAAGAATTTCAAGTCTAACATTGAACACGTCAAAAGAGACTTTCTAAATTTCAGAACTTGGCATTCCTACAGCTACCAGACTACTGAGTCACAACAGTGACCATTAATTCTAACCTTCTTTATTCTCATCAGCCTTTAAACGCTTTTATTGTGCTTATAACTGCCATTGCTTTACAGTGAGTTTTGTCATTTGTTTTAGTTTTTACTTTCTCAAGGTATGTGATTTGTTTTCCAATTTGTACCTGTGGAACATGTAAATGTAAACAATCACAGTAAAACCACAGAACAGTACCTGTGCGCACGTAGAAAAGAACTGTTTATTAGAGGATGGACTGCTAGGCCATCTCCCAGCTGGGAGAGAAAGAAGTAGGGTTTTTAGGGTACCTGAAGGCTTAGGAACAGATTCCCTCCTCTTAGGAAAACTTTTCCTACCTTGGGTCGAACAGACCTGCTGGGAGTGGATCTGTTGGAATCAGGACAGTTTATGGGAGCAGAAGTCCTTTTGCGTGTGTGTGGCAGATGACCATTGAGAGAGGAATGGGGAAACTACAGTTATCTGAAAAACAAGGTCCCTGAGTCACTGGGATTTTAGAAGTGCTGGGGGTGAGGTGTCTGGCTCCTCATGGCCTTCTGCCCTATCTATTCTCAGGTAGCCATTCTAGGATACTGGCAGATGTGCTGCCATTTTATGGGTCTACTTTGTGACCTAACAGTAATATAATTTCATTGCAATCGTTATATTCACATATAATTGCTATGTAATTGCTCTAGTATTCTTATCATTTTCTCGGAATTCTTTACTTCCTTGTTTTTTTTTTAATTATCACATATATCAAAACCCAAACAACTTCACTTACTAAAATAACTTTTGATTAGGCTATAAAACTTTATAAAACTTTTTGATCATTAATTGTTCAAGTTATTTCATCATTTCAAATATTTAAACTAAAATTAATTTCTTGTTCTTTAATGATATAGTGTATATGTCACAGGACTTCTAGCTCATGCTATGTTTACATTATACAACACACACCTATTGCAAAAGTCAGAAGTTGTTATCCCAAAGTTTTCTGGTCTTGAAGTTTTAGAGTATAGGGATAGAAATGGGCAGTATCACACTCAATCTGCCTGTGACTTGTTTCCCTAAGTTTCTCCAGTCTGTGAGTCAATAAGGACTCATATTGACAGCTTACCTCTAAAGCAGATGGAAAGTCACTGGTAACCAGCAAGACCCCTGCCTCATATTTCAGTGTTCCATGCTTTCTAAACAAGATTGCTCTCCCCAACGGCCACCATTGCTGATCCTGTCTCCCCAGGGTCAACAGTTCAACCCTGCTCACCTTTGCCTTTTTTACCTGGGCCTGCATAAATGTATTACTTCCCTTCTACAGAGAGACACTTCTCTAATGAGCTGTCATTCTGACTAATGTGTGCGACAGAAGAACAAGGTGGTGGAGGGAACTGGGACAGAACACTGTCCAATGGCACTTACGATGTCAGAGCAGAAAGGAAGCCTGTTTACAAGTCTTTCAGAGATTGATGTGTGCCTCTTTGACGTGGTTTCTGTCTTCCACAGAACTCATAAAGACTAGACCGCAGAACATATTAGAGATAATATCCCAGAATCTCCAGAGTTTAATGAGAAGGCTGGTTTTGTATTAATAAGTCAAGCTCACTTTGGCTTGCTTACTTTCACTTAGCACGAATCATTCCAGGATGCCCTTTCACCCTCTTCTCTTAGACCTATCTCACCAGTTCCAGAATTAGCTTTACAGCTTCCACATAGGGTGGGTTTTGTGCTAAAAAGTTAATTACAACAAAATGTTATGCAATGCTTACTGATTTTGTAGCAAAATGTTTACATAACAACAAGAAAAGAAATATCGTGCTATCATGGCTTAAAGTGTAAGTCTTGAAAATTTTATGAGAAGTTACACACAAGAATTTTAACATATCAGATTTGTGCATCATTTATACTTTTGTATTTACCAGAAATGTGTTTTCTTTGACTTGAATACCAGCAGCCTTAAAACTGTTCAAGAGTTATGTGTACTGTATATCTGTAGGGAATAAAATAGGCCAGGAAAACAAAAAACTCCAGGACTGTTAGGACGGTTGGGATGAAAGCGGCAGCCAAAGGAAGAAACCAGGAGAGGGAAGAAGTGAACCACAAGTTGGGAGCTGGCCAGAGTGTTTTTAGTCTCTGTCTGACAGCCTCCGTGCCCCATCTCTTATTAAAGTGGGCCTTAGCCGGGCGGTGGTGGCGCACGCCTTTAATCCCAGCACTCGGGAGGCAGAGGCAGGCGGATCTTTGTGAGTTAGAGGCCAGCCTGGTCTCCAAAGCTAGTTCCAGGAAAGGCGCAAAGCTACACAGAGAAACCCTGTCTCGAAAAACCAAAAAAAAAAAAAAAAAAAAAAAAAAAAAAAAAAAAAAAAAAAGTGGGCCTTTGGTAAGGACACACAGCATAGTTCATTTGCAAGTGCATAGATAGCTCCGTGGAGAGCTTCCAAATCAAGATCACAGAGGTTCTACGTGACACCAGCCGCTAGTGAGTCAGTCTGGCCTTGGAACTGATAGAGCTGTAGAAAGAGGCTCATGAACTGTAGTAGATACTCCTGGTACAGCATCTAAAGTATCTTTCAATCATCCTTAGTCTCTACTACACTCCACTTGTAATGCCAGGCTAATAGACCCTCTTTGAGTTTTCTAAGGATTAATTGCCCTTCTGCATGAAGTTTAGCAGCAGTTCAGAGCAGAAATGTTCAATAATACCATCTATTTGTCTATGAAGTGGCAGCATCGTGGAAGGAAATGAGGGTAAGTCTGACCAGAAGCAACATCCATGATCTATTTTCCTGAATGTTTCATATTTCTTCATGTCATAGTTTAAATATAAAACACTCCTCACAGGCTGGTTGTGTGGAACACTTGGTTTATAGGGAGTGGCACTATTTGTAGGGTCTAGAGACACTGCTGTTGGGAAAGCTGGAGAAAGTAGGACACCTTGGGGAGGTCCTTGTGAGTATCTGCCCCTAGCTTTTTCCTGTTCCCATTGCTGTGTTTCCTGATAAGCAAGAGGTAGGTGGTCATTAACTTTTACTTAGCATGAATCACTCCAGGAAGCTCTTTCGCCCTCTTCCTTTAGAACGATCCAGGAAGCAATCCAGAGGTATCCAGTCTGAATGGACATTCAGACTGTCACAGCCACATGTTTTGTCTCACATCAGGTGTAGACACATGAAGCAAAGTGACCATGATTGAAGTAGCAAGCCAAAATAAAAGCTTCCTCCCCTAAGTTGGCCACAATGCGTGTTGAGTAAGGAGGAAAGAGAAAGCTTGAGAGGAAGGAGGAAGGCTGAAGCAAAGCAAACTGCTGAAGGAGAGCGATCTCTGGCTTCTCCACCTAGGAGAGATTCCACATCATTCTTTACAAGTAGGGTATTCATTTTATAAAAACAGTATAACTTTATTTATGTGAAGGAATATGAGAAGTAATATGTATTTTGTCTGTACTAAATAATACCAGAGTGAAATATTCTAGATATCAATATTTTATTTTGTGTGTCATTCATATAATGAGCAGATGGCTTTGGATATATTGGGTAAAGAGCAGTCTTGGAATTTAATTTTCCAAGGGTACAAGTTCAATCTTGAACATGAAGAAAGAAAGAATCCATTCAGCTTACTAAGTTATCAAACCACATGTAGTAATGTATTCTGTGGTCTATTATAATTAGCTTAACTCCTTTAGGAAAAATATATAAGAAAAATAAGTATGAAATAATATATGGATACCAATATGTTAATAGACATAAAAACACACAAATTCATAGATAGATGAGAGATAGATGATAGATAGATGCACACATAGATACCAAGTATGAAATGAAAAAAAAGCAATAACAATTAGTTTTGCTGGAAGATACTGGGTAAGGAGCAATTTTATAAAAGATTTATTTTATTTATGTAAATGACTGCTTTGCCTGAATGAAAAATATGCAGGAAATGCAAGCCCAGTGCCCACAAAATTCAGAAGATGGCATCAGGTCCCCTGCAATGGAGTTATGGAGATTTAAAAGCCACTATATGGGTGCTTGGGACTGAACACAGGTTCTCTGCAAGGACAAGTAATCTTAGCTGTGGAGCCCACTCTCAAGAGGCAATTGAAAAAAGATTTTAAAGGTTTATAAGTACTGACATGGCTTTAAGTTCCAAACACTGTGAGTGGTTTGGCAAAAATAGAGGAAAGGAAGGCAGGAGAGAAGGATTCCCCTTTAAGAACACTGGCTGCTTCCCAAGGATCTGGTTTTGATACCCAGCACCCACACGGTGGCTAACACCATCCAAATTCCAGTTCCAGGGCATCTAATGTTCTCTTCTTGCCTCTGTAAGCAATAGTTGTTCAAGTGGTGCACACATGTACATGCAGACAAAACATCCATTCACATAATAGAAAATAAGCAAAAGGTAGTGAAATAAAACTTCTTTTTTGTATTTTTATTATTGCTCTCTTCATATTTTCCTGGAAGATATTCATTTTGCATATACATGTGTGTGTACATATAAATATATATGTACACACACATGTGTGTATGTATGTGTGTGTTTGTGTGGTGTGTGTAGATGTTTCACTTTTACTTTTTTCAGTGACTCTAAAACACCATCTGGGGAAGAATATCTTTCCTGCTCTCAGTCTTCTTTAGTTGCATATGGTAATTTGGGTAGGGTTGAGGCCTCATGGGCTTCCTGCAGTCCACTCTGGCAGGTTCACTGCTGTTGTCTTTGTTCAGATCAGGTTTAGACAGTCACGTTGATGATATTTTATGCTGTAGTTCCTGGCATTCCAAGGAGATACAATCTCATAGCAAACTTCCTGATCTTTCAGCTTTTTTGTTTTTCTTCCTCCATTTCCTGAGACTGAGATGCGGAAGTTGATCTGTAGATGTTTCCATCAATACTGTACTTCACAACTCTGCGTTTTGTTTGACTGTGGTTTTCTATAAGGGTCTCAGTAGCTGCAAAAGCAAAGCAAGTATAATGGACCATTGGCAGCAGGGAGTGGAGTAAAATAGAGAGATGAATAGGATAAATGGGAAAAGAGACTGTGAAAAATGAATACAGAGAAAGTAGAGAGGAGGGAAAATAACAGTAAAGATATCTGGAAAAGTCATAAGAAATCATACTATTATCTACATATCTAAAACAGTCCCCACAATAGATGTAAGTCTGTATAAAATATGCATATACAGTTTCAATGAGATTTTTCTCATCTGAGTTGACAGTACTCCCTCCAAGAGCCAAAGATCATCTAGCAAAAATCCCAACACCTCTTTTGAGTTGTTGGTAAGAGTTGTGCAAGACACTACCAAAACTTTACAGGCTATTGTTGTGGCCCTTAGTTGTCTCTGCCTTGGAGGTGAAAGGTAAGTCACTGTTGCTGAAGACACCACACACTTGAGAAACAGTGTCTGCAGAGCTCTGAGCTGGAATTTATCTGAAAGTCTCCTCCATAAAGACTAGATTTCATAATACCTGAAGGTGTCATGTAAACCTCCAAAGGAGAGAAGCAACCAACAGTTCTACCCAGCAAAGAAGCCTCTGAATCCCAACCATGACCAGCATGTAAAGGTAACATTAAGGATGCAATAGCGGCATACACATCTTGGCACTAATCGACAGCTCTCTATTTGGACATAAGACCAACCAAGGAAGAGATAATATAGGCCTGATACAAGAAACTTAGACAACTTCCTGGGGTGGGTGAAATCAAGGATCTTGCAGAAGAACATCCAACTTCAACTTTACTAAACCAACATACTCTCTATCGTCTAAATATACATCCTTAGACTATAGATAAGTGAAGTCCTTACCCTGTCCTCACCAAGGAATATTTTCTCTACTACTTTAATACTTTGTCACTTGGAATATTTTTTTTCCTTTTTCTCTTCCTCTCCCTGCTCCAGTTGTCAGGGAATATTTTTTTTTTTAAGATTTTATTTATTTACTATGTATACAGAAGAGGGCGCCAGATCTCATTACAGATGGTTGTGAGCCACCATGTGGTTGCTCGGAATTGAACTCAGGACTTCTGGAAGAGCAGTCAGTGCTCTTAACCTCTGAGCCATCTCTCCAGCCCATCAGGGAATATTTTGTATGTCTTTAATTTAAGGAAAATCCAATAATGTTCCACTTTGCTGGTATTAGAATTCTTTCCATCAATTCAACTTCTTTTCTTTTATTCTTCTTGACTTTCCCTTACCTGTGGTTTTACAGCCTCTTCTTTTCTTTGCGTATTTTCATGCATTTCTTGGTGGGTGCATGACTTATTTTTCTACTATACAATTTCTCTACAAATATTCCTAGACTTCCCCAAACCTCCATCCATGTGGCCTGTGCATTTCCTCATCATTTTGTGTAGTAATTTTCACATGTTGACATTTTAGAATGTGTGAGGTGTTGCATGATAACCTTATAAAAAAAAAAGCACGGCAATTTTGTAATAAGCAATTTCAATGAAGTTGTACCATTGGCAAATATTAGGAGCATGAAGGCCCTTGTGCTTACAGACAGCACTAGGGAAATCAGGAATGTTAAACATGCAGGATCGTCTTTTCGAGGGAAAAGATGCATAACTTGTTTTCCATCTGGAAGGCTGGGACTGGCAGTGGCTTATAGTTTAGATAATCCTTTTAGATAATCTGTAGGACCAGGCCCTATATGGTTTCCCCAGTCTCCCACAACCAGGACTGGATTTGACTAATGATCTTGATGACATTTGTGTTATCTGTATGTCCAGAGGCTCCCCCAAATTCTGATAATAGGATCAGAGGTTGCTAATAGTCCAGATGACCTCTCTCTACCCTATCTGTATGACCAAGACCAAATGAGATCTTCCCCTAGGCTCTTAAGGTAACACATATAGCCTATATTGAGAACCCCCTTTCATGGAAGAATGACATGTACTTTGAGAAGAGTTTTTGCTGTAATTGTGCCTCATTGTGCACAGGAGATTCGGTTACACCAGGAACCTGTTTTCCAAATTATACTGAACTTAAATATGGTGACAATAAACTGCCTGGTATCAGATTTTAGAAATTTGAACCAATATCACTACTGAATTGCATTAAACTGGATTTCCTTCTTGCCTCACATGGGTGGTTACTCTGCTGGCCTTGGTGTTTGCACAGACCCCCACAGGCATAGAAACCTGGTAATCCAGTACTATAGTGGGAGAGAGGTGGTCCCATTATATGCTTGATTTTCATTTCCAGGATGTCATCTTAAATACTTCATCCTGAAGGGTATAATGCTGCTAACACACCAGTGCCACTTAGAGAGGAGAGTCTGTAGCTGGCAAGTTTTCTCTCCTGGTCCTGCCAAGCCCCAGCAGTTCAACATCCCACATATAAAATAAACACACAGACACTTATATTATTTAAACTGCTTGGCCATTGCTCAGGCCTATCATTATCTAGCTTTTACTCTTATATTCAGCCCATTTCTATTAATCTATACTTTGCCACATGGCTTGTGGGTTACTGGTACCTTACATAGTCCTTGTCCTGGCGGTGGCTGCAGTTTCCCTCTCTGCCTTCCTGTTCCCTCAATTCTCCTCTCTATTAGTCCCGCCTGTACTTCCTGTCTGGCTACTGGCTAATCAGTGTTTTATTTATACAGAGTAATATCCACAGCAAGAGTCCTTGAAATTGTCTATACAATTATATTAATCCTTTAGTGAGGGAATTCTCATGACCTGCACATTTTTCAAGGGTTCCCACTTTTCAACACTGAAGAATGGAGATTCAAGTTTCCATCACTTGAATATCTTTATTTTCAGAGTAAAGTTTTATGAGTGAAGCAAGCATAGGTTATATATTATTCTAAGGGGCAGCTACATAGTCAATGTTTCCACACGATTGACATTTATTTCTTCCAAACAGCAAACTATTACCACGGTCCTTGTGACCACCACAACAAAAAATCCTTAATAATTTAGTCTTTAATTGTTATCCTTTTATGACTAGATTTCAGAAATGATGGTAATGACAATGAATCATCAACAATCCAGCAAGATACCCTGGGCAGGGGGGCATGATAGCTAACACCATTGCATGATGCTTCTACCATGGGTTCAACATTCATGACTTTTCTCCATCAAATGGTAAACCTTGACTAGCCAGATGTCATCCACACCCAAAGCACTTTCCTGATTATTTCTTAGACGTTTAAGAAAGCATGCCACACTTTTAGTCAGCATATCTCTGAGCCCTATGCTCCATGTGCCACGAGAGAAGCCAAAGAATTTCCACGTGTTGCTTGCCTCTGATATTAAGTCAGTCAGATGTTCATCAAGTTTATTGATCCCTTGGGATTCTGTCTTGGCCAGTTCTGAAATGTACCATTTCCCTTCAATGATTAAGTCCTTTTGATTCCATTCAGTTTTATTAATGCAATTTTGAGTGCCAAAGTTAGACTGAGTCCGGCAAAGTGCACTCTGCATTGTCACTTATACCACTCCAAAGGAAAATATTCAATATTCAGTGGTTTTCAATAGCAAGGAAGAAGCTGCCTCTCAAAGGAGTTATGTGTAGAAATTGCCACTATTTGTCTATGACCTGAGAGGCTGATGCTTTCAAGTGGATGAAAAATTCCAGTCCATATAAATGGGAACTAAGGACACCTATAACTCTATCAGATTAGCAGGTTCGAAGGGTTAAGGCACAGTTTCTAATCTACAATTTCTCAGCTTGTTTCCAAGGCCTACTGCTGCAGTGATACTCAAAGTTAGCAGTATTAGTGCTCACTTTGATAAGAAGATCAAAGAGACCTTGACATATGCTTTCTTAAATTAAAAGACCAGTTTGTGGGCCTTCTTTGTGTTACTGGCTAGGACAAGTCCAACAGTTTTTAGTTGGTGATGTAACAATTATATGCTGACTCCTAGGCCAAGTGGTCTTGGTGTATGGTATACCAGGATCTACTTCCTGAAGCATGATCCTAATTAGTCTTATCAGTAAAAACCAGGTGTCAAATATCGGGGTAATAACCTGAAAGATTAGAGAAGCAAAGGAGCAGCCACTAGTTACTTTTTACCTCTCTGGATTTTTGAACCAAAAGGGGGCCAAGGTCCTGTATCCATCCACCTTATATTCCTGTCTCCACCTCCCAAGTGTGCTAGGATTAAAAGTGTGAGCCTCCCAAGTGCTGGAATCAAAGATGTGAGCCTCCCAAGAGCTGGTATTAAAGATTTGAGCCACCACAGCCCAGCTTCTATGGTTAACTAGTGGCTAGCTCCACCCTCTGATCTCCAGGCAAGCTCTATTTGTCAGAACACATACAAAAATTGTATAACAACTTTCCATCTCTATTTTGAAGCTTTTAAGAAATTGACTACTGTTTTGAAGGAATTCACACAAGACTGTGGGTATTTGCGTCATTTCCACTCTACTCTTTACCACTCTAGCTCTTTCCCTGGTGCCCTTCAACCTTACCACTTCTTTAATTATTGCTGTGTGTCTATGTATGTATGCATCTATACAGTCTAATATATATATATATATATATATATATATATATATATATACACTTGGGAGGTGGAGACAGAAATATATATATTTGGAGATGACCTGTTGTAACAGGATAACCTATCAGGGGGCTGATCCTAGGAGAAGAAGACTAGTTATCCCATTCATAGTAGCCATTAATTGTTTATAGCTCTTAATCTAGGGTTGGGACTTGTAGATTTAAACCCATCCATTTTTGGCATTTCAATTGATTTTGTCATTGTTCAGGGCTTGTGTAGGTGATCATCTATCTTGTTAAGATTTTGCAACAAGAGCAAATCCCTGTTATGTAGAAGATACTGTCTTAAAGCATATGTTCTAGCCCTTGGGCTCTTATGATCTTTCAGTCTCCTTCATTGTTTGAGCTTTATGCAGAGGGGTTGTGTTGTATTTGTATCAATTGGGAGTGGATACCTCCAGTTAGCTGTTCTCTTAATTTTGACTAGTTATGGATTTCTGTGATAGTTTCCTATTTGCTGCATGAATAAATTTCTTTGTTGAAGGTTGAGACATACACTTACCTGTGGCTATAAGCATAGCTCCTGAGAATATAATAGGGAATTCTCAGGAGCTATGCTTATAGCCACAGGTAAGTGTATGTCTCAACCTTCAACAAAGAAATTAATTCATACAGGTCTAGTAACATGGCAGTAACAGGTTTTCCTCAAGGGTTTGACCAGAGACACTAAATTGCTGACATTGTCATAGTATGTGCTACAAATTTACTTGCAGCTTGTCCTGAACCAGCAAAGTAAAATCCCTTTTCCATTCACTATACAGTGCTGATTTTGTTTAAATGATCCAACCCATTAGAGTTTGGAAAAATTTTGGTGGAAAGTGGAAAGAGATGGTTCACTAATATTGCTCTTAGTTGTAATAAGCATTTCCTTTTCAGATGGTAGAGATGTCTTGGGTCACCAAAACACAAATTGTCAATTAATACAACACATTTATGATGGGAACTTTGATCAATAACAACTGAAGTATTCCACAGGGTCCTTCCTTCAAGCACACAGTCACCAGAAGAGAAGAACCACAATGTAGTGCATATCATTAGTTTAATTTTCCCTCACCTTCCCCCCTGCCAAATGGAAGTAGTTTCATGTAAACTACAGTCGCCTCAAATCACAGGAATGTCTGAATGTATTTGTCTTCTATATACCATTTAAAGGAATTTGGGAGGTTCATACTCCATAGTACGCTCTACTGATCATAATAAAAAACAGTGATAGCTAATTGTTAGCTAATATTATTTTCCTTTATTATCACATCATTTTTCTAAAACACTAGATGAATGAATTCATTCTTCTAAAGAATTTCATCAGAGATGTTGTTATATAGTTGAAAGCATGCCTAGAGCATTTCCTATTAGATACTGTAAATATCTTAATGCTACAACTCTGTCCTTTATTTTATGTACTATATTCAATGATGACTCAAATAATATATAGAAAATCACTTTTATAAGTGCATCTTGCAACATTCCACTGTAGGGCAAGTGCAACTGGAGGTTAACTTTTGGATATTGCTTTGTATATACATTAACATTTAAAACTGTTTTCATAATTAAGCAGCTAGAAAAGTGCCAGTTCCTTTAGGAATTTCATTTCTCCTTCAGCATAAATTTATCATTTTGTTACAACAGAATAGTAGTATGCCGTAATGGCTTTTTGTGGAAACAAATATTTGCATGAGTGCTTGGAAGAACAAAACTATTATACCTGACAAATAGCTTAACTTTGACTCTTTGTAAAATTGTACTTTACATTATCTTCTCTATGTTTTCAACAATGAAGATTGTAATAATATTGAAGAGGAGGGCTGGAGAGGTGGCTCAGCAGTTAAAAACCCCAGCTGCTCTTCGAGAGGCCCTAAATTTGATCTTAGCATACAATAGCACCTCACAACACCTGTAACTCTGGTCCCAGGAGATACAATGCACTATTCTGGCTTCCATGGGCCCTGCATTTATGCCGTACATGCAGACAAAATACTCACACACATAAAAACTCAAAAACATTGAAAGAACTAGACTTCTATTTTAATGTGCTTTATTTAAGTATTACTTAACACAATTTACAGTATTAAGTCATGATTTCTAATATGTTAGTTTCAGGGTATTAATTTCTTTTTGGAAGAAGGTTCAACATTGTTCAGTTGGTGACTGATCAATTTATTTGAAAACTCTTAGTTATTTGATATCCTTGGGTACAATCACTAGTAAAAGAAATTTGGAAAAAGGATTTATCCCATAATAGTTCACAAGAGTGAAAGAAACAAATACTGACAAGAGAACTTGGTCAATACTGTAAACTGTGCAGTGGTAAGTTGCTGCTATAATTACTAATTTCAGTTGTCAACATAATTGGATTAAAGAATCTCCAGAGAACTTGCAAACCATTACTTCTGGGTATCTGTGATGGTATTTTGAAAGTGTTTGTAGAAGTGATTGCCATGTATAAGTGCAATCAGTAAGTGAGATATATTCTCAAAGGAGGCACATGTGACTTCTCAAAGAGCTAGGGACCTCATTAGAATGCAAACAGCAAATGATAGATCTTTGGAGTCAAGAACTCTCCTATAACCAAGACCCCTTAGATTATCAGGCTTTTGGCCACATATTGAGTTACATAATTTTTTTCTTGATTCTGAAACTCTAGAGATTTTTAACAGAGCTATTTTGAAAATGTGAGCACATCCAGCTTTTGGAGAGCTATTTCAGGGCTTAGTTTTTATAATTACATGAACCTAGTCCTCCAATAATCCCAAATTTCTCTACTATTCTTTCATCTTTCCTCTCTTTCTATTTCTTCTTTTCCAATACTGTTTTTCTCCTGTATATCCCTCCATTTCTTATTGGTGCTTTTGATTTTGGAAATGCTTCCTAATAAAACCTATGAACAATTAGAACCTTAAACCTCAGCTGCACATAAATGATTTTGTCAAACTGACATTATTCCAACAAAATCAAACCGAAAGCTATTCACCCAAATGGCAAGATCACTCAAGGTCTGGGATACTCTCAGGAAGAAAACAGATGCTTTAGATAAACTCATGACTAAAAGAATATAAAACAGTCGAAGGAAAACGATTTTAAATTTTTATTTCCAAGCAATACCTGGCAGGGCTCCTGAACTCAAAGCTTTCTGGCTCTATTGTGTCTGGGTGTGCAATAAGTCAGCTCAACATGCTAGAAGGATGTAGCAAAGTGAAGGTACTCACCTTGTGCTGGATGAGAAATAGATTCAGAGTGGAGGAAGAGAGCAAGTGCAAAATTTATTTTAAAAACGCGAAAATGACTCATGTCCTTCAGTTATTCCCTACTTCCAAATAAACCACTGAGATAAGAACTCAAACAGATTATTCATGCATGTTCATATGCTAACATGATTATGACCTAATAGACTCTCAATACTGCTTCTTGATGAGGATGTAGGCTCCAAACTAGGAGTCATTTAGGAGGACCCTTCAAATTCACACATAATATTTACTGTGCTAGAGAAGTCACAGGTAGAAGAAAGAAGAAAATAGACCTCAAAGTGAGTCTTCTAACAGTTTAAAAAAGTCAATTAAACATAAATGAAATGACTTAGCAAACAAGAAACCATATACACTGGGAAACAATTGATATTTTAATTCAAATATTCTGACCATTAAAAAATTGTACAAGAGAAAGAGTGAAATGTCTTTACAGATGAATGAATTGTGCCTATACACACCTGAAAAAAAGCAGATATATTATGAGATAAATGGAAACATAAATAAAAGTACTGGCTGTAAGGGAGTAATTTCCCAAAATTGTTTTCCTTCGACTGTTTTATATTCTTTTAGTCATGAGTTTATCTTCAGCATCTGTTTTCTTCCTGAGAGTATCCCAGACCTTGAGTGATCTTGCCATTTGGGTGAATAGCTTTCGGTTTGATTTTGTTGGAATAATGTCAGTTTGATAAAATCATTTATGTGCAGCTGAGGTTTAAGGTTCTAATTGTTCATAGGTTTTATTAGGAAGCATTTCCAAAATCAAAAGCACCAATAAGAAATGGAGGGATATACAGGAGAAAAACAGTATTGGAAAAGAAGAAATAGGAAGAGAGGAAAGATGAAAGAATAGTAGAGAAAGTTGGGATTATTGGAGGACTAGTGAGAAAATACAGAAGCAGAAACATTTAATAATATAGTATCTGGAAGTACTTTATAGTAGGGAAAAAAGCATGAATACTTAGCTCTAATATTCAACTCTGATTTAAATAATAGAAAGAATATCAAGCAAATTTTCAGTTGAATATACTGACCTGAGATCTTGAATAGATATTAAGAATGTTATTACATAACAAATTTATGCTTTCATATACATACCAAGATTTTCTTTCTTGAGTTATATTTGTATAGATCAAAAAGGACCATTCAGAGTCCATAGAAAGCAGTCTCTGGCTTTTAAGTATAAAATGAACAATAAAGGATACAGATGTTTGGAAGCTGTAATGGATTTTACCTAAATTTCTATAATATTTTTTTTAATTAAAAGGATTACCAAAATCTTCAGAATGTGTAAAATATTAAGGCTGATGTTTCTGGGTCTGCTGTACCTTCATCTGGCAGAATCTATGCTTGATCATGAGCTCATTGGTCCCATCATACGACACATGAAAGCATCTGGAGGTTCTCTTAATGGGGCCAAGCTGACTCCTATGACATTTTCCTTTGAAAGAATTCCTCTAAAGGCTAAGAACAGTCAATGCTAAGAAGTTTAAATGATGATAGCAGCTGAGTTCCAGAGAAGCATCTTGACCACACTGAAGGTCCTGTGGACTCAGATAACACCAGGAAAGCATCACAGGTGTCATCAATAGCACTTATCTACAGGTACCAAGCATGGTTTTGCTCGACCTTAATTCATTTACTAGTCTTCTGAAATTATTTCTCTCACTAATACTGCTAAAAAGTAGTAGCAGAATTAAATTAATACACTATTATACAGACTTTGATTTAAGCCTTTTTGTATGTTTCTAATTTCCATCCTATTGATGTACATCAATTAGGTAGAGCAGATCCAGAAACATTGGTCTTAATATTTTACACATTCTGATGTAGACAGAGTTTTCCTGTCCTGGGAGATGTTTCCCAAATAACCAACACTGAAACTTAATATTACTTATAAATGCTTTGCCAATAGCTCAGGCTTGTTACATAGCTCTCACAAAGTAATCCATTTCTATTAATCTATGTACTTCCCCAAGGCTCATGGCTTTTACCTCTATGCCATTTGTGTATCTGACTCATTTTCCCTCTGGTTGCTGACTTCTCTGAGTCCAGCCTTCCTCATCCCATCATTTTCAGTTTGGCTTTCCTGCCTAACTTTATCCTGCTCAGCTATTGGCCAGTCAACTTGTTTATTAAACCAATCATAGAGACATATATTCACACAGTGTACAGAAGGATTATTCTACAGCATTCTGAAGTTTGTTTCTTTTCTTTTTTTTTCTGAATTACTTCTACACTGTCTATAAAAATAACACATTATTTTCAGCCTTTTAATTGTGAACTAGCGATTCCTGAGTGAAGTTCTTTCTAACATTGGGTGGTTGCCTTCTGAGTTTATATATTCATATCTTCAGTTTGTAGAAGTGTTTTGTTGTTATTCTTATTCGAGAAATTTTATGATGTGTTTGTTCAAGGCTCATGTATTAATTTTTATACTTGCATACATGAGGTAACACTTGTGGCTGAGGGTCCATGTACATTTTTATGTGGCGGTCAAAGGCTGATGTTGGGTGTCTTCTTGAATGGCTCTCCACCTTACATATTCAGATCCCTTATTTAGCTAGCCAGTCCCCATTTCTGCTTTCCAAGAGCTAGGATTGCTGTTGAACCTCGATGTTTACCTAGCATGCACTTTTGTTATGGGGGTTTGAACTCTGATCCTCATGTTTTCACAGAAAGTACTTTACTTACTGACTCATCTACAGCCCTGGAGACTCCTTTGTAATTTTTGTCATTGCACAGATACTGAAGCTAAATGTTAATACGTTATTTGTTAATACTTAGACACACTTTTTAAAAGTACATTTGTGAGTAGCAATACTTTAGCGTTAGATTTTGATCCTTGGATCAGCTTTTCCAGAATTACTTGACATTCTCTATAAGCACAATTAATAAACTTGGTAGATTCCCAAATCCAGGTATTAGACCTAAACTGGTACAAACTTACTAGGGATTTCTTTAATAAATATTAGTTTGATTGATTAATACATATATGCTATGATAAGACTTTGAGAGTAGAAGACTTTGGAAGCTTATAAATATTAATCATGATTGCAAATACCTCATTACTTTCATCTTAGGTCATAGTTAAACAGAAATGCCCACACAGGAATTGTAAGTGTTCTGCTGGTGAAGAAATCAACATAAAGATATGATTCTAATATTTATACTTTAGTTTTAACTTACATCCTTCATTCTCTAGTTGACCTGTTCATAAGCTGTACAGGTTCCATGATATCTATATATTTTGACTACAGGAAGTATTCATATTTTGTGGAAGAACATTCTCATTTAATTGTCATTTTAATTTCAACTTAAGCAAGAGTACATGGATACAAATGTATATATTTATATAACTTTGGGCTCTGAAACATACTTCTTATATAATAAATTACAATAAATGGATGATTACCACTCATGTATCATATAGAATTCAATGTGTCGATTAAGAACATGATGTTCTGTTTGGGTCTTATAGCCAGAAACTGAGAATAATCTCTCATTTATCATCATCATTTTGAGGAAAATATTTTAAACCAATATACTTTATCCTATCTAAGATTTGAGGTGCTATGTAAAATACATCTTCAATTTATTTGGATGCATATATGTGTCATATTTGATATAGTGACCTAATATCCTCCCTTTAAATCATAAACTTATGATGGTTTTTTAGAAGCTTTTATTATTCTGTTGAGTGAATTTTGTTCAGCCCCTTTTAATTCAAAGTCAGCATCACTGGAGCATTTCTCATCTAAAAATCAAACAATTCTTCCTCTTCTCCCAAGACTTTTAAAATTAAGCAGAAGCTTTCTCCAGTGATCCAGCTATTATTTTCTCTTCCTTTCACAGAGGAAGAAATATCTGCTACATCATAGGCTCATAGGGAGAGTTTTCAAGGTTTCATGGAGTTGCTGCCACAGTGGTAGAGTTCTTCCTTTCTGAGTAGTAGAAGTTTTCTTTTCTCCAAGCTAAAAGAATATTATTACGTCAAGTAGCTTGAGTTGATATACACAATGTAATTTTATGAGATTGCATTTTAATATGTTTTCTCCAATGATGTCATAGTATTTATAAATCATCATTGTATAATATCAAATTTTAATAAACTTTGATATTTTAAAGGAAGCCTGCATCAAAATTGATGAGCTCTATTAATAACTCAACTTTATTTGAAAAAAATTAGTTAACATCTCTGAATATCTGCCTTGTTATCTTTTTACAAATTTTATGAAAATTTAATTAGCATAAATATTCCATGCAACCAACAAAATAGGAACAATTTTTAATAATATTATTTTATATTATACTAAATATTGAAATTTCATGTTTTTTAGTTATTTCATCATAACATCAAGAAATCTTCAGTTCTCAGAAACTTCATGTAGAATTATGTTTGATTATGAATTGAGCTATTTAGTACCAATATAGTTTAGTTTTAATTCTTTCCAAATCTTTATGAACTGAACTGAACTGTCCAGAGATGTTTTATTCAATTTAGTATCCTTGCAGATTTATGATTAAATCAGCCTCAAGGCCTCTAAAATCATTTTCTTTTTTACATGAAGCATTCCATACTGACCCTTGAGTAATACATACAGGTGAAGTGTGCTACCTCATCATAGTAATAGAGTGTAGTCCATAAAGAATCGTTTTTGAGATAAATGTCCTGACTTTTGTAGAAAAATCACATTTCTTAGATTAAAGAAATGATGCACTTCATCTGTCTTCCTATTAGAATCATTCATTCTGAAGTGGCCATACAATATTTAAAATACTAATACAGGCTTTGGCAACAGAAGCAATATTTAAGATGATAATTATAATTGTGCTTGAAAGTATGAGGAATAAAAAGATACTTCTAACAAAGTCGTTTTTTTTTTTTAATCAAGTCAGTGTAGAAACTCAGGTCCTTGTGCATGCTAATCAAATCTTCTATCACTTATCTACATTTCAATCTCCTAATAACTATTACTTATTAATTAAAGGGACTAAGACAGTTATTAACCAACTGAAATCTTGGAATTTAAAGAATAGAATATAGTGGATTTATATTTGTAAGGAATTAAATTTACGAAAATTTTTTTGTGAATTCAAACAAATGCAAATACAGAAAGATTTAGAAAACTCAGAATGAATAATTTCATTAGACAGGAATTTATAGTTCTGCCATTGAGAAAGGAGACAAATCTAGCTGCAGATAAAACACTGGCTCATTTGTCTCCCTTGAGCTTGGCCTGGATATTTTATCTCTTAAAAGTTCTGTACAGGGACTTGGTAGAGGTAGGTCCCTCCAGAGGAAATATAATCTAGATTTTCAAACTATGGGGTAGGAATTAAATATTTTACAGTATTTAGATGAACAACATGAATTCAAGAACATTTCCATTGTGTATGAAATAAATAAATTTGTCCATCATAAAAGAAAAATGTTATGTTTTCTAATAATCCTCAAAATGTAACTAAGTGCATGAAAAAATAATTAAGAGATAATGAAGCTTGTCAAATTATTTCCTTTTAAAAATTTTTCATACAATGTGTATGATCATATTTTTCCCTTCCCCCAACTCTTCCCATGTAATCTTCACCTCCCTTCCCTATTTCCCATTTTCTCTTTACCACTCCCCACTCTTTGCCTCTGTCTCTCAAAAAATGGGGAAAAAAATCAAGGTAATTAATAATAAAAACAAACAAGGCAAAATATAGCAAAAATATTCTCACAAACAATAAAACAAAGCATGGGGTCAATTTTGTGTTGGCCAACTTCTTACTTCTGGGCTCCGAGTCTGCCCTGGAATGGTTGGTATGTCCAGTGACATTCCATCAGAGAAAACTGATTTTTGCCTTTCCAAGCAAGTTTCAATTGTAGCTAGTTTCTTGCTTAGAGGCAGGGTTTTGTGGTTCCTTTTCCTTCTCCCTGCAGGGATTTTGGTGGTTTGAATTTAGGAAACAATGTCCTCTAGACATGACTAGACTGATACAACTATGAGCTCATATTATTTGATTTTGTTTCTGAGTTTTTTTTTTCTTTACATCTTGTATCCATAGTGCTTACAATAGTGTATGGACCTTTTCTAAGTAGTTACTTAAGTTTGACTAAATGGTGTTTTCAAAACTACAAAAGGAAGTAGGCAATGTAACTTCAATGTAGTTGAAGATTTATGTTGTCTTTGAGCATAGACATTTCCCAAGTCATGATTCCACCATTCTCTTCATCAGGAACAATGGTTGTATTGTGTCCCTGGAGATAGAACTATGTATTTCATTTACTCATTGTAGAATGAGTCACTCTTAACACTGCTTGCTACTTAGAGGTACTACTGGATGTCAATCACATTCTTTTCACTTCTTTTCTTTCTTTCTTTTAGCTCTGCACCTTGCCTGGGTAGCAAAATAGAATTGACTCTGTTGGTGGAGGTGTACAAGAGCCAGTCTCAAAGTTGTGGTCATGGGAGAGCTGTTCCTACTAGTCACCTGTCTTATGGTTGCAGGGGTGCGGGAGAGATACTAGTCCTTGTGGTGATATTGTGTTCCCCAAAATATTGTGCACCCCAATGAACTTCTCTGGGGTCAGAGAACAGAACAAGCACTAGACACAGAGGCCAGAAAATGGTGGCACACACGCCTTTAATCCTATCACTTGGGAGGCAGAGATTCACCCGAATCTCTGAGTTTAAAGCCACACTGGAAACAACCAGGCATGGTGATTCACCCCTTTAAGCCCAGGAAGTGAACCTTTAATCCCAGGAAGTGATGGCAGAAAGCAGAAAGGTATATAAAGCATGAAAACCAGGAACTAGAGCTGGTTAAGCTTTTCGGCTTTTATCAGCACAGTTCAGCTGAGATCCATTTGGATGAGAATTCAGAGGCTTCCAGTCTGAGGAAACAGGATCAGCTGAGGAACTGGCGAGATGAGGAAGCTGTGGCTTGTCCTGTTTCTCTGATCTTTCAGCGTTCACCCCAATACCTGGCATCAGGTTTGACTTTGTTAATAAAGAACTTTTAAGATTCGTGCTACACTCCCTCCCTCGTCCTCCCTCACCCCTGCCCATCAAGGCACGAGATGAGTGGGAGAGCTGGCCGGGCATCAGCTGCAACTTGAGCAGCACAAGAGTCAAACCTATTGGCAGAAGTGTGGTTTGGCTAGCCTCAAAGTTGTGAGACCTATTCCCACGACTTGTCTGTCATGTGGAGGTGTGGGTGGAGGAGACCTGCACCCCTTTATACTCCACCCCTGACTGCCTGCAGCAGATGGGCAAGGTGATCATCCTCCTTACCAGCTGTAGCACTGAGAAAGTGGACCCCACCCCACCCCCCACCGCACCTGGGCAGAACAGCAGAGCTGGACCTATTGTCAGAGGTGTGGCCAGCCCCAAAGAAGTGAGTATGGAAGACCTGCCTCCATTACGCATCTGTCGTGTGTCAGCATGGGTGGGAGAGAGATGCCCTCTCTGTCCCTGCCCATCAAGGCCTGAGGCAGGGAGAAGAGCTGCCCTGAGGTCAAAAGCGTGGGAGAGCTGTTTCTGCCCCTCATCAGCTGCAACACTCCAGAGAGTGGCCCCTATACCATGCCTGGACAGCACAGTAGAGCTGGACCGACTCTGAGGATGGGAAAGCAGGAAGAGTCCTAGTGAGTGCCCAGCATTGATCTTGTAGCAGAGACCGGGGGCCTTGAACTAGATCAATGGTTCTTTGCTGTGAAAGCCTACATGTAAAAACGTATGAATAAAGGGATTTACTAGGTGATGCTCTGTGTCACACTGCAGCTTCTGTGGTGAGATTTTTCCCTTCCTTCCTTTTTCTTTTAATCCTTTCTTCTTTTAAATTTTATTTTGTTTTTATTCTGGGGGCAGTGTGGGAAGGGATAGGTTTGTGAGGCATGATGTGAGAGACTCAAGGAATACATAAAAAGAAAGTTAAAAAATAATGATGAAACTCCTTTAATACATTTGTATACATATGGAAAAACTAGTCTGTAGTTTCAGAGACATCTCTGCCCAGTTATGAGATCTAAAATGGTGAGCTTCAGGTTTAGAGAGAAATCCTTTCTTAGAGAAATAGGGGGAGACTGGTAGAGGAGGATCCTTTATGTCTAGCTCTGGCCTCTTCAGAAAGTCACACACATGCACATGAACCACACTACACACACACACTCACACACACATATACACACACACACATACACACACACACAAAGTAAATAAAGAGTAAGCAAATAAATAAATAAAATTCCATGAATAAATACCAGTTGTTCATAATACAACATAGCATGATATTCTACAGATCATTGCCCAATTGTGTGAAATGCAGACTTCTGATACACAGACACTGGCAGAGTAGGCAGACTTGGTTTACCTAACCATTTTCTTTCCTAACTGAGCATGCTATATGTGCTCACCATTTTTTTCCCTCATTTATTTGTAAGGAGAGAGCATGAATACAGTTCCTCATTACCACAAATTATGTAGTTGAGTTTCCTGAATTTGGGGAAATTGCAAGGGTTAGCACATCCTGAGTGTAATGAATTATCCTCACCCTAGGAAACCCATCTTCACGATATTTATATCTCCCCTGCTAGGTAAATATGTGCTCACTAGTGCTAATTTTTATTTAGTACTAGAATTCTGAATTATTCTGATAAAACATGTAGTCTATATGAATGTCCTCAAAAGAGTAAGCTTTTTTTCTTATTTGTAAGTATTTTGTATATTTTACATGGGTTGCTAATTTCATTTTTTTAAAATCTGTCCTTTCACTTGAAATTATGTATCGAAAAGCAGGTAAGTTTAAAGATCTGACCTTGCTTTACATTCTGTTGTTGTTGTTGTTGTTGGTCAATGACCCATATATAGTTTGAAGCTTTAAAAGATAATGTTGAAGCTTTAAAAGATAATGGAGGTCTAGAAGTTCAGTTTGAGATACGACTAATTTCTCAAGATTTGAAGAACAAATTACACGTGAAAGATGACACTGTTGTAATAATGGGTGTGAGAAAATGAAGTCTATTTTCTGTCATTAGATCTATAATTTCACAAACAATGTAGCCTAAATTCTAATACCTGTAATGGGAGTGGAGAGAGTTTGGGTGTTTACCTGACACAACACAGTGTGGCTTTGACAACTTTTCAGAAGGCTGATGGCTTATGTAAAAATCTAAATCATCAAAAGAATCCCACAAAACCATTATCATCACATTTTACAGCTTATTGGAATTTTTTTGACAGTTGAGTTCATCAAAACTGACAACTAACAATTATTAGCATTTCTCCTCACTATAGACTGAAAGAAAAATACTGACTACACCCAGCATTTAAGACCCCAGGAAATGTCATTGTTTCCTTTTTCTCTTAAGAGGATATCAATTGAGATTAACAAAGCAACATGGGTTAATATCTTGGTATGCATAATTGAAGGAATATATGGAGGACTCAGAGTCAGATTCTATAACAATGAAGAGTTAAATAAATGCTGCACAACCAATGCCTTCAACAATGCTGTGAATTCCTATTAATGGAGCAAATTTTATTGAATACTATTATATATTATAAAAATAAAATTTATTAATGACTTTGGTAGATAATGTTTAAGTTTTTAGAAATTCTAAAGTTAAAAGAATAAAAATTATTTTCACTGTATGCTATAATAGCAAATCATTACCATTTTAAATGTTTGTATGACTTGCTATTTTGGCATTGCAAGTATAGACTCACCTAACACACTTAAGTGAGACTCCTCTATGAAAGATAAAAATCAAAGAATCTGTGATTATGAATGTGGTTTGGGAATGGGGCATAGACATTTTGTAGAGTATAAGCATTAAAACTGAGTTGATATGGAATGTAAATAACAGCCAACATTATTTTGGTTTAGGTAGTAGCTTTAAGACAAGAGGGAATATCAGAAAGAGGCTACTGAAATTTCTGTATATGGGTATTCATAACAAAAAAGAAATAATATGATCAATCCCAATAAAGATTCCAATGCAATTCTTCACAGATATTAAAAAAAATTTTAGTTTCATATGGATATCTACACACACACACAAAAAAAACACATAATAGAATAACAACAACAACAATAAAAAACAGGGTAGTGAGCTTGGGTGAGGACTCAGAGACTTTCAGTCTGAGGAAACAGGATTGGCTGAGGAGTTGTCAAGGTGAGGGTGGCTGTGGCTTGCTCTGCTTCTCTGATCTTTCAGCTTTTACCCCAATATCTGGCACAGCAGCTATACAGAAAAGATGAGTGAGGAATCCAACGATGACAAGAAGCCAATGACTAAATTTGAACTGGAGCGAGAAACAGAGCTTCGATTTGAGGTGGAGGCGACTCAGTCAGTGCAGCTGGAGTTGTTGGCTGGCATGGCGGAGATCTTTGGCACAGAGCTGACCAGAAACAAAAAGTTTACCTTTGATGCTGGTGCCAAGGTGGCTGTCTTCACTTGGCACGGCTGTTCTCTGCAATTGAGTGGCCGGACCGAGGTGGCTTATGTCTCTAAAGACACCGCTATGTTGCTCTACCTCAACACTCATACAGCCTTGGAGCAGATGCAGAGGCAGGCAGAAAAGGAAGAAGAGAGAGGCCCCCGAGTGATGGTGGTGGGTCCTACTGATGTGGGCAAGTCCACAGTGTGTCGACTGCTACTCAACTATGCAGTGCGTTTGGGCCGCCGTCCTACTTACATAGAGCTGGATGTGGGTCAGGGCTCTGTGTCCATCCCTGGTACCATGGGGGCCCTCTACATTGAACGGCCAGCATATGTGGAAGAAGGTTTCTCCATCCAGGCCCCTCTTGTGTATCATTTCGGCTCCAGCACTCCTGGCACCAACATCAAGCTTTATAATAAGATTACATCACGTTTAGCCGATGTGTTCAACCAAAGGTGTGAAGTGAATAGAAGGGCTTCTGTGAGTGGCTGTGTCATTAACACCTGTGGCTGGGTCAAGGGCTCTGGTTACCAGGCCCTGATACATGCAGCTTCAGCCTTTGAAGTGGATGTGGTTGTGGTGCTGGATCAAGAACGATTGTACAATGAATTGAAAAGGGACCTGCCTCATTTTGTTTGAACTGTGTTGCTCCCAAAATCAGGGGGTGTGGTGGAACGCTCCAAGGACTTCCGGCGGGAATGTAGGGATGAGCGGATCCGTGAGTACTTCTATGGATTCCGAGGCTGCTTCTATCCTCATGCCTTCAATGTCAAATTTTCTGATGTGAAAATCTACAAAGTAGGGCACCCACCATCCCAGACTCCTGTTTACCTCTGGGCATGTCTCAGGAAGACAATCAGCTCAAGTGAGTGCCCGTCACCCCTGGCAGAGATATGGTGCACCATCTCCTGAGTGTCAGCACTGCTGAGGGGACAGAGGAAAACCTTTCTGAGACAAGTGTGGCTGGATTCATTGTGGTGACCAGTGTGGACCTGGAACACCAGGTGTTTACTGTCCTGTCTCCAGCCCCTCGCCCACTGCCTAAGAACTTCCTTCTCATCATGGATATCCGGTTCATGGATCTCAAGTAGTAATTAGCAAGGAGCCTCCCTTTCTGGGCCGTAGAAATCTGGCCATCACAAAGGCAGAGATTTGGAAACCTTATCAAGGAGCTGACAAGGAACAACTAGTAGAAAGCACATATTCTACCTCTTACAGCAATGGTAATAGCCAGACTCCTGTAACTCTGAACCAAAAGGAGAAACTACGAAAAGAAAATCTGATTATTTTTTTTAAGATCGCCTAAGGTGCCTGCTACTTTAAATATTCCAAGATCCTGGAGAATTCCATGTCTTCCACTGTGCTACCACGAGTTTTTTGTTACTACTCTCTGGTCCATATGTAGTTCTTGTTATATAACTGAGGTGAAAGTGAGATAAAGTTCAAACCTGAAAATAATTATTTTAATAAATATCATTATCATATCATAAAAAAACAGGGTAGTGAAAATATTCCTAAATAATGAAAGAACTGCTGGAGGTACCATCACCACTAACCTCACATTGTACTATAGACAACATGGTATTGGCATAAAAATAGACAAATGGATCAATGAAACTGAATTGAAGACCCAGATATAGGTCTACACACCTATGAACACCCGATTTTATATTTTATTTTTGTAAAGATCCTAGAAACACACACTGGAAAAAAAGCCAACATCTTGAACAAATGGTGTTGGTCAACTGGGAAGGCTGTATGTAGATCCAAATACATCTATACTTACCACCCTGCACAAAAGTCAATTTTAAATGAATCAAAGACCTGGACATAAAATAAGTACACTGAACCCGATAGAAGAAAGTGGGGATTAGCCTAAAAGACATTGGCATAGGAAAAGTCTTTGTGAACAGAACACCATCAGCACACAGGAAATAAGATCAGCACTTAATAAATGGGAAGTCATGAAATTAAAAGCATGGCAAAGGACACCATCATTTGGACAAAGCTACATGCTTCAGAATGGGAAAAGATTGCTACCAACTGCACATCTGATAGAAGACTAATATCCAAAATATATAAAGAACTTAAAAATATATATCAACAAAACTCCAAATATCCCAATTTAAGAAATCTAAACAGGGAATTCTCAAAAGAAGAAACATAATTTTTAAAGAAATATTAAAGACATTTTTAACAGCCCTTTTCATTGGGGAAATACAAATCAAAACTACTTGGTGATCTCATCATACACTAATCTAAATGGGCAAAGATCAATAAAACAAGTCACAACTCATTTGTTGAAGATATGGAGCAAATGAAGTAGTCATCCTTTGCTGGTGGGAGTGAAAATGTGTTCAGTCACTATGGAAGTCACTGTGACAGTTCCTCAGGAACCTGGGAATTGATGTGCCTCAAGAACCAGCTATACCGCTTTGGGAATATACCCTAAGGACTCTATATCCTATCACAAAGACACTTGTTTAACCCTGTTCATTGCTGCTCTATTCAAAATAACCAGAAACTGGAAACAGCCTAGATGTCAGTCAATGGATGAATGGATAAAGAAAATATAGTACATTTACACAAGGGAATATTACTCAGCTATTTAAAACATCATGAAATTTTCAGATAAATGAATGGAGAGGAAAAAAATTATCCTGAATTAGGTAACCCAAGTCCAGAAACACAAATATTGTATATATTCAGTAATAAGAGAATGCTAAGTCTTAAGTCTTCTATAATCCAGCTACAATATTTATAACCACATAGGTTTGATATACAGTAAGTGACTGGGGGAAAGGCTGGATTACCTTAGGAAGGGAAAATAGAACAAGTAGTTAAGTACAGACAGGGAAGGGAGGAGAAGGGATAATGGGATCACATAGGGAGGCAAATAGTAGTGAAGAAAATAGGGAAGGTATAGCTAAAACTAATCCATTTGAGAGGTCATATGGAAACTTAATAAAGTAGAAGCTTCCTAAAATATATACATGTATGAAGACTAAATGGAGTAACCAAATAATGTGAAGACAGTTACCCAAGTGATTATCTCCAGCCACCAAATGAAGCCTCCAGTTCTGGAAATAGGCTACATCTACATTTTTGGAATGAGGAGCCTCATGGGAAATTCCAGAGAACTCAGGCTATTGCCAAGGTTATTTGTTGCTCTCCACACACAGAGGGCGAGTTTCTATTGCTGAAGACAACACCTACACAGCTAATGAACAGAGAGAGGTGGAGCTAGTGACGATCTAGAGCCTTGACTCTTACTGACTAGTGTTCATGGTACTGGAAATTAATCTGCATGCTAATGCAGGAGAAAGGTAAATATCAACCCTGTTACAAACCCTTTGAAGTGATGGCCTGCCTGCAAGATGTTCTAGTGGAACAGTGGCACAAGACTTCTGAGAGTAACTAACCAATATCTGATTGAACTTAAGACCCACTCCGCAAGGTGGAAACCCTTTATGACTCTGCTTGGGTGGCCAATAACCTAAGATAGGCCAGTTTATGGAGAAAGGGAGTATTTATGATTCTACTTTACTCTCTTTTACCCACTCAAGGTTCAGATTTTAATCTAATACTACTTGTGCTTGTGTATGTCTGTAGAAACAAATGTAAATAGATTAGAGGTGGGAATTTATCTGTTAGTTTAATTTATTCTCAAAGGGAAAAAGACCAACAAATTGTAATTTATGCTTCCTTACCAACTGTAAACTTAAGCTGCATATTATTTCAGTTAGGTGTTGGCACACTGATCATAATCTCAGCATGCATCACTAAATTTAACCTTATTTCTGATATACTGCAAAATGTTCTCCCAATGCAGATCCACCATTCTAGAGTTAAGAATAACATATAAAAGACATTTCAGTAAATTTAATTTAGTGTCTATTCTGAAAACCTACAATTTGACTATAAGTAAATGCTGGATACACTAAAAGGAGATCAGTAAACTTCTATCAAACAATACTAAAATTAAATTAAAATCACATAATGAATAATAACTAAAGGATAATGGTAGATGACATTATTGTAGGCTGGCAGTCACAGAATCATTTTTTTCAGTTACTAGCAATAATTTCATATGCCTTATACCTATCACTACTTTTTATTGGCAATATTAATTCACATGAACCATTTTCCCTTTATAAAGAACTTTATCATGTAAAATTTTACTGTCACGTGATTGATTTTATTTTTATTTTTATTCCTCCTATAGGCAATTGAGATTTCTGAGATATTGTCTTACTCTGAAGGTCACGTTTTGAGGGATTTTTCAGGGAAATAGCCTGCCATTAACTCAATGGTAGATTTTCTGAGCTAAAATTGCAGACATGTTGTTATTCCAGTGTTCTGAAAAAAAATTCTCTGACTCTGAAATGTGTTTAATAATGTTCTAGGGGTGTGTGTGTGTGTGTGTGTGTGTGTGTGTGTGTGTGTGTGTGCGCGCGCACACGCACCTGTCAGCTTCCATTATATTAAGTACAAGAATTAGACTATTACAGAGGGATAGTCAGTTTAGTTACTTCAATCTAATTACCTGCAGGAAATGTGGGGTTACCCTAGTACAGGATAGTGACCTGTGCACCAGGAGAAAAAGATCATTGAGAAAAACTTTTCAATGTCTCAAAAATTAATAATGGCACAGTTTCTGGTTTAATTAGAGTATGTTATTTCAATAAAGCTTTATTTCTCTGGGAAATAATACCTGTGAATGGAAATAGAAGGGAAGACCTTGCAGGCGGGCGTATGAAGGCACAATGGTGAGGCATTGCTTGAGTCCAACTCATTCCATGTATGAATTCATAATGTCAACTCTCAATAATATCCTTAAGTATCAGCAATGAAGTACCAGAAATAATTCTCAGACGTATGATGACACATGAAGAATGTATCTCTTCTTGGGTTTCTGGTTGAAATAATATTTAAAACCATAATCACAACATCTTCAAAAGTTCTGGAAATGTGAGACGCTCAAAATTAGTTGAAATTTTTCTCATTTACCTTGCTACTTGGTTGAATTTATTTTATGTTAAAAACTAAATTTAAAAGTCTCATAATCCACACTCTCAATCAATGTGTTTAAAAAACAATTATGAGCCAAGTGTGGTAGCACATGTCTTTAGTCCTAGCATTCAGGAAGCAGAGGCAAATAGATCTCCCTGTGTTTGAGACCAGCCAGTTGTATATAGTGAAGTCCAGACCAAGGGAACTACACAGTAAAACGTTGCATCAAAATAAATAAAAACAATCTTTAAAAATTATTAGAGTCCAGCCAAGTATTAAAACAAGTGAGTTATACATATGTTCTTGCCAAGCAAGGTTTTCAAATGACCCAATAACATATAAGATAGTCATTCTTTTTAACAATTGGGTAATAAAAATTAACAACACAATGACAAACAGGTCCTATATCAGTTTAAAGGATTAATATCAAGATTAATCTAATTGTCAGTTCTTGCTGAGACTTCCTTTAGACATAGAAAACTGAATATATAGCATGATAAAAATACATACCTTGATTATAATCAGGCCTAGAAAATATAGGTGCAGTTGATTATTCTAGTATCCTTCATGAAAGATTTGGCTTTTATTTTGAGTGTCATTATTTTTGCTATTTATCTCGTTCCCCTTAAAAGTACTTCTCAATTAATTCCACATTCACGCCTTGTTCTAGAGAAATGAGGGTTGTGCCTTATGTAGAAAATGATACTATGCCATAGTATGTGGGTGGTAATAAATCCTCTTCTAGCAATTTAGATTCCATAGTGGCTTTGTTTCCTACATTTTATATTTAAAAGTCCACTTATACAATGTGTGAAAGGAATGAAAGTGAAATAGAATTTGTACTAGTGTGCTAATTTTTAGCTTAGTCTTAAGATCAAACAATGGTATACACATACCTAAACATGTCTATGCAAGCATTACTTTTAACATTATGTATCATGTTTATTAAATACATTTTTCCTAGAATAATTTCCTTTTCTTTATTTTTCAAATTTATGTTGATTCTTTTTGAAATGGATATGAAGAAGGAAAAATATCAAAGTAAATTTAGTAAATATCTACAAAATTTAGGTCAATACTATTCAATAGCACAAAAGAATCTTGATTGTGTCAAAATAATAAGACACAATATGCTTGACTTAAATTATCCCTCTAGCTCTCAAAGAATTAATAATAATATGCAAAAGAATAATTATAATTTTGTTAGAACTTGTGATAGTGTTGAGCAATATGATAATATCATTATATTGCCTATTAAATTTATTACAAGTTAAAATAGTAAAGGCATTAGCAAAATAAATAGAAAACCATATCAACATTGGAATTTACTTTGAAATTTTTTGACTTGTTCACACTGAAAAAAATTATACATAATTAGAAAAAAAATGAAGTTGGAATTTCTTACAACTAGAGTAAGATTATAATAAAGACCTTGGTGCTGAAGAGAGGGCTCAGTGATTAAAATGCTTGCTGCTCTTGCAGAGTACCTGAGTTCAGGTCCTCATACTCACACTGGTTTACTCACAACCTTCTGTAATTCAAGCTCCTAGGAATCCAATATTCTCTTTCTTCTGACCCCTGCACGGACCCACACCAAGATACAATATCCTCATGCATGCAGGCATGCACACACATGTGCACACACACACACAAACACACAAACACACAAACACACAATCATAAAGTAAATATTTAAAAAAAACAATTAAAACCTTAATTGTAGCTTTTAAGAAATGAAATTGAGGCAAATTGCCATATACCATTTTATTGAGCTTCCCTTTATGAACTTTGCATATATTTCACTGAAGTTCTGTGTTCACGCTGCTAAAGCATATGGATACTATTTCCTATGAGCATAAGCTCACTTTGTCTCTTTTCCCAAGCCAATAATTTTCATAGTATTTCAAACTTGTTCATTGTTATTATTATATTTGTTTTCATGATCTATGATCAGTGGTATTTTAATAAGATTACTATATTTGGCCTTTCTGCATAAGTTAAGCCCATATAAGAATGCAAACGTATTTGATAACTGTTTGTGTTTTAACCTCTCCACTAATAAAATGTTCTTCATTTTTCCCGATTTAGCTGGAGTTTTCCTGGTCCTGCCTGGCCCATGATCAGGACAAATCTCTCTCACCCACCAGTCCCACAGCCAAGTAAACACACAGAGACTTATATTGCTTACAAACTGTATGGCCATGGCAGGCTTCTTGTTATCTAGTTCTTCTATCTTAAATTAACCCATTTCTATAAATCTATAGATCTTGCCAAATGGCTCGTGGCTTACCAGGATCTTACATGTTGGTACTCATGGCAGTGGCTGGCAGCGTCCCCTGACTCAGCCTTCCTGTTCCCAGAATTCTCTTCTCTGTTTGTTCCACCTATACCTCCTGCCTGGCTACTGGCCAATCAGCATTTTATTTATACAGAGCGATATCCACAGCACTCCCAGTCCTCAGGTCTCCCTTAGACACACCAATACCGATACTGGTCTAGTTAGTAATCCTGGTAGGTTTTAAATAACTCAGATGAGACAAAAGTTAAGTGTATCTCATTTTAATTCAATAGCTACTAATGATTCTGCCTAGTGAAGATGGGATATCAAACTATGAGATAGTATGAAAACCAAGCCTTCTACCAACCAGTCACATTGTAACTGAAATGAAAAAAGTCTTGAGGGAAATTGAAAGTACCACACCAATTAACATACTAAAGATGGGAGAGTGAAACAAACTTTAGGGCTGATATCTTGAAAAGTTCTGGAAGTCAAGACAGAAGATCAAATAAACCACAAGTTTCTCTTGAGTCTAAGGCTAAGGTTAAATAATCCAGAGCAAATCTTCAATTCCTTAATGCTGTGAAGACTTATAAGGGTGACAAGAATGCTTGAATCCAGTAGATGTTGGTTTGTGAGACTTACAGCAAGAAACTGTACCATAATGTAAAAATAGCCAAGATAACTGATGAAAGTGACTATGCTAATGGCTAGTTTTAAGTGCAGGAAAATGTCCTTTATTGCCACCTGCTGTGGATATCGCTCTATATAAATAAAACACTGATGGTCAGTGACCAGACAGGAAGTATAGGCGGGACAAGGAGAGAGGAGAATTGGGGAAACAGGAAGAAGGGGGGAGAGACACTGCAGCCACCGCCAGGACAAGCAACATGTAAAGACGCTGGTAAGCCACCAGCCACATGACAAGGTATAGATTTATAAAAATGGGTTAATTTAAGATATAAGAACAGATAGCAAGAAGCCTGCAACGGCCATACAGTTTATAAGTATTATAAGTGTCTGAGTGATTATTTTATAGTGGATTGTGGGACTGTGGGCCTTGGGGAACCTGGAGAGAAGCCCTCCAGCAACAGCCACCTACAACCTCACATGTTCAAAACTTTAAAGACAAGCTTTCTCTTGTTAAGGACTAATGTAGGTAGGTGATGACATTAAGTTTAAGGGTCTCAAAAATCTTAGGACCCTTAAAAATTATACTAAAGCTATTCTACTGTACACTATAAATGAAATAACAAAGCCTGGATGACAGCATATCTGTTTAAGGCATGGTTTCTTGGATATTTCTTCTCAGAAAAATATATTCCTTTCAAAATACTACAGCTCACAGACAATGCACCCAGTCCCTTAAGAACACAGATAGAGATGTACAGGATTAATATTGTTGTCATGCTTGCAAACATAACATCTGTGCTGCAGCCCACAGATCAAGAAGTAATGTGGCCTTTCAAGTCTTATTATTTAAGAAATACATTCTGCACAGCTTTACCTGTTGTAACTGGTGATTCCTCTGATGGATCTTGACACAGTACATTGAAAGCCATAGAAAAGATTCACCATTCTAGATGACATTATGGCTTTTTGTGATTCCTGAGAAAAACTGAAGATGCAAACATGAAAATGAGCTAGAGAGAAGTTGAATCTATACCTCCCAGATGAGGCCAAGTGGCTGAAGACTCCAGGGGATATGGAGAGATGGTTGATGAAGCAGGAGAATAAAAATCAAACATGGAATGTGGATCAGTTCAGTTGCTGCAATCTTGCAATAGAACATTAATGAGCAAAAAGTGATTTTTTATTAATGAGCAAATGAAATGGCTTCCTGAGATGTGATCTACTCTTAAGGAAATGCTGTGGCCAGGCGGTGGTGGTGCATGCCTTTAATCCCAGCACTTGGGAGGCAGAGCCAGGTGGATCTCTGTGAGTTTGAGGCCAGCCTGGTCTACAGAGTGAGCTCCAGGACAGGCACCAATACTACACAGAGAAACCTTGTCTTGAAATACCAAAAAAAAAAAGGAAATGCTGTGAACATTATTGAGTTGATAACAAATAACTTATGACACTCAAACTTAGTCATAAATCTATGTTAGAATTTAAAAAGCTTGCAACAAATTTTGCAAGATCTTCTAGGAAATCTAACAATATTTCATGCTTTTAATAAATATTCAGGAAAGACTGTCACTTGATACAAATTATATTATTTTTGTTGTTTGTAAATGCACAGTTCCTTCATGGAGTTTTGGCTATCCCAGAACTAACTTTGTAGAGGAGGCTGGCCTCAAACTTAGAGATCTGCCTGCTTCTATCTTCTGAGTGTTAGGTATATACTGCAACACCTGGTTATTATTATTTTTTATCAGCTCTAACCACCTTAAATTCCAGAAAACAACAGTCTCCTCAGTTAGCAGCCATTGACTTAGAAACAAGATGCTCTCAGCAAAAACCTTGCTAAGAGAGAAGGTGAATGTAGGTTTTAGCAATAAAGTACCTTTAACTAAGGTATATATGTTATTATGATATTGCATAATAAATAAAGTAAGTTTTTCTATCACTGGAGACCACAAACTTCATGCAAAAACATGCTGAGAGCTGGAGAAATGATTGACACTAGATCAAGAGACCAGCACTTACTTGCCTGTTGGCATGTTTCGTTTCATGCCTGTGACTCTCATCATGGAACCAGAACTCATCTGTATTTTAACTAGTAAAGCAGAAGAACCACATCTACAGAAGTAACTGAGGGAGGCTTGGAAAACTGCTCATTTGATAGAGTAAAAAGAAAAAAGAAAGGTAGACATATCTAAGGAATGACACTCAGGGTTGTCTTCTCACTTCTACATCCTCCTTACACTTGTACCCTACCCTCCATACACATTCAGAGAGCAGGAGAGACAGAGACAGATGCTGTGTGCATTAACCTATGGCATTTCCAATATAATAGTAATATGGAGAACCTCTGTTCTTCCCATAGATAGTACAGACACACACACACACACATTCAGTTTACTGTAAATTTCAACGTCCTGGTGATTTTTGGTTTGTCACAGGGTTATATTTCAAAGATTCAATGCATATCATAAATTATTTTGATTCAGCCAGTAACCCTCAGCAAATTATATATGTGTGTATGTGTGTGTGTAATCAAAATATATACTAAAACATAAGTTAGATAAGTTTTACAAAAAATATTTATTAGTTATTTAGTAAGAACTTTGGCACAGAATTAGGAGGACCATTTTTATTTCATTTAATATTCATATAAAGGTGAATCATATGTTGAGGTTATTCCCTAAACTACCTACCCTCCTGGTTCTCACTCTTTCTTTCTTTGTTCCCCTAGATAATTTAATGTCTACTTTCATGTCATGTAGAATTATACCATTTTATGTATGTATATAAAATCCAGTAAAAACAAATGAGAGAAAACATGAGATTTTTATTTTTCAGTTTTACCTTATTTTGCTCTGCACTATGCTTTTGCCCTTCCCCCATTTCCATGTCTTCCCCCTCTCCCTATGCCCATCCTTGCATAAACCTTTCCACTCATGGTATTCTTCTTTTCACTTTCCTATTGCATGCATCATGCTACCCTTCCCGAGGCTCTCTTTTAAAGCCACTTCCCCCCACTTTTACAGGCACTTTTTGAGTTTCCTTTCACCTAAACACACTTATTCCCCCTTTTTATTTATATATAAATCTGAGTTCTGTATATGAGAGCATGTGTTGTTTGTCTTTCTTGGCCATTCATCTGTGTATACACATAACGGGACAGAAATTCATCTCTCTTCTTGTTCTTTATAACAGCATTTACGCAATCCTTCTGGATGTATCTATACTTAATCAACTCTCAAAGGTCTCATCTGCTACTTACATCATTATTTTTAAGGATTAATTCTTCAATATATAAATTCTGGGTGCAACCTTAGATCCGTGATGCCATTTTACTACAAACTCTTTATTCACTCTCATATCAAGTATTATGCACTTCCTATAACTTTTCTTCTTCAATATGATTCTTTTCCCTATTTAGCAATAGGGCAAGCTAACAATGTGTGTTAATGGGTAGATAAGTACCTAGCTCCCATGATTTGTCTTTTATCTAATAATCTATAAATATGTTAAGATAAAAAGTAGTTTATTGAATCTACTTTTAAAAGGCAACTACTACTTTTAAATATTTTACATTGGATTATATTTTTGTATATTGTATACAAATTATGTATATTGATACAAATTTGAGATTGATTTTATTAAAAATACTGTACATATATTTCTAATTTTGTTCAAGGTATTGTACTATACAGTTTATTTAACAATGTAATACAATTTGCTAGTTCTTGAAAGTTACTATTACCAACTAGTTAGGATATAAAGAAATGAAATTTAATAGTTAGTCATTACAATCAAACTTGTAGTCATATTAGGTATGTTTTCAAGGTCAAGCAGAAATATATTTTAGATACACAGGTCATCTTCAAACACTTCAGAGATCAGAATATGACATTTAAGATGATTTAATAACATAGATTCTGTTCTTTCCTTTTTTTAAAAAAAATAACTATGAGATATGTCTGCTCCTGGCAGCACCAAATCTACTTCAGAGAAGATGATGGGCATTGAAGAAGCTCCATATGGAATTTACTTTCATTGTGGCAAAAGTTAGCCACTGGGTAAGAAAGTGCCCTCACCTCAACTGCTGACAGTATGTTGCCCAAAATGGACAAGTAGGACACACACACAAAAAAAAAGAACTGCCAATCCTTGCCAAGACAGGGTAGGAAAGCTTTTTAGAAAATCCTACTTCACAGATGAGTCTGTCAGATATGCTAGACCTGTAGGCCAAAGATGGATGCCCCAACATTGCAGAGAGACCTCAGGTAACTGTCCAGGCAGCCAGCTGTTTTTGTCATTCCTCACATTTTTTAGAAGTCACTTATTTGTGCTTCCTGTTTAACTAGGTAATATTATTTCCTTCGTGGGTCTCTGAGGGAATTGAAGATTAGATAGTTATAGTTTTCCTTGTTAACAAATTCAGAAAAACTCACCAAGAGGTCTAAAGTGTGTAAGTTTGAAAAACACCAAAAGATAGTTTTTGGTTGGTCATACAAGTTAGGATAGAAAGTGAATTAGGTACATTTTAGACTCCCCAAAATAGGGCAGATAGAATATTTTCACTGAATTTGTCAAATGCAAATGAATTAGACATTTTTGATGTATTTATTGCCTGTATATATTATATTTAGTTATTGTACTTATTGTATATAATTTTTCTTATATTAGTTATGTTTTTTATTTTAGAAAAAAAAGGAAAAATGTGATATTTTATTTGTGCTCTAACAAATAAAGCTTGCCTGGGGATTAGAGGAAAAAGCCAGCCACTATATTAAACATAGAGGTCAGGCAGTTATATATAGTACATGCCTTTAATCCTAGCATTTGGGAGACAGAGATTCATCTGGATCTCCGTGAGTTTAATGCTACCCTGGGAACAGAGACAGGCATGGTGGCACACACCTTTAATGCCACCGGCACTAGTTAACCATAGAGGTCTGGAGGTCTGTAGAGACAGACAGGAAGTGATAGAGCCGGGCAGAAAGAGGAAGATGCAGGGCACAGAAAGGTATATAGGCATGAGTATACAGCAAGTAGCTCTCACTTGGGCTGAAGATTTCCTAGTGGTAAGAATTTGTGGCTGGCCTGTTCTATTCCTCTGATCTCTCAGCTTTCACCCCAATATCTGCTTCTGATTTGTTGTTTTATTTTTTTATTAATAAGACCATTTAGCAATTCGTATTACACATGAACTTTGCATCAATCATTTTTTAAATGAGCAAGTGAGTATTACAAAAAATGAAAAGTTAGTTAAAGCTCTGTACCATATACTTTTGGAATTATAGTAATGGGAAGACTAAAAATATAACTGAAGATAAGGTTCTGAAGATGTCATTAGGAATGGGGAATAGCAAGCTAACTGTGAGGTGCACAGCTTAACACAATTGATTTAATGACTGAAGTTTGGGAAACACAAAGAACCTAGTAGTATATTAAGGTAACAATAGACTGTTTTCTTATTCATAGGGTCTGCCATTGAGTTCTTTAAAGCTTAGTGTATGTAGGCAATAGTGCGGAGACAATAAAACTGATGTTACCACTTACAGTTTTAGTTCCCGTGAATGGTGGAATTTAAGGCTGCTTGACAACCTGATCAAAAGTGGTTTCAGAGATGTAAACAATTTACACCCAGCTGTGGTGGTGCACGCCTTTAATCTCAGCACCCGGGAAGCAGAGCCAGGCAGGTCTTTTGTGAGTTTGAGGCCAGCCTGGTCTACAGAGTGAGATCCAGGACAGGCACCAAAACTACACAGAGAAATCCTGTCTCAAAAAAAAAAAAAAAGAAAGAAAGAAAGAAAGAAAAGAAAAGAAAAAAATGACTTTATAGATTTGAAGTATGTACATTGGACATTGGAGTTTGGGTCATTCAAAGTCATTCAAATATACTTTTATGATACCATGCTAAAAATTTAGGCATGCTTGATGAAGTTCAGTATGTATTATAAAGTACAGTGAGTCCTGTCAATATGCCTGCCAGACTTATGAGGAAACTTCGGTGAACAGCTGACTGAGTACAGATACAGGATGCTCAGTAGAAAGGAAACCAGAAAAATATAAACCTTTCTTTCAAATCTATTACTGCAGATAAGGTGTTGACCCTGATCACCCATTGTGGTGATAATCTAATTGTACTGAATTATTATTTTGATTGTATGTTAATAAATAAAGTTGTCTGGGAGTCAGAGCTATTAGAGCCATAGCAAGAGTGTGGCGGTGGTGGCACACGCCTTTAATCCCATAGATATCTGTGTGTTCAGGGTCAGAGCTATTAGAGCCATAGCAAGAGTGTGGCGGTGGCGGCACACGCCTTTAATCCCATAAGATCTCTGTGTGTTCAGGGATACAGCCAGCATTGGAGACATATGCCTTTAAGACCTAGGGGGCTGTACATTCAGACAGTGACGAGGCAGTCATGTGTTTGGGTTTACAACCAATGAGAAGGCAGAACAACATACTTTAAAAATACGAACCGACAGGAAGTAGGTCTCTTTTCGCGAAGCTGGGACAGCAGGAGGAAGGGTGAGATTTTAGCTCTGAGCTCTGACTTCTCGGCTTTCTCTTTTACATTGTTTCTGTGTTTCTTATTTAATAAGACGGTTGGTTACATCTACATCTGGCGCCCAACGTGACAAGAATCCATTAAAAACTGCTTGGCTTGGCGGCAGGTCCGCTTTCCCGCAAGGGCGGCAGGCAGCCCGCGGCGGCGGCGGCGGCACACGGCGGCCGGCGGCGATCGGCTTCTTAGTCCGAGCTGCTGGCGTCCTAGTCCGGGTAGCAACTTCTAGCCCGGGCCTAGGTCTGTGAGCAGCTTGCCTAAAGCCGGTGCTACAAACAACTCAGACCTGCCCTGCCGAACAGGGCCCTGCCTGTAAAGCCAACGCACGTGGTCGGAGCTTAAGGAAGCCAGACCCAAGCCTTGACTCGGCACAAGAGGGAACACGTGGCTGCATTTAAGCTTTAGCCGGCTACGCTTTCTTGTGCATTCTCTCTTTCCTCTCTCTCTCTCTCTCTCTCTCTCTCTCTCTCTCTCTCTCTCTCTCTGGATTTACACCTGGGACACTAGGTGGCTGCTTTGAAAATCCCCTCGGATTTCTACTGTTCTACGCAGATTTGGTAAGTCATAATATATCAGATATTTTAAAGGAAACTATCTAAAAGAGAATTTTTTTCCACATTAAAAAACAAATGGGTTTTATGTGTACATTGGAAGAAAATTGGTTTTTGTTTGAAATTTTAGGCAGTCTGGCAATGGAACAACTATATAATATTAGTATTGGTGGAATTATGCAGCTTATCACTATAATAATCCACATTTTAATATTTAAAAAGATAGTCAATTTAAGTGCCAGGATAACAGCGTTAGAAGAACTTGTTAAACCTGTAAAAATTCAGACAGAAGAAATTAACAGTGAAGTCGTTTCAAGTCGGGATCATAAGGTTGCAGAAAGAAAGCCTGTTTTCACACAGTCACCCTTAATTTATCCTGTAACAGTACAGCAGATGCCTGATCAAATGGCTACACAAAATACTTGGGCTCCAATTGAAATGTTGGATTTAAAAAGGTTTAAGGAGGCAATAGTATCTTATGGCATGCATTCCCCATATGTAAAGCAAATGTTAAACACTTGGTCAACATATAATAGGATAGTACCACAGGACTGGCGGGACCTTGCACAAGGTGTTCTGGAACCCAGCCAGAGACTTCAATTTCTGACTTGGTTTAAGGAGGAGGCTAAAAACATAGAAAAACAATGGAGGGATAAAGGAGTACAAGTTTGCCAGGATCAGCTTATTGTTAAGATATGAATGGTCACATAGAGTACTAACTAATTCTAGAAAAAAGGCTAGCTGCATATATATGTTTTTGTGTTCGAGTCTCTTATCAGTTTTCTACAGGAAATCATGGCCAGGCCTAACATCAACTGAAGTCTCCAGAAAGAAGATGGGGCCCCACAACAACAACAATTCCACGTGGACAATAATAATATCATTAAGCTGACAAACATCATCCATAGATCAGCTTTGAACTACAAGGTGCTCAGAGCAAATTTGAGATGACTAGCTGAGATGATCCAGTCTCAAAGACTACTTGAATAAGGACTTGAGATAAACCCTCAACTTTGGCATTATACACAGACTGGATAATGAAGGATATAGTTACCTCTCCTAGAATTTGACAATTAACCTAAAATTTTTCTTTCAGGATAAAGAAAACTTCGCCCATACCCAGCAGGAAGCAATTTTAAGAATACGACGCCCACATTCCCAAAGAGGTGGTGTGGGGCGGGTGGTTTTTTGGTCTTTTTAATGGGTTTTGGGTCTGGGATAATTTTCAGTATTTAGGGGGGTTGGTTACAAGTTATTGTCAAGGGTTAGGAAAAAGGCTAAGCAAAGGAGATTAGATTTAAGGTTCTTGTTTAAAAAAAAAAAGAGAAAGAAAGAAAAGAAAAAGACAATTACTAGTTTTAAATACTTTACATTGGATTGAATTGTTTTATATTGTACACAAATTTGAAACTGATATTGTTAGAAAATGCTATATGTATATTTCTAATTGTATTTATTCCATCCATTTAACAATGTAATGCAAATTTCTGATCCTTGAATGTTATTATTATCAACTATTAGGATATAAAGAAATGAAAGCTAGTAGTTAGACATTATCATAGAACTTGTAGTCATATTAGATATGTTTTAAAAATTGAGCAGAGATGTTTTAGACAGGTCATCTTCAAACCCTTCAGAGATCTACAGAATATGGCATTTAAAATGTTTTAATAACTTAGAAAATTTTTCTTTTTTGAGACATGTCGGCTCCTGGCAGTACCAATCTACTTTAGAGAAAATATGGGCATTGAAGAAACTGCATATGGAGTCAACTTTCATTCTGGCAAAAGTTAGCCACTGGACAACAAAGTATCCTCGAATCAACAGGACAAAATGGACAGACAGATCACGAAACAAGGGACTACTGATTCTTGCCAAAACAAGTGTGGTTATGGCTTTATCAAAAGGCATCTTCTGAGGCCAGGACAATATGGCCCCATCCCTGAAGTGGCCTTCGCATCCGGAAAAGGTACAGTGCCCTTTTCTTCGAAGGCAGCTTAACAGGCAGAGGGCCGATGGATTCTGTTGTACAATGGAACAGCAGCTGAAAGCTCATGCCTCTCAAAAGTAGACTGGCATTTAATAGAGGGATGTGGAGAAGAAGGGGATGCTGAGATGAAGCCATATATACACAGCCAAGAAGAATGGACAGCTGAATTAAAAAACTGTCAACAATTTCCAGAATTTAAAATCCTGAATCATGACAGGACACTAGTGGAATTCAGGTGTTTCTGGTACGTGGACTGCTCTCACCCAATGTGAGGTTGAACTGTTGACCTTGTGTACATCCTACTTCACAAATGAGTCTGTCAGATACACTAAGCCTATAGGCTGAAGATGATGCCCCAACACTGCGGAGAAACCTCAGGTGACTGCCCAGGCAGCTGGCTGTTTCTGTCAACTCACAAAATTTTTTGGAAGTTGCTTGCATGCACTTCCTGTTTTTATTTTTGTTAGCTACTATTATTCCCTTCTTGGGTCTCTGAGGGAGTTGAAGATTAGTTAGTTATGGTTGAAGATTAGTTAGTTATAGTTGAAAATTAATTAGGATAGAAAGTGCATTAGATACATCTTGGATTTACCAAAATAGGATAGATAATGGAATTATTTTCTCTGATTTGTCAAATACCTGTTTAGGTATTTATTACTTGTATATATTGTATATAGTTATTGTACTTTTGTATATAGTTTTTGTTAGTTATAACCTTTTGCTTTCTTTTTCTTTTTATTAAAATAGAAAAGGGGAAATGTGGTGATAATCTAATTGTACTGAATTATTATTTTGATTGTATGTTAATAAATAAAGTTGTCTGGGAGTCAGAGCTATTAGAGCCATAGCAAGAGTGTGGCGGTGGTGGCACACGCCTTTAATCCCATAGATATCTGTGTGTTCAGGGTCAGAGCTATTAGAGCCATAGCAAGAGTGTGGCGGTGGCGGCACACGCCTTTAATCCCATAAGATCTCTGTGTGTTCAGGGATACAGCCAGCATTGGAGACATATGCCTTTAAGACCTAGGGGGCTGTACATTCAGACAGTGACGAGGCAGTCATGTGTTTGGGTTTACAACCAATGAGAAGGCAGAACAACATACTTTAAAAATACGAACCGACAGGAAGTAGGTCTCTTTTCGCGAAGCTGGGACAGCAGGAGGAAGGGTGAGATTTTAGCTCTGAGCTCTGACTTCTCGGCTTTCTCTTTTACATTGTTTCTGTGTTTCTTATTTAATAAGACGGTTGGTTACATCTACAACCCATCAATCCATCTATAAGTGAAAAGGCAAGAGAAGCTACTGCTTTAATTCTATAAAAATTTACCTCCATAGACACAGAGAAAGATTAAGTTAAATGAAGTTACAATGTTTGTCATCATAGCAGAATCTAGAAAATATTTCAAAAATTAATTTGTGAGTGAATGCAAGATATAATCAAAAGAGAACCATGTGGTGGTATTGTGTTCCCCAAAATATTGTGTACTCTAATAAATTTATCTGGGGTCAGAGAACAGACAACCACTAGATACAAAGGCTAGAAAATGGTGGCGCTCACACCTTTCATCCTAGCATTCCAGAGATAGAAATCCCTCTGGATCTCTGTGAGTTCAAGGCCACATTGGAAATAGCCAAGCATGGTGACACACACCTTTAATCCCAGAAAGCCAGCCTTTAATCCCAGGGGATGATGGTAGAAAGCAGAAAGATATATAAGGCGTGAGGACCAGAAACTAGAAGCATTTGGCTGGTTAAGCATTTTGGCTGGTTAAGCTTTCAGGCTATGGAGCAACACAGTTCAGCTGAGATTCATCCTGGATGAGGACTCAGAGGCTTCCAGTCTGAGGAAACAGGACCAGCTGAGGAACTGGTGAGGTGAGATAGCTATGGCTTGTTCTGTCTCTCTGACCTTCCAGTATTCACCCCAATAACTGGCCTCGGGTTTGATTTTATCAATAAGAACTTTTAAGATTCCTGCTACAGAACTATGCAAAGCTATTTATAACACATCCTTTCATAGTGTTTAAGAGTATAGTCAATTGTCGTTTAATGCAGTTAGCAGCTCTACAATGCATGGTATGTGCAATTCATTATCTTAAATCCTTTAGTACTAAGTAACAAAGGATTCTGAGGAAATAAACAGTCATCTATTTAATATTTCCCAAAGTAAAGAGTTGATTTGAGACAAGAGCTCAGTTGTCTAGTTAGGAAGTCAGTTCTCTAGGCTAAAGACTAATGCTTCCCTACATTGTATATATCTCTCTTGCTTTCCCTCTTATTAATTTTTTTCAAATTAATTTATCACTACTATTTTTCATCTCTTCTCTTAGATGAACAACTTACATAAGATAACTTCTATGGTCCATGCAATTTTGATTTTTAGATGAATATAATCATTTTTCTGATATTATAGTAATAACAAATTGACTAAAGACTTAGAGATAAAATGTATAATACTGAGAAAGCACAATAATAATAATAATAATAATAATAATAATAATAATAATAATAATTATGCTTCCCTTAGAACCTGGATTTCTAAAGAAAAGTATCAGAGAGAAAACTCCAAAGTTAAGTCAGTAACACCTTTACTTTTCTGGAAATTATTACACTGTGGATGAGGTAATTTGTTTTTTATGAGTCTAACCTGCTTTTTTAGTTGAAGAATTGACACATATGAAATAAGACTAGCTAGTTAATGGTGTGAATGGACATTATCAAGTTTATTCTCACAGAAACCTGTCCTTCACTTTTACTAAGTTTTATGTAATTTCAGAAAACTGAAAAGTTTATGGATCAGTGTTTGATATTTACTTTTTAACAATTGTTTATTCAGCTGGCATATGGGTTTAGGGAAAGAGGAACATGTGGAGAGTAGTGAGGAATGTACTCAGATCCATTTTCTCCTTTCACCATATGGGTTCCACTGATCAGAGGCAAGTCATTAAGCTCATTTCAGGAGCCTTTATCAATGTAGCTACCTTACTTGTCCTTATTTTGGCATTCTTAGTGGTAGATATGCCTTAATATGGTCACATTAACATTAATATAAGTTAAAAAGAAATACATACTTTCGTTTTTTAATTCTCAAAATACTTTTTTGATAACTAATATATGTAGTTTCCCTCATACTAACTAACTCTTGGTGCGTCAAGTGAATGTTGTATAAGGCAGCTCTGACAGTTTAGAATCAGTTTACGTGTCCCAGGTAGTAGATTTAAACCCACATGACTGCCACCCATTGAGATGTCAGTAGCAAGTACTGGGTTCTTTAGTTATCCTTATTTTGTCTTATTTGGCTACAAAGTGAAGATTACTATCATTATCTTCCTCAAGTCCAATTGTTTGAGAGCAATGATGGCTCATAGGACTCAAAAATACATGTAATTACTATGTTGCACAGTATGTGATAATATATAATATAAATAAATATATAGGAACAAGTATACATATGCCAAATTCAGAAAGGTGTTCGACACAGAGCTCTATCACACACAGCTGGGACATATTTTCTGTTTGCAATGTGAATATAGTCACACACTCAGAGCTGAATATTGATTGTCTACTAAACACTTGGAAAATACCTTATCAAGTTGTTGTGAGATAAAATATGTAGCTTGTGTAAGTGCTTTGTATAGTTCATTTGCATAATGAGAAATTAGGTTGTGATATGGTGATCATTTTTGTCAGCATTTTGTTGTTGTTGGATATGCATCTGCCCAAAGTTGGAGACCCAAGTCTGGCAGCAAGCTAGATAACAAGGACCTCAGGTCTACAGCTTTAAGCAACTGTGTTCTGTTTAGGAACACATAAACTTGGAAGAAGCACCTAAAATTTAGGAAGGAATGGAGTCTTGCCAATAGCTTGATTGATTTCAGCCTACTGAGATCCCAGGAAAAATACTTGGCTAAGCAGTACCTGGAATCCTGCCCAAGAAAACTCAAAAGTAATAAATATGTTATTTTTAAGCTGCTGTGGTGTGAATTTCACTGATGACCTCTGTAAACTATAGAGCAGAGGTACTCTGGATGAGTAGACACACATGACCTTCATGACCAGCTCACATAGGTAGTCTCCACAACACAGAGTGCTTTTTCTTCCTTTTACACATAAAAAAAGCTCAATTGTAATGGGAGAGTGGTAGGGGTAACTGGAAAACTTAGCTCTACTAAATATTATAATTGGGGTCTTGTAGATGGAAGTTTTCCTGTGTTCCAAATAAACACAGAGGCTTATATTAATTACAAACTGTTTGGTCTAAGACTCAGGCTTCTTGCTATCTAGTTCTTTCATCTTAAATTAACCCATTTATGATAATCTGTATTTTACCACATGGCTGTGTAGCTAGAGTTTTCCTGCCTTGCCCACAGTCAGGACAAATCTCTGTCACCCGCCAGTCCCACAGCCGCTCAGACCCAACCAAGCAAACACAGAGACTTATATTGCTTACAAACTGTATGGCCGTGGCAGGCCTCCTGTTAACTGTTCCTATATCTTAAAGTAACGCATTTCTACAAATCTATACCTTGCCACGCGGCTCGTGGCTTACCAGCATCTTCACATGCTGCTTGTCCTGGCAGTGGCTGGCAGTGTCTCCTTCTGCCTTCCTGTTCTTTTATTTCTCCTCTCTGTTAGTCCCGCCTATACTTCCTGCCTAGCCACGACCAATCAGGTTTTATTTATTGACCAATCAGAGCAACTTGACATACAGACCATCCCCCAGTACAGCCAAGTGCAGACCATCTCAGACACCTGCACTCAGGCCCATGGTCCTAATCATCCTCTATGCAAACCTGCTGGGTAACGCCACAAGGAACCCAAGAAGGGCTCCCACAGGACATACATTAACATCCCACAGCATGGCTGTGTCATTACCGGTCTGCTGGCATCATGTTCCTTGGATGGCTGGAGGGAGTCTTGCCCTGACTCTGCCCTTCTTCTCCCTCTCTTTCTGCTAGGATTTCCTACCTGTCTCTTATCCTGTCTTAACATAGGCCAAAGCAGCTTTATTTATCAACAAATTGGAGCAACATATATTCACAGCATACAGAAAGACCGTCCCATAGCAGGGTCCATTTGGTGTCCATGCTCAGCATATCAGCCACTCAAAACTCTTTTAAGAAGAGTTGGGCATGTACCTCAGTAGAGAATGCTTGCCTGTGTATGAAAAGCTCTCAGTTTGATCCCCACAACTAAAAAAATAGTCATAATTAAATAACACAAAATACAAGCCAAGCATGGTAGCACAGACCTCTAATCCCTACTGTTCAGGCTACAATCCAGGAGAACCAAGAGTTCAAAGTTTAAATGGGGTATATTGTAAGTTCAATCTAGGTCTGAGCAACAGCTTTTTGACATAGTCTCTGGAAAAAAACAAAACAAATTAAAACAAAACAAAACATTTTTTTTGAAGGAGGAGAATATGATCTATGAATTGGTGTGATTAACCAATGAGTATTCTGCTTTCATCGGCATCTCAAAAGAATGCATATTTTGTTTTTTTTAGAGTTGCAAATAAATGTACGTTAGGGTTTCTTTGAAGATATTACAAAGAAAAGTAATGGATGTCTGAATCAAATAGAAGAAGCAAATTATAAACTTTGTCAAAATATTATGAGATTTTAACAAATTAAAATTTTTTTATTCATTCACTTTTACCTCGATTATTAAAAATGTATAAAATGTATGTTTATAGTATGAAGTATAATAATTTTAAAATATGAATTATATTATCCACTCTCCTAATCTGTTCTTTTACTTAATTTCTCATCAGTTATTATTTATGACATTATTGCTATTAACTGCTGCTAAGATTTTAATCTATATGAAAATATTATGTATATATGTGTGTGTATATATATATATATATATTATATGAAAAGAAGAAAATGCTAATGCTATAAAATTTGCCAAAAATACATTGTAATGTATTTCTGGGTAAGTATAAATAATAGTATTAAAATATTATATTTATTTTTATAGCAAATAATATTATATTTTATTTCTTCATTGTAAATAATTGAGTCTCCTTTCTATTGCTGTGGCCTATACATGAGAAAAATGAATTTAGAGAAAAAACGTATTTGGGCTTGTGATTTAAAACTTGTTTGGCCCCATTGTAGAATGTCATGATGGGAAAATAAAGCCAATCTATTTCTAGATAATGGGAATCCAAAGAAAAAGACAGAGAAGAGGCCCAAATTCCAAAATCCCCTTCATAGACACACCTGTAATACCATAGTTCCCTTCGACTTGGCTCTGTTTCTAAAAAGTTCCATTATCTCTTAGGAGTTTTATAGAGTGGCAACGGAGCTTTGACATAAGGGTCTTTGTAAGATACACAATATCCAAAATTATAATACTAACTGGAAGTATTATAATTTATATACATTTAAATTTAATTTTTGTGCCTTTACCTCTTAAATGGAAAGTATAATAATAAAGTCAATGTAAGTGCAAAAATAATCCATATTTTCAAATTTACAGTGATATATGAGATTATGAAGTGAAGAAGGCATTTCTTTCATAAAGAATGTGTGTAACGCATAGTGCTAAGTACTATTTGATCCTTCAAATAATAATTATTGAATTCATTTAAAATATGATCCTTTTGAATGATCATTTGTCACATAGAATTTCTTGGGAAAATTCTACTTATTTTTTCCCCAATTTATTATTAACTAAGAATTATGTGATAAATATTTTTGTACTAAGAACATCCTTTCTTTGACCAGAGGAACACCTGGCCAATACTCATGGGTCTCAAGAACGGTTCTTGTCAATAATACTCATTCATACAGCACTTCATCCACTACTTACATGTTTACTCAAGGCTCCCTCTGTTCTTCACAGGGGCAGATTTGGTTTAAATTATGCACAGTGGAAAAACAATGTTTGTAAAGAGAGATCAATGAATCTAAACTAACCCAATAGAAGTATATAAGTAAACCAATTTATGTTAACAAAATGAATTAACATGTTGGAAGGAATTTGGTGACTGATGTGGTTGAAAAATTAATTGAATAAATATATTTAGACATATAAGCTGGTTAAGTGAAACGACTCTTACCTGATTCTATGACTGCAACCAATGATGACTGCTGAAGTACCATGGTTCCAAGACCATTCTGTTCTAAAATTAACTTTCCCTTCATTATGTTGTTTCTGTTATGTATAGTGGTCAAAGCAACACAAAGATAACTGATACAAATGGGAATTTGCTATAAAACAGGAATCTAGCTCATGGCCACCTTCCTCTCAGAATTCCATAGCTACAGTGTTGTATATAATTACTATCTAGCACTGAGATTATGGATTTTGGATCACAAAATGTCATTGTTTTTCAATTGCCTATATTATCATAGTAAACATTATATTGCATTCAAATATATGCAAAAATATATTTACATATACATTGTGCCTTTTAGTTCAAAAGTACTTCAGATTGTAACAACACATATTGGGAGAAGTTCTTTTATATTTTACACAAAAGGAATAATTGTTTACCAAATGTAAATTCTATATAGTGGATGTCAAAGTTAGAGCACACAGCACGGATTTTTAACTATTTCTTCATAAGAAATTATTTTGTTCATTAGAAAATACTAAAATGTTCAGCATTTTTAAAACAAAGGAACTAAAAAAGTGACCTTGACACTATTATGTGAGCAACCAATTGGCATGTTTAGAAAAATATATATATGTAATGCCAGGCTATTTCTATTCCTTATGTAGAGCAATAAAACCATCTCGTTTGGTATAATTGTCAATTATATTAAGGATTCTGCTAAAAGATTATGATTTTGTGATTATTACCATCATTATCATCAAAATTTCCAAAATATACAGTACTAGATTCTATTATAATTAAATTAATTAAGGCCAAATGTAATCTTGAGGTTGGAAAAAATTGGGCTTCTATATCTTACTATTGGTGCCTATGGTTCCAAAAATATTGAGCATGAAAAGACATTACAGGTAATAATATAAAATACAATTATGTAGAAAGACTTCTAGGAGAACACTGTATGAGAATCTCCATCATTGTATGTAGGAAGCATATTTCTATATTAAACTACTTTATTGCTGTAGAAATATATTTTGAAGCAGTAAATAATAACTACTTATATGCCTGAAGGTTACTTTATTGTTAGATTACTGAATATGATTAAAATGAATTACTATTAATATTGTTGTTATATAATTTTAGTTTCTGAAAATGATTTTATAAATAAACAATTCATGAATTCCCAACAGCTGCATTGAAATTAACAAGAGAATTAAAATTATTCTTTTTCTAAATTATATTTATAACCAATAATTATTTATTATAGATGTATAAGAATTAATTAATATTAATAGATTTTTTTGCTCTGATTTAGTATCATTATTGAATTGTGAATCAGAGTTCCTTACATTCACTTACTGGTTTTTTTTTACTAAATTTTGGTATACATTACCTTACCTATAATAAATAGATTCAAATTAAAGAAAAAATAGCTGATAATATGAAACTTTTCTGCTTAATGTCTTAGTTAATAGAATTGATGGAATTCCTAAATTTTCTATGTTTAAAATGTTCAAAAATATACAATATAAAACATAAACTGATGACATGCAAATTGATTGAATAAATTTATTGTTTCTTTATAAAAGCAAGCCATTGTCTGCTTATGAAATGAATTTTTGGATTTGTTTTCTTTTTTATTTTAACATATATGCTATCATTTACATTTGACTGCTGATTTTACATATTTGTGGAGTTTTGTCATGGAAGAAGTTTGGTGAAGATGTATACAGTGTGCACCTTCTGGTCAAACCATTATAATGCTCTCTGTTTTTGTTATTGTCTACTATCTTTAATCCACTATTGACCTGTATTTCTTCTTAAAGAGATATCCTTTGAAGTAATATATAAGCCATACAGTTAATCTTTTGTTATGAAATGTAAAATTTGCTAACATGCTTACTATTTAGCTTATGGAATTTATTTAGTTAATTGTGGAACTGTAATGTCAAACCACAAAAATCTAAGTGACATACAACAGTCACAAATCCTGTGCTGGAACTAGTGGCTGGCTATGTGCCACGAACACAGAAGAACATATGAACACATTTGGGTCTTTGCATGGTTAAAATTTGTTGAATGACAATATATTTACAAGGTACAGCGGTTTTGTTAGCAATTTTCTAAATAATGTTGCTTTCCTTGAAAGACAGCTGAAGCAAAGGCAGGTTCTTTTATTCCAATCTTAATTACTATTATTAACTCTCAGATCACACATAAGTTATCACATAGTAAATACCACCTATCAAAGAAAAAGCACAGTGCCAGGAATGGTTGGTCAGTGGGGTCTCTTAGACCCTCAAATATGACAAGCTATCACTTTGGCTGTTTGTTAACCTCCAGACCTTGATGGTGAGAACCTATTGCTGAAGACACCACACACTTGAGTCATAGAACATGACTTAAGTTCTTGTTCTCCTGGAACACAGTCAAAGAAATCATGCTGGCTGTTACCAGGAAGCTTTGCCCCCCACTAGCTACCTTTAATGGTGCTAAAAGGCACTATGCATGCTACTGGATGAGAAAGGTATTCATGTAGCATATCCTGTTTGAATTCTGGAAACTATAGCATTGACTAGCTCAGTAGGATAGGATATGCCAACTATTTCAAAAGTGGTACAAAGCTGGGCAGTAGTGGCGCACGCCTTTAATCCCAGCACTCAGGAGGCAGAGGCAGGCATATCTCTGTGAGTTCAAGGCCAGTCTGGTCTACAGAAAGAGATCCAGGAAAGGCGCAAAGCTACACAGAGAAACCCTGTCTCGAAAAAAAAAAAAAAAAAAAAACAAACAAACAAAAAAAAATTCAAAATTGGTGCAAATGGTATGGGAGTAACCAACCACTTTCTGATCTGACTTACAACTCACCTGACCATCTGGAACTCATGCTTGACACAGTTATGTAGGTCTTCTGAAAAGTTGTCTCTTAAATACAAGCAAGCTAATTATACAAGAAAAGGCATGTGTTAACTATTGTCAGGTCTAAGAATGGAAAACAGATGCAAGTTTCTCAGAGAAAGAATACCACAACCAGGTAAGGACCAGTGAGTTTGAATACTCCTATTTGAATTTGGAACACAGTTCCTGTCAGCTCTCAGACACCTACTCTAGAGTGAGGAGAGCAGGGGAATAGTACCTCTGGGTGGTGAGGGAGCGACTTCTTCATTTGCATATGAAAGACACATTGCTAGAGTGCCTCCAGGAATCAAAGTATCAAAGCCCATGACAGGGAAATACCTGTAGTAGGAAAGAAGAAAGGAAGACTGACTGAAAGAATAGGAACCAGCTGAACTAAAGAAGGGAAATAGAATACTGTAGTGGGGAGCAGACAGGGCACATTTATATGCAAATTCAGTGTTTTTTGTATTGACGTGTATGTTAATTTAAAAACAATTAAAAATATACTAACAATGCATGAAAACATATCACAAACATGCATTTTGATTTCTTTCTTAGAAAATGGTGTCATGATGTTTGTTCAATAATATCACATTGTAATCATGTGTATTATTCATTGCAATGAACTAAAAAGTCACTTGTGGAAGTTCTTTCTACAATCTTTTTCCCCCTGAAAGATATTCATTTCTATGAAAAAAAAGTTCTCATTGTTAATAGCTTATATAACACACTCTCTATCTTTTTGAAATTTACGGCTCACAGAATAACTTATGCCTAGGAAACATTTTGAAACAATTATTCTCACTCCCATGACTCTCTTCACATACACAGCAAAAGCAAACAGCTTTATTTTGCTTCTTTGAAAGTTCTAAGTACACTTATTATCTCTGTTATTTACCTGCATTTAATTACTCAAGGATTCAACCATTTAAACAAGTCAATATTTCACAATTCTATTTCTTTTAAGCATAATACTCATATTGTAGTGTAGTAATTATGCATGCTGAATGCCTGAGTCCTTACAAAGAATGTTTTACATTTAAAAACATGGTTTCTAAGCTGATGCAAAATAGTAAATGTCAGTCATTTCTTACTATTGTGTCAATAAGAACATGTGAAAATTTTTAATATTAAATATAGGTGATATACAATCATAAATGTCTCTATATAGATGTCTTTATATACAGATGCTATGGGATTGTAGTAGGAGCAATGAGTGGTACAATGAGGGACTCTAAAAACATTATCTTCTATAAAAGCAGCGAGCGCACTTAATGAAAATCACTAAAAGTAACATTTCCAAAATTCTGAAAATTATAGTTTTTCAGAAATCAGAGAAGCATTTGTCAAACAAAACCAAAATGATTCTCAGTAACATTCACACCTTTTATGACATTATAATATCTTACTCCTTTTTCCTACTTGACTTCCTCTGTAGATTCTTGACTAAAATGTTTTTGAGATTATAAAATAATTATGTCATTTCCAATTTTCATCCCTCCAAATCTTCCTATGAACCACCTTGCTCTCTTTCAAATAAAATAGATAGATAGGTAGATAGATAGATAGATAGATGATAGACACACAAATATTCCTAAATACATAAATACAACTGTCCGGTCTATATGTTTCTTGTATGTATGTGTTTTTAGGGCTGATCTTTTAATTTTGGATAACCAGTTTGTGTGCTCTTCTCTGGGGAAGACTATTTCTTTTGTTCTTAGCATTTCTTCGTTGCTTATAGTTCTTTGTGTAGGACTGGGCCTGTAGACCTTTTCCCACCCACATTAAAATATCTATTGATATTGCCCCCTTTCAGCTCATATTTAAGAAGTCATTGGTAAGACTTGATGGGTATACCTGGAAGTAAAATAAGTGTCTTAGCAAGGAAAAAATGAGGTTTTAAGGGAATTTGAGCTAGTAGAGCATACACAATATAAAAATAGAAAAATAGCCTTTAATCAGGAATCAGGGAAAATAAGACTAGACTAAAATAGATATAGGGGAATAGTTAACCAAAGATAAGGATGTATAGAGTAGACACATGGAAACCTGTTACTTTATAATCAAATATAAAAACAATTTACAAAATACTTTGAATGACATTATCAAGGTTATGGCCATCTCTCTAGTTTGCCCATTATGCCTGTATAGTAAGAGCCTATGTTGAAGACACTTACACACTTTGTTTGATGAACACAGAGAAATCATTTTGAAACTGACCTGAAAGTTTCCTCCATGCTTAATAGCTTTCATGATCCCAGAAATTGCTAGGCAGGCAGTTGAAGGTGAGTGGGTATCATTACTGAATTTTTCATATTACAGTACACACTTGACAGGCAAAAGGTGTCTACTAGTATAATTGTGGAACAGTCTTATTAAGGTAACAAAATGCTTTCTAATTGGAACTATGGCTTGCATCTCAGGGAGGAGTTCAAGCAAGGTGTGGTGGACCTGGTCAAATGACAATAACTGCGAGTTTATCAGCCCTAATAATAAACTTAGTACTTCTGTATGTGTCTTCAAACTGCCTCTAAAATATTTATACTATACACTTAGACTAGTGCTATTCTCAAACTTGATTTAGAAAACAAAAGCTTTTTTATTGCATGAAATATAGTTATATGGGGAGTCACGGCTTGTCAACAAGTTGAGAATAGGCAGTGGTTGAATAATCATCCTTGAATGGAAACACACAATGCTTCCAATAAACACCATGAGGGAAAAGGAATGTAAGACAATGGGGCAGAGGGCTATAAAAATACTTTCTTGGCATTCAAGAACTCATATCATGTGTCACTGACTGCCTAAGACTGGCACAAGCCTCGGCCCAAAAACATTCCGTCATGCATGGGAAGGGGGTTATGGAGTTGAGCCCAATCAAAAGACTTCAGTCAAGAGCTGATAGAGAAGAAGTCCTTGTCCTCACTGATGTAGTCATTTGCTTTAACATCCATACCCTTGTCGATGGCTCTGGTTAAACCCAGTGATTCACAAACTAAAAACACAACAAAGAGAGATGAAATGAAATAGGAACTTGGTGGGAGGAGGGGAAGTTGGTGGGATTGGAAAGAAGATAAAAGGAAGTAGAGAGATGAATGTGACTAGAATGTATGACTTACTTATATGAAATTGTCAGAGTAGATTAATCAGAAATAAAATAAAATAAAAACTACATCATTTTGCCTATAGTGATAATAAATGAGTTAGCAATATTTTTGGAAACTGGTGCAGGAACAAAATGAAGAGATATTACTTTTTGTTCTATATGGTTTGACCTCATCTCTATTGTCATCACAGTACTCTATGTATCTTCTAAAATATCTGCCAAGTTCCCCAAGTCTGTGTTTCAAACCTCCTCTACATTAAAGTCCTATATTACACCAGTAGGTGAATACATTAATAGCCTCAGTTTATGAAGGGAGAATGGATGGTACTGATTTACTTGTTACTGGAAAGACATTCAGCATTCCCAGTTCCACTGTCTCAGTTCCACTCTTAGAATCTATATCTGCAATTGCCACTGCTAAGTCTTCCTGACATTCAGTGTATCAGTTTTGTTGCATCACTCTAAACAAAATATCTGGCATCCTCTCTTAAGGGAGGGAAGATGCATTCTGGTTCACCTGTAATTTGTATCAATTCAGCTTGGTGGAAAGGGCATGACAGAGCAGAGAAATTCAGAGAGCAGAGATTGGAATATACAGAAAGGCTAAGACCAGAGATAATCCCCAAGGGCATGCCCCACATGATCACGTTAGAGCCCTCATGAGCTAATTATTTCAGAAAATGCCCACAGGGACATCCAGAGTTATGGTTTGCTGATATCCTAGATGCTTCTTAATCCAATCTTCTTGGTAAATATGATTAGTAATTTCACTCCACAGCTTGAGTTTTGCAAGATACCCACAACTCCTACACTCATAACATTTATATTTCAGTTTATTTTCTAAGTAAAGTTCTGATGACTTATTACTTTCCTTTCAACAATGTTATTATTACCTCTATATATTTGTTTTGTATTCTTCTTGAACCTGTATATTTAAATAGTTGCATACATACTTTTTTATTTAATTATATCACCATGAATAGTTAAAAACTATTAGAAATAAATATTCCTATTTCATTACTTTAATATTTCAAGACAAAGCACTTATTTGGATTTTATTTTCCGGACTAGATCCATAAGATTTGCATTTCAACATTGGTATTCAGTTTCCTACATAGACTGTGGCATTAATACACAGCCAAAGTCCTCTGATGATAAAGACTGTGTTTGTTGTTTACCATTTTTTCTGACTGTGTTCTTAGATAATTTGGTTAGAGAAGAGTTCTGGGATTGCAACAGAACAGGCTGAAGACAGTGCACAGCATTGTCTGACTCATTCTGCAGATATTGATGTAAAATGAGTTGTTGAATGTTGTAATCTCCACTGTACAGCCGCTATTGATCTTTCTCAGTGAGTCAATATGTTCTTACTTTATGCTCAAGTAACTTAGACAATTGAGGAAGACCACAGCTTTCACAGCTAAATTCTATACTTTGTTCTGCTAACTGTGCTCAAAAAAGCAATGTTTAAATTCTACTCTCTCTTCATTGAACTGCCAAGACAAAATAACAGAATTTTTTTGCAAGAATTATGTGACACAGTAAAGATTTGATCTTCTGTGCTCTTCCTTAACTCTGGTATGTAGGTAGCAACAGAAAGATTGTTAATAATGGAACTCTTAAATTAACCCTTCTAAGTCAGGTGATTCCACTATCCTGGCTCTGCCATCTACTAACATCCAGTAGAGAGAAAGCTCTAAATTTCTCTAACTTTAATTTTACCATCTTTAACATGTGAATTATAAGGGCTTGAGAGATGGCTGACCAAAGTTTAAGAGAACTCCCTGGGATTTCTGTTGTTATTGTTGTTGTTTGTTTGTTTTTTAGCAGACTCAAGTGGAGAATAGACTTGTAACTCCAACTTTCTGCTATCCAATCTATTTTTCTGCCCTCTAGATATACATATAAAAGTGAATCTTAATTTTAGAAATATGAATAATAATAGTATTCTTATCAGAGTGAGGATGAAGATTTATATAATATCAATAATATTGCAAACTAGGATGCCACCAGATTTCATTCCTGTGGCCTTCTTGAGTATACTTCTGTCTTAGTTTACTTTCTATTGTTATGTTAAAAAAACATTAAAAAAGAAACAACTTGAGGAGGAAAGGGTTTATTTGGCTTACAGGTTGCAGCCCACCATTATGAAGCGGAGGAAGGTACCACACAGGAGTGCTTTTTCCTGCATTTCTCTCAATAGCTTGTTCAGCCTGCTTTACTATGAGATCCAGGACCACATGCCCTGCACATCTCTTAGTGGGCTGGACTTCCCACATAATCATTAATCAAGAAAATGCCCCTCAGATTTACTTTAGAGGCTAGTGTCATAGAGGCAGTTCCTCCGTTGACTTTTCCTCTTCCTAGACGGTTTTACCCTGTATTAAGTAAACTAAAACAAACAAAACAACTAACCAACACATCATCTAAACATGAATCAATCTTCTGTGGATAAAAGGTAGACTTCAGATGTCTGAATACTGTGCACTGAATAACCAAGGAAACAACCACATCAAAATGCATAGCAGAAGCTTAGAAATATTTGCATCCAACTCCACCAGTCTTAGTTATCTCTCTATAGGTATGACAAATCACCATGACCAGGGCAATTTATAAAAGAAAGCATTTAATTTAGGGATTACAGTTCCAGAGGGTTAGAGTCCAGGACCATCACGACAGGAAGCATGAAAGCAAATAAGCAGCATGGTGCTAGAGTAATAAATGAGAGTTCCATCTGGATCCAATAGCATTAGGCAGAGAGAGCTGTCTAGGAAGGGCATGGGCTTTTGAAACCTCAAAGTCTACCCACAGTGACACATCTCTTTCAACAAAGTCATATCTCCTAATCCTTCCCAAACTATCTCACAAACTAGGGACCAAGCATTCAAAACATGAAACTGTGGGGAGCATTCTCATTCAAACCACTTTGACACTAAAGATAGAGAGCAACTTCTATATTCTTCTTGAAGATAAAAGTGTTTGTACCACACATTCAATAAACTATCTTCTGTGGCTCTGAAATCACTGAGCCATTGGGATGGAAGAAAGTTAACCTTTGGGCATTTCCTTGAACCTCAAACAAAAATTAGTTAGATTTGAATGGCTATACCAGCATTCTAATACCAGTTGTTCTCACAGTCAATATAAGGAGAATTAATTATCTTTACAATGTACACTTTTCTCTCTGAAAAATCATTTATGTTTTCCCTGCTGTTGTATAAGGATTGGGCTACTCGTAAGTCTACATCTGGCAACTGATGAGGTGGGTAAATATTAGACCTGATTGTGATCCTGAATGTTTGTGTAGATTCTTCCAATCGTTCTGGTGTCTAGCATTATATATAGGGCTTCATGTTTTCCATGAGAAGGTTTATACATGTGCCCCAGCATTAGCAGCTCTGACCTAGAGTTTTCTCATATATCATTGAGACCCTAAAAGGTGATGCAAGTTTTTATTCAGTCTCTATAGACTATAGAAATAAGTTTCTTATATGCATATTTTTCAACAATTTACTTCCAAGTTGCACAGTATTGGAGGAGGCTGTGGTCAGAATCAGTATGAATCAGAATGCAGGCATTGGTTAAAAATCCTTTCCTTATTTAGTTCAAAATGAAAGGGAAATACACTGCACTTTTCACCTTTTTATCTGAATATAGAAAGAAATGTGTGTATACTTAATACACCGATTTTTCCAGATGCATTTCTAGGAGCTGTGTTCATATTATGTTGGTCTTGGGGAATGCCACATCTAGTCTTTGGAGGCTGCAAAGAACAAGGGCAGCTGTTTAGATTAGTTCAAATATTTGAGAAGAAGTGATAAATTATGTCAGGGCTCATTGGTGAGATCCATCCCCTGAATGGGGCCACTCTGACAAAGCCGATAAAGATAGTTGTCTCATATAATATGTGAAACTCACACCAGAGAGTCAAGGGAAAAGAAAAAAAACAAATGAATAGCTATGAACAATACAGCAGATCAAACAAATTTCCAGAAACTGACTTGAATAAAATGGTGATTCCCAACAAAGATGTCAAAGAAGAGTGATAAAAAAACTCACTAGGTCTGAAGAGCAATTCTTGAAAATTTCAACAAAGATATATATATATATATATATATATATATATATATATATATATATGAGAAAACAGAAATCATACAGTTATAACTCAATAATGGTACAAAAGCAGAACAGATCACATCTATTTAATTGATTTGTGACTCCATACAGGGAATCAAATTGTGTAATTCTAAAGAATTATGAACACACAATGCTCAATAGTGAGTTCAAAATCAAACATGTAGTAAATTTGACATGGTTCAGGCAGTGTTCATCTGTGTTGCAGCATGAAACTTCAATGCAGCCTTGGTCTGAAAACACAAGATCTGCTTTCATGCTACACAGAAAGACAAATGCTGTCTGGAATACCTCTGCTGAGATCTGAAATTACTCAATTTTTTTTTATTTTATGGTATGAGTTCACATACAAAGCTTTTGATTTTATAGAAATATAATGGCTTAGTAAGGAAAAACAAAAACTTTTAGAAGTTTTTCTAATGACATCATTCCCTGGCACATAGCAAGCATATCTTTGCAATTTATTTATTCTATTACAGTGTTTGACTTCAAGGTTCATGGGACTGACTCGAGTTTCATTAAGAAAGTTTTCAATGAATTTTAGCTTGAGTTTAAGACAAGATTACTGACATGACTGAAAATATACTCTTGGTATTTTGTATTATGTATTTTAAAAACTAGCACTGTCATTATTAATAATTATAAGATCAAAATATTATCAACTCTGGCAAATGTTAAAGATATTTTTATACCAAGATATAATTATTTATTTAAAAACAAATAAGCACATTCCTCTCATCAGTATAAAAAGTTGTTTATGTACTATAAGCCTAGCTAATAACCTAGATCTGTGGAGGTTGTAGGCCCAGGTGAAGAGCATTTTTCTGTTGGCTAATTGCTTTCTAAATGCCTGTGCTTGCATCGACACACAACAGTGACTCCTAGCCACAATCTGAGAAGCCAGTTTCTTACAAAGTGTGGTGGTAAAGGCAGGCTCATGGCTTCCCAAGATACTCAGCCTAAACAAAAATGTGGTAGTAACTGTCAAGTCTTTTATGTATGAGCAGAAAGTATATAAGAACTAGAAAATCATTTAAAGGGTTACAGAATGTCATACTCTGTACTGGATACAATGATTGCAATCATTAATACATAACAACTGTAGTGAGTTCCTGGCACAGGGTCCAGAAGAAACTGGTCCTATTTACAATGTGTCAGAGAGGTGGGAGGGGCTCATCCCCCCCCCCCCCCACACACACACACTCTTTACTCCTGGGCCAGAAGCTATCCACACATTCTTGGGGAGGAGGAATCACTGCCTTTGTTGTGTGACTGGTGCTGAGCCTACTCTGCTCCAAGGGATAATTTCAAAGCCATGGTCACACAGACAGCTCTGGTCCATTTCAGTGGATTGCCAAACAAAATTAGTGACCTGAGAGAAATCTGTGGTGCTGGATATAAGATAGGAACAAATTCAGAAGACTAGCAAAAACTCAGGTGTTTTTAATGTACAATTCCACAGAAAGGGTTGCCAGCACAGAGCAAACACAAAAATTAGCTGATACACTGATTTGAGAGGAGGTAATGGTGTTCTTTCTTTCTTTCTTTTTTGTTTTTATTTATTTATGTATTTATGTATTTATTTATCTATCTATCTATTTATTTATTTATTTTATTTTTTTTGAGACAGGGTTTAGTTTTGGTGCCTGTCCTGGATCTGGATCTGTAGAGCAGGTTGGCCTCTAACTCACAGAGTTCTGCCTGGTTCTGCCTCTTGAGTGCTGGGATTAAAGGCATGGGCTGTAGTGATATTGTGTCCCCCGATATATTGTGCACCTTAATCAACTTATCTGGGGTCAGAGAACAGAACAGCCACTAGATAGACACAGAGGCCAGAAAATGGTGGCACACACACCTTTAATCCAAGCATTCCAGAGGCTGAGATCTGTCTTGATCTCTGTGAGTTCAAAACCACACTGGAAACAACCAGGCATGGTGACACACACCTTTAATCCCAGGAAGTGATGGCAGGAAGCAGAAAGGTATATAAGGCATGAAAACCAGGAACTAGAGTGGGTTAAGCTTTTAGGCTCCTAGCAAGCAGTTCAGCTGAGATCCATTTGGGTGAGGACTCAAAGGCTTCCAGTCTGAGGAACCAAGATCAGCTAAGAAGTTAGGAGGTAAGGTTACTTGTAGCTTGTTTTGTTTCTCTGATCGTTCAGCATTTACCTCAATATCTGGCTCCCAGGTTTGTTTTTATTAATAAGACCTTTTAAGATTCATGTTACAGTGGGCCGCCTTTGCCTGGCAATTTATTTTTTTAATTTATTTTTATTTTATGTGCATTGGTGTTTTGCCACGGGTGTCGGGTGCCCTGGAACTGGAATTACAAACAGTTGTGAGCTGCCATGTTGGTGCTGGGAATTGAACCTGGGTCATCTGGAAGAGCAGTCAGTGTTCTTAATGACTGAGCCATCTCTTTAGCCACAGTAATGGTTTTTCTAAAGTTGCTTTGTCATGAGAAATTCCTGTTCTCTCTTTCCAGAGGCCTGGACTAGCCCCCCTTTACAAGTTCTCCACTCCATTGACTTGTGATAGAGCCTTATCTCTTGAGTAAGTTGGGGCTGGAGACTAACCTTCTCAGATCATGGGCTCAGACATATAGCAGACCACCTGTACCTTACCAGCTCTCAGAGTTCTGAGACAAGTTTGCACCAGCCTTGCAGAGAGGAGAGAGAGGTGGGCCAAGCATCTCCAACTTATCGACAACTCTGACTAACTTCAAGTGTAGCTCATATGTACATATCATAGCAATTCATTTCATACAGTGGAGAGGTTAGTCAGGGGTGGTAGGGAGATGAGGAAAAAGGGTGACCACCAATCATGCCGTACATACTGAAAATTGTAAATAGTCATAATAATAAACAAAATGTTTTAAACAAAAGTATTGTCCCCACAGTGGCAGGCAAGTCAACGGAAAGCCTACTATAAGAAATGGGCTGGAGAAGTTGCTCAGCAATAAAGAGCCTGTACTGCACAGGGCCCAAGTTGGAGTTACAACTACCTATGTCAGGTGGAACGCAATGCTTTCAATTCCCTGTCCAGGATATGCATTAATTCTGGTCTTTGCAGGAATAAGCACTAATCTTCCACCATAAATATATTCCTATAGTTAAACACACACACACAGAGTGAGAGAGTGAGCAAGTCTTTACTTCACTTGAAATATAGTAACATTTGATAGTATTGATTATATAACAGCCCCATTATTAGATCTGTTCTTCAACACATAGACAATTGTTAATGATAAGCTTTTTGGCACCCCTATAAGCTCCTCCACCAATGCAGCAATCCAAATCAGACAGAATTAGAAAAAGCCCCAGTTTAGTGGGTAAAACATTCCCAGATGATTCTCCAGGCTCGCAAGAGGAGATGGGGAAGAGAGACCAGAAAACCACATATCTGTTTTCTGGTATGCAGCTTAAATACCCTCTCGGAGTCATCTTGAGCATCTCTGAGGAAGGAGCCATGTTTGGTGGGCTTTGAAGCGGCAGGTTTGGGGAAAGAGATGGGAGAGGGGAGTTGAGGTGAATCTTCCACCAGAACAGTTAAGCTAAGGCTTCCTATTCCCAAATCCCAATATTCAAGAAAGTTCCAGTTTCATTTTATTAAGAAGTACAAAATATTGCACATTTTTCAAGGTAAGAAGTATTAAATTGAATTAAAATATTTGGTGTCAGAGAGAAAGGCAGACAGTGTCACTTGGGTTAATAATGCCAAAGTGCTAAGGAAAATCATCTTACAGAGCTCAAGAGCTCAGTGCAGCCATGCCTTTTCTGCTCACCAAGTCAGTTCTGCTGCTACCCCCTAGGGTTAAGCTATCTTCATAAAATGGTGAAAGCCCATAATGCAGATGTCATTCTGTTCTAAAACCCAGCAAAAGAAAATAAGAGCAATTTCTCCTTCACATTTTCACTTTCAGTTCTACTTGTGTCTCAAATTGGTAATAAAGATTCAGAATCCTCAGTCGTTCTTTACATGATTCCTACATGTACAATTTCATCCACCATGCTCTAAATATCAGTTCCCTTACAAGGAAGTACAAAGTACCATGATGTATTAACCTAAGTACCTATATGCAATCCAATCTTTATTATGTGATCGATCAGCTTTTATCATGATCAGTAATAAATTAAGCCCCCTTTCAGAGACTATTGATGATCTGCCACTAAGAATTCATGCCTCAACAATGAAAAACAAAAGTATGTTATAACCTCCTTCTGTAGTGGTAAACAATGTATAACAATTGATAATTAAAGGGTAATTATGGAGCAAAGGAGAAATGTAGGAAAGGGGTGAAAAGTGACATCCATGGAAATGAAATTTGCATGGGAATCACAGTTATAAAAGAGACAGTTCATCAGCTCCCTTGCTCCCAGTTTTCCAAAGTGTCCTATGTTTCTTTCTGTAGGGTTGAAGCTTTATAAGCCTTTCCCTATCCATTTTGATGTATTCATCAGTATCATCTTCATTCAGATAAGTTGGTGAGATTTAATGTATGTAGCTTCTTAATTATAAGAAGACAAAAATCTTGGTATCCAGTGCCAAAAGGTGAGTCATGAAAACCTTCGTACAGATAGAACTACACAGTTTGAACATGTTATATTAAAAAAAAATATGCATACCCATATATGTATGTAATAACAATAAGTGAAGAAAACAGAGAGCATAAATTTGAACAAGTGTGTGGAGGGGTATGTGGTAGTGTTTGGAGGGAGGAAAGGAGAAATGCTTTCATTATAGTATATCTCAAAAACAAAATAAAATAAATGACAGTGGAATGTTGGTTTTGACACCATTGAAAAGACCCTATGGCTGGAGAAGAGAAACAAAGGTAAAGTCATTCATGTAAAGGGAAAAGCCATGAAAAGACAAGGATGTCCTTAGGAAAGGATTACAGGGACTTTCAGAGATATTTTACTGCATTGAACATAAAAATGTTATTACATTTGAAAGCTCACATAAGTCCAAAGTATATATAATTCATGGAAGTTTATTTGCAGTTTCTAGTATTTTAAATAAGAGTAAATGTACACATGTTAATGGTGATTGAACACTATCACACTTATAAGAATGAAATCACCCTAATAAAATTCTTTAATTTTACTTGGGTGGGAATAATGGTACATTTTTTTTAACTTGGAAATAAGTAGGTGCACACATTTATTTAGATTCCCAGTATGCTATCATTGTAATGTATTTTTGCAGAAAATCATGGAATGATCAAATTTTTCTACCTTTTCTTTTCTTTTCTTTTTTTTTTTTTTTTGGAGCTGAGGGTCGAACCCAGGGCCTTGCGCTTGCTAGGCAAGCACTCTACCACTGAGCTAAATCCCCAACTCTACCTTTTGCATTAACCCAGAACTCGAACTATAAATTTTGATAAAATTATCTTGTGTTTCTTTTTTCATATTTTTCTTTCATATTTTATTGAGAATAGATTCTTTTCTCATACAGTGTAGCCTGATTATAGTTTCCCCTCTTTCTACTCTTCCCAGTTTCTCCCTATCTCTACTCACTTCAGGCCCTGTGTATATTTGTTTTTTCAACTCTTATGGACTTTTTTTGTGGATTTCACATCATCCATCCCGATTCCACTTATGTCCCTGTCCCCTTGAATCTTCCTATGCTACCATATGGCAGACGGTGGGGACAGCTCTGTTGCTCTCATGCCCTGAGGGGTGGCTCACCTGTGTCCCTGACCATAGGATCAGCTCTAGTAGGGAAGGGTGGGGCCATCTTTCCTGAGTGCAGGGATCAGCACTTCCCTGAGGGGCAGGAATAGCTCTCCTTCTGCAGTATTGAGCTAGGGGCAAGGCCAGCTATCCCTGGGCCAGTGAAGGGTGGAGACGGCACATCATAGCATGGTTCCAATGACCGTACCCAGTGTGCCAACACGGGCCATGGACAACATCATAGAACCTAGCTGCAACAGGACCACAGACACAGACATGGCCCTCAGCACCAGCCCAGGCCCAGATGTCCCCATGTCCCCAGGTGGCATCACTGGCTACCCAGATCAGTATGGCCCAGGCAACAGCAAGGTCCTTGGACACTGACCTTAGGTAGCTTACCAGACTCCGGTCATCCACAAATCTCTCCTTGGTGACAGGAGCCACAGACATCAACTCAGACACTGGCCGCTATAGGGCCATGGACCTAGACATGGCTCTTGGCACCAGCCCTGGACCAAAGGATACCATGTCCCCATGTGGCAGGGCAGGCCACTCCAAACACCATGGCCCTGGCAGTGACATGGCCCATGGAAACCCTTATGGCCACAGTTTGCAGCCCAGACCCTGGGCATCTGTGTGGTCCTTGGCAGCAACATGGGCCATGGATATCAATACACCTTGGCTATGGTAGCACCACAGACCCAGACATGGTCCTAGGCAGCAAGCAGCCCAGGCCCAGATATAACCATGGTCCCAGGTAATGGTGCAGGACACTCAAATTAGCATGATGCCATGGTAGCATGGCCCTCGAACATTAACCTGGCCCCAGGTGGCAACCCAGACTACCAGCATCTACATGGCCATCAATGGTCTCAGGAGCTATGGACATCAACACAGACCCTGGCTGCAGCAGGACCACGGATCCAGACCTGGCCTTCAGCACCAGCCCCAGTTTGGACAATACCATGGCCCCAGGTGACAGTTAAGAACACTCATATCTCTGCATCCCCTTCCATCAGTCATTGGATGAGAGTTCTATGATGACAGTTAGGGTTTTGACCATCCTATCACCAGAGTAGGTCAGCTTGGGCACTCTCAACCATTGCCAGTAGTCTATAGTGTGGGTATCATTGTGGATTTCTGGGGGACCTCTCTAGCACTCTGCTTCTTCCTATTTCCATGGGTTCTTCATTTATTATGGTATCTCTTTCCTTGTTCACCCACTCTGTTCCTGATCCCGCTGGGATCTCCCACTCACCTAAGTTCTCTTTCCCTAGACCCTTGCCCTCCATCACACCCCTTTCACGTCCAGTTTGCTCATGTAGATCTCATCCATTTCTCTGTTGTTGGGTGACCCCTATGTCTTCCTTAGGGTCCTCTTTACTAGGTACCCTCCCTGGAGTTGTAAGTTGCAGTCTGGTTATCCTTCTTAAGCATAAATATTTATAAGAAAGAAAAGTTGTTTAACATTTCCTTTAAGTCATAATTTCATATGCAAATTAAATTATCAAACTGGATAGCATATATCAAAGAATAGTCCCCCAGGAGAAAAGGAATATGTTTGAGTTTTATGGAATATATGCTGTTACCCAATGAGACAGACTTCCATAGCAAAGTGAAGTTCTGTCCCTTTGAGACAGTAAAAGAAATACATTTCAAGTAAAGCTGAAAGAAGAGAATTCGTTATTCATAGTGCATTGTCAAACACTCTGCAGTCTTTCAATAATGTAATTGATGGCGATGATGATATGACAGTCTCATGTGTTCCTTCCCTCAGTCCTTGACATTACAGCTTTCATTATGCTACCTACATGGAACAAAGTAAACTACAAAGTCAGTCAATATAAACTGGAATTTCAAGAGGCAAAAAAAGATGTCAGATTTCAAAACAATAATTCTTCCATTTTTTTTTCTGATTCCTCCTTTATTCAGAACCACTTTCGGTGACAGCCTTTCTCTTTATTATTCCTTCACAGAAATCACCCCTGATTGCAATGGGTTCCATCTCCAATTTCTGTGACAGCAACTGAGAATTATGGCACAAGCATTTACCCTCTTGTTCCCATCAAACTGTTTCTTCTGTTCTTGGAATTATTCAGAAGACATGAACTCTGAAAAATGCAGGCTTAAAGGACACAGGCAATTTCCAGTGATGTCAATGGTAGCGACCTCTTGTTCTTGAAAGGAACGCCTGACCCCTTTACATTCTAGGGCCACGTGCAACACTGTGGTTTGAGGGAGAACAAGGCAATGACTCATAGAATGAAGGAATTTCAAAACTCCTATACATACTGAGATTTTATTCCAGTGCTATTACATCATGTGTCAGGCAGGCAAATATACACAAAATTCTAATTAACTTTAAAACATGCATCTCTTTAATTGTTGAAATTTATAGTTTCTACTCCCTAATGAAAAAAAATCTCAGTTCTGTTAATACTCCTTTTTCAGCACAATTCAACTTCATTTGATACTGTCTAATAAGGAAAACATTAACATTTTTAGTTTGATAATGATAACTGGATTTTAAGAAAGAGTTGACCAGTATCTCCTGCTCCCACAGGCTTCATTTGGCCTCAGATGGACATACAGCAAGCAGAATTGGCATTGGTTTTTACACTGACTCTATCACTCTCCAAGTATTTGCCATAGATCTTTCTTAGGAAAGCTGAGGAATAAAACGGAGACCTGGAAACATGATTTCTGTCTTGTAAATTTGCCCATTTGGGATTTTTTTAAAAGAAAATAAAACATGAAAAGGCAAAATAAGCATTTTTATTTTAAATTCAAGCTTTCCAAACAGAATAATATTCTATATTTTCTGTGTTATCCTGGTCCGATATATGGTGGTTCTTATGTTTTATAGAAGATAACAATAAAATAAATAATATCAGTGCATTAAAATCTAATGATTCATGACAACAATCTTACGTATATATTTTGATATATTTGGTATATATTTTGATATTGACATGTAGATAAATAATTTATGTTTATAAATATCTTATCTTATAAGTATCTTATCCTCCTATTATGATGTATGTATTACAAAAAGACAAATTTTATGTCTTCATTTTATATTAAAATTTCAGCTGTTAGCAACAGGAGACTCTTCACTCAACTATCTATGTAATTATCCAATGATGCATATTATCGTGACCTTGGCCTTTCAAGACTTCTAAATAATAATTTCTGTGGTTTATATTTGTCTCCCAAGTTTATGAGCTGCAAATTTATTCTTCAAAGTAACCCTGTTTGGAGATAAGGCCTCACAAGAGAGGATTAGAATTTGAGTGAGGGCTTTGTAAATGGAATAGTGTAGAATTGGTTTGCTAGACTTTAACGCCCTTCTGCCTTCTCTCTTACATCCCCACTCCTGTCTCCCACCATTCATGTGTTGGGAGAACAAGTAAGGCCCCAGTTAATACAAACCTTCAATTATGGATTTCTTAGGCTCGCCACTGTGAAGAACCACCAATCTATTTTTTTTTTTATAATTTACCCAATCAATACTAATATGTTTTATCAACAGAAATCAGACTGAGACAACCATCACCACCTAAAATGAAAGAGCACAGCCTTTAAAACATTAGTTTCACTTTTCTGATATATTATTTCAGAGGTTCAGATGATCAACATTTCCAGTACAGTTGATAGTATAGTTATCATTTTCTCTTCTTATTTTAATTGAAAAAATAAACCCAGAATGTTAGACTTGACTGTATGTCAGAAGTTTTTCCAAGAACATATATCCATATCCATATCTATCTATCTATCTATCTATCTATCTATCTATCTATCTATCTATCTATCTATCTATCTATCTATCTATCATCTATCTGTACACATGTGCACACACATGCATGTATGTCATCATGCTCATGCTCACACACATACAGTGTTCATTAAAACACTTTCAAGGTAGATACTATGACAAATTGTCTTAGTTAGGGCTTCCATTGCTGTGACACTATGACCATAGCAACTCTTAAAAGGAAAATATTTAATTGGGGTTGGTTTACAGTTTCAGAAGTTTAGCCCATTATTGTCATGGCACATGGCATGGGAGGCACAGTGCTGGAGAAGGAGCTGAGAGTTCTACATTTTGATCTTCAGGTAGCTGAAGGAGGCTGTATGCCACACTGGGTGTAGTTTAAACATATATGACCCCAAAGCCCAACCTCACAATGACACAGTTCCTCCAACAAGGCCACACCTCCTAATAGTGCCACTCCCTATGAGCCAAGCATTCAAACACATTAGTCTATGTGGGCCATTACTATTCAAACCACCACACAAACCTTATTGCATAATGAAGAAAATGAATACAAGGGTTAAACATCATAAACACGTCATACCTAGAGTTGAAAAGAGATAATTTTCATGGGTTTCTGAGAGCAAATATTTTCAGAATTTAAAGATGAAAATCATTCTGCAATGAGAGAATATGACTTATTTGTATTCATAATTTGAAAAGGAGTTTTTTTCAAATTAGTGATCTTTGACAATTTTGTTAAATTTATTATAAGAAGCTTGGGAAAGTTAGATGATTTTAGTATTAGATTAGTGAAACATTTTCTTTCTCTTCTTTCCCCTTGTTTTAATCTGGGGCTAGAGGATTCTTTTAATCATTTTTCAATTTCTGAATATCTAAGTTTCTTTAATTCAGGAGATCACACACTTATTACTCTCTCATAATATAAGAAGATGAAAACTCAACATCTTTTAACTCCTTTTGAGGAGGAGCATCACTAACTTTATGTGAGGGATTGAGATTCACAACAAGAGTAGTATACAATTAAATAGATGTCTAAAAACTCATTACATAAGTGACTAATCATTTTCAGATCTTTGTCTACATCAATCTCTTTATGTAAAATTAAAGAATTAACTCTATTCACTCTTTAATTTTCAATTCTTCAAGTAACCATAGTGCCAAATTTGGCTGTATACTTAGGATTATATATTTACACACCTAATTTTTTAATAGTTTAATATTTTGTATGGATTTTCATTAATTTAAATGTAGCATCTCACATGATATATAGCACTATAGCTTTATATTTGTTTAGCATTATTATTTTGAGATTTACTCACAGTAGTTCCTATAGTCATATTTTGTAAATCCAATCCTGTATATACAAAACACTACTTTGATTAAATAATGTTTTATTATTTTCCATTCTGAAGAAATATAGTTTTTCCTTTAGCAAATATTATAGATTTTGTTCTCATTAATAACATCAATTCTTATATGCATCTTGGTAAATTATATTATTTTATATATGGCATGTAGGAAAATTAAGACAGAAAAAAAATAGATGTTTGACAAATGCCATAAAAATAACAAACCATAGGTGCTACAGGATTTTAAATCCTAGCATTCAGGTGGAAAATGCATGAAGTTCAGAAGTTAAAAGCCATCATCAGATGCATAGTATTGGCAAGGACAACCTGGAATATGTAAGATTTGTCTTAAAGACAAACCACAAAGCTTTTATACCTAGATACGAACAAGTATGTTTTTTTAATTTAAAATTTTTTACATTAATAACATTCAATTTTAAAATAATTTGAAGAATAAAACTTTCTAGTAGTGTCCAATATAAAGATGACACTATATATACAAAAATGTCAATGAAAAAGATTAAATTAACACTAATTATATATAATATTTGGAAAATTCAAAGAACTATAATTTGGCTGGAGCATGAGAACAATTTTTAGGTTTCCCAGAGTGAGAAGCCTAGGTCAGATTATAGGGGCTATTATAGAGTGAGGGTTTCATAACCAGTTGATGCATTTCCTGTTAATCCAGGTCACTTTTTAAAAGTAAATCAACTATTTCTATTAGTCATTGATGTTTCAATATTTTACTTAATAAATGAATAAAATCTATTTTTATAATATAGTACAATGGTAAATGTCAGCCTTATGCTGTTTATATATGAAATTATAAATACATTTTAATAAAAGGATAATGTTATTACTTAGTGTACTCTAAAGTATGCATTAAGTTCACAAAGATTTGTTCCACTTATTTTCATTCTGATTGCAACCTTAATGTTTTAACATTCTGTATGTTATTAAATTAACATAATACACCAACCTCATATAGAAAAATAAAAACTTGATAAAACAGTGTTTTTTATTCAATATCCTTATAATTTCCTTCCCCCAAAGAATAAGGCTAACAAAAAACAAACATTAAAATAATTAATTGGTGTATTTTTCTATTTCATTATGCTCAACATAAGCTATTATTTTTCAACTTTATTGTTGACTTTTCAGATTCTAGGTAGGTGGAGAAGTACTCATTTAGGCATTGCTTTATCTATTCATGAAATAAGTCATGTCCACTAAAAAATGAATAAAAGTTATTAATGATACACTGTTTTCACACAGCTAAAAATCTTTTAAAAGAGGACATTTTTTAAAGAATAATTGAAACAACAAATGACATCAATCAAACTGGGTAGCTAACTATGGGTAGAGGAATAAAATATGATCCTTACCTCTTACTCTGGACACACACACACACACACACACACACACACACACACACACACACACACAAAACCAAAAAAAAAAAAAACCAGCACCAAATAGATCAATGACCTCAAAACAGGATGTGATGTGACAAGTCTCATAGAAGAGAAAGTAGGGAATTCACTAGATCTTATAGGCACAATAAAGGGTATTCAGAGCAGGACCCCAGTAACATAGGCATTAAGACAAACTATTGACAAGCGAGAATACATGGCATTAAATGCTTCTGTATGACAATATTTGTGCAAAGAGGCAGCCTGTAGAATGGGGAAAAATATCTTTACCAACCATACATTTGGCAGAGAGTTACAGAGTATACAAAGAACTAACTAACAACTACAAATCAACATCAAGGAAATAAATACTTAAATTAGAAAATGGGATATGAGTTCCCCAAAGATGAAATATAAATGGTTGAAAACCATCCTTTTAAATTTATTTTGTTGTATTCTGTGTGTATGCACGTTTTGTCTGCATGTATTTCTGTTCACTATGTGTGTGCCTGGTGCTCATGGAGGTTGGAAGAGGTATCAGATCCCCTGGGACTGGATATTTATAAGGTTGTGAGTTGCTGTGCTAGTGCTGGGAATTGAATTGGGGTCCTCTGGAATAGCAGTCTTAACCTCTGGACCATCTTTTCAGCCCCACTAAACATTTTTAAAATATGTTCAGGATATTTAGGAATCAAGGGAATGCAAATGTAAACTGCTTTGAGATTTCATCTTATCTCATTCAGAACGGCCAAGTTAGGAAGAACAGAAAGAATATGAAGAAGAAGGAAAGAAGGAGGAGGAAAATAAAATAAGATAATAAAATAAAATGACAGACTATCCTGGCACAGACTGGAAGGATAAACGACTATTCACTGCTGGATGGAGAGCAAGCTACCTAAGTGCTGTAGAACTTGGTGTCATGTTTCCTCAGGAGCTGGAAACAGATCTCCTATATGATCCAATGACAGCACTCTTGGGAACACACCTAAAAGACACTGTGTTTTCCAGAGTCATTTGCCCTTCCCTTGCTGCTGGCCTCACATGAGCCAGGAACTGGAAACAGCCTAGATGTCCACCAGCTGATGAGTAGATAATGAAAATGTGGTACACTTACACATCATAGACTTTACACTGCACATACAGAGTATTGTTCAGTTGTTAAGAAAAGTGAAATTATGAAAATTTCAGGGAAATGATGGAACTGGAAATAAATAATTCAGAATGAAATAATCCTGATTCAGAATTAAAAATGCCACATTCTTCTCTCTCATCTGTGGATGACAGCTTTTTTTTTTTTTTTTTTTTTTTTTTTTTTTTTTTTGGTTTTTCGAGACAGGGTTTCTCTGTGTAGCTTTGTGCCTTTCCTGGAACTCACTTGGTAGCCCAGGCTGGCCTCGAACTCACAAAGATCTGCCTGCCTCTGCCTCCCGAGTGCTGGGATTAAAGGCGTGCGCCACCACCGCCCGGCTCGGATGACAGCTTTTTATAGTCTGATGATAAATGTGTTTTATTTTGAATGACCATAGAGATTATGGAATTGCTAAGGGATGCTGAGTGGTTGCTCTAAGGAGGGAGGAGACACAATGAAATGATAAATAGGGTTAAAGGACAAGAATTTAACAGGAAGGGGTAAATTGGGGTGAGATGGGAGACGACATGCCAGAGGAGGGAATGTAAAGAGAGGTAACTGACATTGAAAACCTTTTCAAAAAGCCAAATGGAAATCCACTACTGTAGAAGCTTCCTAAAATATATACATATCTGAAAAGTAATTCAATGGAGTGCAATACCACATGGAGCACATAAAAACTCTAGTACGAGGCATGTATTACCTCATTGAGTTATTGACTCAGGGTAGCCTCAAGCACTGTGAACTACAGTCAGTTCTCTCTGTTACTCTCCAGATCTTGATGGTAAGACCATATTGCTGAAGATATCACATACTGGCCTCAAAGAATATGGAAAACTCAGTCTGGCATTCACCTGGACACTTCTTATGTTCTAGGTAGCTTTTATAGTGCTGGAGGATGTTATGCATACTAGCAGTAGAGAAAAAGTAATTGTTAGTCCCATTCACTTGGAAACTCTCCAAGCTACAATAAAGACGAGCCTGACATGATATACTCAGTGGGGCAATAGTGGCAAGTATACTGGGGAAGCAACCACCCAATTTTTGACTGGAGGATGGGCTTGCTCCATGAGATGAGTTCCGTACCTGTAACTTCTAAAGGGGCCACTGCAGTCACATAAATCCTGTGTCTTATGTCCTAGGGGAGAGCCCAGTAGAATAATTCCCCTAACTGGACACAGTACTGAAATGATTCCTACTGACTTAGTGCTATACCCATAGATCATGATATTCCTCAACTCTCATCAAGAAGCTTCTTGCAGCAGAAGGCAGTGAACACAGAGATCCTCAACTGGTCAACTTGCAAAGGATAAGAGACTATAGATATTATGTATCCACAATTCACAGACTTCCCCACAGCCTTATCAGTCTTCCTGGAAGAGGAGATGGAAACATTATCAGAGCCAGAGGTAGAGGATGACTTAAATAAAGCATTGTTTGGGGGCACAACAGGGCAGCTCTACAGATAAATTCACAATGATTGTGACAGCAAAAAGAAGACCTGCACAAGTTTAAGCCATGAAAACATCCCAGTACGGAAGGGAGAGGGGCAGACCTGAAATCCCAGCACTAGCTGAGGAGCTACTGACAATGGATAACTGCTGGCAGAGAGAGTGTCAACTTTCATTAATGACTTGACCCCTGATAGGTCTATCATGCCCCAGGATTGGCTGCATTATCAAAGGTTTTCTGCAAAACAAACTGGACCAGATTGGGGGAAAACCATGAAAAACAAAAACCAAACAAAGCTCATAGCTGGATGGGTAGGGAGGTGATGGTGGATATGAGAAGAGTTGGGAGATGAATGTGAACAACTACAGTATATAAAATTTTCTATGGATTAGAAAAAATGAAGAACTGCTTGAAACAGTTTTACCAGAAACAAAATACATTTGTAGTTTATTTAACTGAGAATCAATATCATTACAAGTATCTCTGACCAAACACCAGTTTGCTAAGGCTGCATCATAATTTATACTCTGACACCCAAGTAGTGAATGGTACTCACCCTTCAAGAGACGGCACTTGTTCTTCCTGTGGACACAATTCACAGATCAGAAGATGTTTGTAAAGGGGGAATTACAGGTCGTGCCAATCCATGAATTACTAAAAGATAAAGGTATGGACATAGGGAAGAGACCCATGGCAGACCTATCCCACCAACAATGCAAAAACTGTTCCCAATCCTCACATTGTTGTGAAGAGTCATACATCTGAAATGCAATACTGCACATTTGTTAAGCAAAATACTTTTAATTCTATATTAAACATCTATATAGAAATTATTAATAATTTTGGGTGAATGGAACCCCTGTGGGTTTGGTTTTTTATCTTTTTTGTTTTTCTATTTTAATTTGTTTTGGTTTGCTTTGTGTTTATTTTCACAAGCTTCCCTTTACATAAAAGATACTGGTACATCTTTCTCTGCCTTTCAAAGGCAGCTTTATATAGAAGCTTTTCAGGGGATCCAGTCTCTCAAACAGGTAATTTTAATAACCTAATTAGATTGTCTGAGTGCTTCACTGTTACAATGAGAGACAATATATAAACACCCAGGCTGTCACCTGAACACTCAGCATAGCCAAATTTGCATTTGAATAGTTGCCAGAATGTATTTTTTGCTTTTGAATCCACTGCACCATGCATTCTTTTAGTCCTTTGTAAAAGAAAAATCTGCAGCAAAATTGTAGAAAGCCTTGTTAATTCATTTTTTAATGAATAACACCCGTTGGCATTCTCTTTGATAGTCATGGTTTGCTGGAATGAACAGTGTATACTTCTCTTTTTGGATTACTGCAGCCCTTTTCAAGTTTGAGTATGCCTTGGGGGTAAAATAGAGGGCTATCCATTTGTACACAGGAGGGAAAGTACTTAGATGAATGCCAAAATAGAAGTATTGGGGTGCATAACAAATTTGCTTAGTAGAGATTAAGGGCTAAATGAGATTGTCCATAGAATAATATTTTAGTAGGATGTCAAGATAAAGGTATTGCCTTTTCATATAATCATATAATTGGAATATAATTTAGGTGGTCTTTTGGATCATAAAAACACTAATTTCTAAACTATGTTTTTCCTTTTTTTCAAAATTTCCCATAGCCAATTTTAACTTGTTTTAATAGCTACATGTCGAACAAATGTAAAGGTCTAGTTATTGTGAAACAAAAAAACCTCACAAACAAACAAAACCTCCATAAATGATGAGAGCAAAGCATAAAATATAATCTCTAACTTAAGGATCTGTGTCAGAGTTATCAAACAAGTGTCCAGCTAACAATGATTTAGGATGATTGAAGTCATAATAGGAGACACTTATCAAGTGACATCATGACAAAATGGAGACAGTCGTTAATTTTTCATGGAGGGACATCTGGACTATTTTACAAAGTGAGAATCATTTGAATTGAGAATGTGTTGACTGGCTTGCAGCAGGTGGAAAGGAAAGTGAAAAAAAAATGTTGTAATGAGGGAACATCGAAGTCAAAATGAATGGTTGGGGAAATTCTGTGTAGCACAGAGGAGGAAGACTAAGAAGAAGATCAAGATGAGGGCAGGGAGATAGCAGTAGGTATTGCTGGGAAATAGATGTCACCCAGAGCCAGTGTGTCCCTAAATTTGCCTGGGTAGAACTCCTGGTACCTTCCGAAATCCATAACTGGGGATCAGTGAACTTTTGACAAGTGAAAATCAGAACATACCCTTATCCCCTGTGATCTTTCTTCTTTTCTACTAGTGTTTTTAGTCTGATGTAAAAGTGACCTCAATCTAAGCAAAAAGACTAGAACTACTCAAGAGTGATAAGGTATATAGGAGGATGCATAAAGCTCCTGTTTCCTTTAAGTATTCAGTCCAGTATAAAGGAGTGTAGGTCAAATCAGTTTGCAAAGCTACACATTGAATTTATTTTCTTTATCATCTTTTTTTTCATTTTTTTTTCTTGATTAGAAATCCCTGTTTAGAATGAGATAATATCTAATTGCTCCTTATATTTCTTTTTAGATTATAAAATTATAATTGCAACTTAAATTATAAACCCACTGTTAAAAATTATTTGCTTATTTACTGCATGCATATCAGTGTTTAGTTTGCCTTTGTGTATGCACACCATGTGAATGCATGGCCCTGGAAGGCCAAAAGATGGTGTGGAGTCCACTGAAACTGAAGTTATAGGCAGTTGTGAGCTGCTATGTGGGTACTATTTTACCTTCTTTCCTCTCCTCTCCTCTCCTCTCCTCTTCTTCTCTCCTCCCCTCCCCTCCCCTCCCCTCCCCTCCCCTCCCCTCCCCTCCCTTCCCCTCCCCTCTCCTCTCCTCTCCCTTTTCCTCGAAGGCATCTTAACAGGAAGAGGGCCGATGGCTTCTGTTGTGCAATGGAACAGCAGCTGAAAGCTCATGTGTAGTAGGAATCTTAAAAGTTCTTATTAATAAAATCAAACCTGAGGCGAGTTATTGGGGTCCATTCTGGTAGAACAGGGAGACAGAACAAGCCACAGCTATCTCACCTCGCCGGATCCTCAGCTGGTCTTGTCTCCTCAGACTGGAGGCCTATGAGTCCTCATCCGGAATGGGTCTCAGCTGAATTACTGCTCAAAAGCCTGAATGCTTAACCAGCCAAAATCTTCTAGTCCTCACGCCTTATATATCTTTATGCTTTCTACCACCACTCCCTGGGATTAAAGGTTGGCTTTCTGGGATTAAAGTCATGTGTCACCATGCTTGGCTATTTCCTCTACCTCTGCCCCTCTGCCTCGTCTTGCCTGTGCTGGGAACCGAACCTAGGACCTCCACAAGAGCACTAAGTGCTCTTAACCACTGAGCTATTTCTCCTCCTGCTCTTCTCATTAGTCTTTTTTGCTCTTCTCTCTTTAGCCCAGATGTCTCCTCTTGATTCTCTCTGCCTGACAGACACACCCATCCTTTCTCTGCCTACCTATTGGCCCTTCAGCTCTTAACCCATCAGGTGCTTAGGCAGGCAGAGCCAAACAGATGCAGCACATCTTTACGTAATTAAACACACATCCTGGCATCATTAAGCAAATGCAGCATCCACAAAGGTAATATGCTTTTACACAGTTTAAAGTAATAGTCTACAGCATAAACAAATGGAAATACATCTTTGCCTAGGTAAAATAATATTCTACCACAGTCATTTTGTGATGTGATTTGCAAATATACATGTAGAGACACATAAAATAGGATTGAAAACTATGTAAAACTAAAGCCAAAGTTTAAGACACTCCATTGCAAGAGAAGTGCAAACCATGTACCAAAATGTTAGCAGAAGTCGTGTGTGGCAGGAGAATTATGAGTAATTTTCTTTCTTTTCCCCCCTCACATTTTCCACATTGTCTATACAGAAGCTTATTAATAGTTATTCTTCTGAGGTCATCCTTGTCTAACCTTTCCAGCCCCCTAAGGCTCTAAGACTTCCTCTCTGTATTGCTAAGCTCAGTTCACCTTCATCACCCATTTCTCTCTTTCTCAGCTTCACAGAGTATCAAAGCAGATGATGAAAAATCAGACTTTCAGTGAATTCATTCTCCTGGGACTCACAGATGCACCGGAGCTTCAAATCTGTGTTTTCCTATTCCTCCTCCTCCCATACATTCTCAGCATTATGGGAAATCTCACCATTATCATCCTCACACTGCTGGATTCCCATCCCCAGACACCCATGTACTTCTTCCTCAGGAACTTCTTTTTCCTGGAAATCTCCTTCACATCCACTTTTACTCCTCGAATGCTCGTCAGCATCTCTACAGGAATTAAGACCATCAGCTTTGCTTGCCGCTTCACTCAATACTTCTTTTTAATCTTCTTTGGAGTCACTGAGTTTTACCTTCTGACTGCCATGTCCTATGACCGCTATGTGGCCATCTGCAAACCCCTGTACTACACCCCCATCATGAGCAACAGGGTCTGCACCCTGCTGGTCCTCTGCTCTTGGCTGAGTGGCTTCCTAGTCATCTTATTCCCAATCATCTTGACCAGTCAGCTGGACTTCTATGCATCCAATGTGCTCAATCATTATTACTGTGACTATGGGCCCCTCATAGAAATACCTTGTTCAGACACAAGGCTGCTGGAACTCTTTTTGTCTTAGCAGTGGTGACCTTGATAGTCACCCTGGTGCTGGTGATTCTCTCCTACACTTGCATCATCAGGAACATTCTGAAGATCCCTTCTGCACAGCAGAGGAAGAAGGCCTTTTCCACATGTTCCTCCCACATGGTTGTCATCTCCCTCTCTTATGGAAGCTGCATCTTCATGTACATAAAGCCTTCAGCAACAGGAGTTGCCTTCAATAAGGGTGTGGCTGTGCTCAGTAATTCGGTTGCACTCTAAGAAATAAGCAAGTAAAACAAGCTTTCAATGATGTGGTCAGAAAAACAATGCATCTTTAGTCCTTTTAGTGGCCTCAAAATAAATGGAAATGTTGGGCGACATTCAGGCTATGCCGCCTCTTTGTTGATGTGAATTCTCAGGAAAGCTTGGTATGAGCTGGTGACCACAGTCTGTTTCAAACCAGTTCAAGAATTTCTGTTATCTACCTTTAAAGAATGAAAGAGGGGAGTTGGAGAGATGGCCCAGAGGTTAAGAGCACTGGCTGCTCTTACAGAGGTCCTGAGTTTGATTCCTAGCAACCACATGGTGGCTCACAACCACCTGTAATGAGATCTAGTTCCCTCTTCTAGCTGCAGGTATACATGCAGGCAGAACACTGTGTACATAATAAATAAATAAATCTTAAAAAAGATTAAAAAGCAATGAAAGAGGTAGAAAAATTATCTTGTCAGACTGTATACAGAATACAACTACCTATAATTCTTTTGCTTGTCATAAATTGGAGGATCAGCCTAATGACTACACCTGTACTATTTCAATCATCATCTCTTAACTCCTCAATTGATAATTATCAAAAATACAAATACACTGTGTCAGAAATTGCTAGCTCTTCCTCAGAAGAGATTATTAAACTATGTGGAATATTCTTTTCTAGATCACTTTTCTTTGGGCTTTAAACAATTGGTTTCTAGAGTTTCTTACTCTGATAATTCTTAAGATTGCCTCTCTGGCTAAGGCGATTGCTCCGCAGACAAAATGCTTGCTTTGAAAATCTGAACCTGTGTTCAGATCCCAGCACTTCTGTACTAGCTGGGCATAATGGCTTACACTGTAACCCTAACATGTAAGAAAGGACCAAAGACAAGCTGATTCCAGATATTCACTTGTCATTGGCCTAAAAGGTAAGCCACAGGTTCAGTGAGAAATCCTGTCTCAAATAATAAGTTGGCAAGCCATTGAGAAAAGACACCATATGTCAACATCTGGCCTCCACACCCTTACATATTGGAAAGGAGAGAGAGAGAGAGAGAGAGAGAGAGAGAGAGAGAGAGAGAGAGAGAGAGAGAGAGAGAAAGAAGAGGAGAGGAGAGGAGAGGAGAGGAGAGGAGAGAGAGAGAGAGAGAGAGAGAGAGAGAGAGAGAGAGAGAGAGAGAGAGAGAGAGAGCCCAATTTTTTAAGACATTTCTTCAAATCTTGCAAAGTCATTTCCTATTACACAGCATTGGGTTTCATGAGTACTCCCAAGAACATTTCTAACTGTTTCCTGAGAACAAAATAAAAACTGTTATGATGGAATTATCTAGAATCTTTTTAAAGGAAGACTCAGAAAAAGAAAATTACTGGCAATCTTGGCAGTAATAGAAATCTACTAAGTGACCATGAAGCAAGGGCATGCCTGAGATTTAGAGAACACATAAAAGATGATTTCTGGAGAGATTAGGACGAGTATTTAGGGTGCTTTGCCATGTTCTACTATATCTACAATACCCAGCATTCAAAGACTCTTGGATTCTCCTTTGACCTTGCCAATCATTGCAGTCATAGCAGCCTGAGTTCCTGTATACACAGAGCCATTTGTGTTCTAATAGGTCAGTTCCCATTGTCTCCATGACCACTCCTCCTACCATTATCCTTTGTAAATGAAAACCATCACTGAATCTTGGTGGTTCTGGTGCCTTATCAAAAACATCAGCTTTGTATCCTGGGTAGATGTAGGGCCTCATAAGGGGCAAATATTTTAGTGACTCTCATGCTCTTATGTACCCATTATATCACTCTTACTTTACTTGATCCCTTTATTCATTCCTTTATCATCTTTCATTGAAATTAAGGTATTACCATATCACTGAACATTGGATATCACTTTTTCTAAGTTCTAAGAGCAACCTCAGTTTTTACTGGAGTATTAGACCCAAACTTAGAGTAAATGCTCTCAAGTAAATTCTAGCCTACCAAGTCTTCCATGGTGGTCTCCTAATAAAAATCTAATCCCAAGACCATACTTCTGACTCCTGCTGATACAAGCCATCCAGTCTCTAAAATTCTTTCACTATGTAGGATCATTCCTCCTTAACTAAAGCCTATATGCCTTCAACTAGATTATAAGGGGTTTGACCTTAATACCACAATCTGGCATATAGAGAGACATTTTGTGTTTATTGATAACTGTTTTTAAAATGATTGCTCTTAAAGTGGCAGCATGCTGGAGGAGGCCAGAGGGTGACACAAACACAAATTTCCATGATATTACAATCTTAATATTATTCCTGCAGAGCCTGAAGAACTACTTCCCCACTCTCTGCAAGTCTGAACCATTTTCTTGAAAATATACAGGTCATTAAGGGCTTTGAACTTTCTGTTCCCTTTTAGGAGGTTGTCAGACACTTGAGAACTGATGTCTCTGAACTGGTGAATATCTATGGTGCCTCACAGATAGTAAATCATTATACAGAAAGGAAAAGCCTGCAAATCCGAGCTTCTCTAAGCAGGTGACCAAAAACCACAGTTTCTAAATCATTGAGTGAGTACTGTACCACCACAGGTACTCTCTCTTGTTCATTCTGAGGAAATAATAGATCAAAACACCTTTCTTAATATATTCGCTTTATACATTACTAGGCTTCATAAAAATATTTTCATATTCATGTACCCATACTGTCTTAAGGTTTCTATTGCTGTGAAGTGACCATGGCAACTCTCACAGAGGAAAACATTTAATTAGGTGGCAGCACCCAGTTTCAGAGGTTTAGTCCATTGTCATCATGGCAGGGAACATGGAGGCTGGGAGTATGGCTAAGGGCATGCAGGCACGGTGCTGGAGAGAGAGCTGAGAGTTCTAATCTTGCACAGGCAACAGGAAGTGAACTGAGACATTGGGTGTGGCTTGAGCATATAAGAGACAACAAAGCCCACCCCCACAGTGACACACTTCCTCCAACAAGGCCACACCCACTCCAACAATGCCATACCTCCTCATAGTGTCACTCCCTTTGGGGGTCATTTTCTTTCAAGCCACTACATTCCACTCCCAGACCCACAAAGGCTTGAAGCCATATCATAATGCAAAAATGCATTCAGTCCAACATCAAAAGTCTCTGTGGTGGTTGGAAAGAAAATGGTCCCCAGAGTGGCACTCTTAAGAGGTGTGGCCTTGGTGGAGGAAGTGTGTCACTGTGGGGACAGGCTTTGAGGTCTCTTTGGCTCAAGCTTCCCTCAATGTGACTGTCAGTCAACTTCCAGTTGCCTTCAAGATGTAGCAATCTCAGCTCCAGCCCCATGTCTGTCTCCACACCACCAGGCTTCCCGTTATGACGATAATGGACTGAACCTCTGAAACTGAAAGCGAGGCTCCTCGATTAAGTATTTCCTTTATAAGAGTTGCTGTGGTCATGGCGTCTTTTCACAGCAATAAAAACCCAAGCTAAGACAGCCCCATTGTCTATCATAGTCTCAACAATGTTTAAAAGTCCAAAGTTAAAAGTCTCTTCTGAGATGCATGCAATGTCTTAACTGTAATCCCCTATAGAATCAGAATCAAATACTTCCAACATATAATGGCACAGGATATGCATTATCATTCCAAAATGTAGGGAAGGATGCATGGTGAGAAAATACTGGACCAAAGAAAGACCAAAAACCAGCTGAGCAAATGCCAAATGACACATCTCCATGTCTGATGTCAAAAATACTCTTCAAATTTCCAACTCCTTTCACCTTGGTTGACTGTAACTTCTTTCTCTTCATTTTGGTGCTGGGAACTGAACCCAGGACCTCCAGAAGAGCACTCAATGCTCTTAACCACTAAGCCATTTCTCCTCCTGCTCTTCTTGTTAGTCTTTTTTGTTCTTCTCTCTTCAGCCCAGATGTCTCCTATTGATTCTCTCTGCCTTACAGACACACCCATCCTTTCTCTGCCTAGCTATTGGCCCTTCAGCTCTTAACCCATCAGGTGCTTAGGCAGGCAGAGCCAAACAGATGCAGCACATCTTTACGTAATTAAACACACATCCTGGCATCATTAAGCAAATGCAGCATCCACAAAGGTAACATGCTTTTACACAGTTAAAAGTAATAGTCTACAGCATAAACAAATGGAAATACATCTTTGCCTAGGTAAAATAATATTCTACCACAGTCATTTTGTGATGTGATTTGCAAATATACATGTAGAGACACATAAAATAGGATTGAAAACTATGTAAAACCAAAGCCATAGTTTAAGACACTCCATTGCAAGAGAAGTGCAAACCATGTACCAAAATGTTAGCAGAGGTCATGTGCAGCAGGAAAATTATGAGTGATTTTCTTTCTTCCCCCCCCTCACATTTCCCACATTGTCTATACAGAAGCTTATTAATAGTTATTCTTCTGAGGTCATCCTTGTCTAACCTTTCCAGCCCCCAACAAAAAAAGGTCTGGGTGCTAAGCTTTAATCATGTACTGTACAGAGGTACAGGAGGAGGGGAAGAAGGAAGGGGAGGATGAGGTTGAGGGGGAGGAGGAGAAGGGGGAGGAAGGAAGGCAGAAGACAAAGAGGAGGAGGGGGAGGAGAGGAAGGAGGAGTTATGGAGATGGGGGAGGAGGGGAGCGGGCAGCAGCAGCAGTATGTCTTCCACTTGGAATCCCAGCACTGAGGAGGTAGTGACAGGCGGATCCCTGGAGCCTGCTGGCCAGTGTGACTAGCCTACTTGGTGACTTATAGGCCAGCAAGAGACCCTGACAGAAGAGAAAAAGGAAGGGAAGGAACGAGGCAGGGAGGGAGGGAGGGAGGGAGGGCTGAGAGGGGAAGAAATGTAAGGGAGGAAAGAAGGCAAGGGAAGGGTGGAGGAAGGCTGGATGACACCTCAAGACTGACATGTGACATCTGAGGTATTCCTCTGGTCTCCGTGAGCACTCACACATCTGCACACTCACACACATGCACACTCATACACATGCACACTCACACATCTGCACACTCACACACATGCACACTCATACACATGCACACTCACACATCTGCACATTCACAGTCCTGCACACTCACACACATACACACTCACACACCTGCACACTCACACATATGCACGAGAATACACGGACATACAAAAGAGACTTCCTCTGACTCCAGTTAGAATAGACAGCTCCTTCCTATAGAAACCCATTAGTTCATGGCTCCGTGGGGAAGGACCACCAGTGGACGGGATGCTCCCCCTGGGAAAGCAGCCTGGCCTCCTTGCTGTCTGTGTTCCACCCACAGGCTGGCTGGAACTGAGCAAGCAGAGCAGGTCTTTAGATCTTGACATTCAGACCATCAGGTATTCCGGGGTCACAGAGCTGCCACCTAGCCACGGTCACATTCTGATTGTCACATCAACCCTGCATAGCCACCATCTTGACAGGTATGGGGGACAGGACTCAGAGGGGTAACTTGGAAGGTTATACTGCTAGTGAGTATATATTTACTTTCACAGAGGCATAGCCATGTTTGCATTTGTATGGAAACAGTCTGAAGAAATAAATGTTACTAAGTCCAATGCAGTGTAATCTTCAGGAGAGATTTCATTAAAATAAAACATCTACAGTGTATTTGGTTTGTAAGAATTCCTTCTAACTTAAACAATCTAGGTAGAATCTTGAATATATTCCAAAACCAATAAATAGAACTGGTAAGTGCAGGAGTAATAAAATTATGAGGAATGAAATGATACATTTCAAATATGGTAGTAACTAAAATGAAACTGCTTCATGCTATAATAATGAGAGTTATCATTCAGAGTTCCTAGTTTGCTTGTGGAAGCAATCAGAAAGGCTTTTTCTATTGAAGAAAATGTCCTTCTATATACTAATGTGAAGAGGAGGCTTTTCACAGGAATGAAACTGAATTCTGCCAAATCATCCTGTCTGTGCATACAATGATAATTTATATGCAGTAATTAACATTTTAAAACTATACTGAATATGCTTTTAATTTAATTATTTAATTTAATTATTCACATGCTGAGCATAAAATCCAGTACTTTATATATTCTAGACAGGTACTCTACAAATGGCAGCTCTGTACCCAGTCCTTGGTGTTTTGAGACAGAATTTCACTATACAGTGTAGGCTGGCTTGAAGTTGCTATGTCCTCAGGCTGGTCTCAAATTCATAATCTTCCTCTTTCATTTTCCTATGAGCCATGATTATAGTTAAGTACCATTATGACCATTTTACACACATGTTCTATTAATACTATAGATTTTTTTTAAATATTTAAGCAAATTAAACCATGTTTTATTAAAATGGCTTGAGTTCAACAACCTACAAAGTATAAGAATTATAATTTAAACTCAGATTGTCTACATCAACTAAAGCTGTTTAGATAATCACTACTCAGAAATGTATTTATGGTCCATTCCCTCTATAGGACATGGAGAGTTACTAGTTGATTTAGCCAGATAGGTTTCCCATGTCAATGTGTAGAATTGGAAGAAAATAGCATTAATGATAACTGAAGAAAACAGAAGATATCCAATGAGTGATATCAAAAGAAAAGAAAAGCAGCATTCTTCAAAGCTTCTTTATTTCGTGTTAAACAAAACAACCTCCTTTGTATAAAAATGCAAAAATTTGTGACAAAAATTGCCAAATGTTCTTATTAATACAAAACCCAGAGTCAGATATTGGGGTAAAAACTGAGAGATCAGGAAAGCAGAAAGAGGCCAGCTACATTCCTACCACTAGAAACCCACAGCCAAAGAGGGAGCTCCTTTCTGTATATCCACGCCTGTATGCCTTTCTGTCCCTGCTCCCTTACTTCCTCTCTCTACCCAGCCACATCACTTTGTGTCTGTCTATACAATCCTCCAGACCTCCATGGTTAGTGCTGGGATTAAAGTCCTGTGCCACCACGCCTGGCCCTGTTCCCAGTGTGGCCTTGAACTCACAGAGATCTGGATGGATTTCTGCCTCCCGAATACTAGGATTAAAGGTGTGTGCTACCATTGCCTGACTTCTATGTTTAACATAGTGTCTGGCGTTTTCCTCTGATCCTCAGATAAGCTTTATTGGGGTGCATAATTAAAATAATCACCACACAGGAATTTTTTTTTTATCTTTTTTTTTTTTTTTGTAAATTTATTTTACAACATCATTTAGTTCAACATAATAGCCACAGAGTCCCCTGTTCTCCCACTCTCGCCCCCTTCCCCCTCCCCCCCACCCCACCCCCCATTCCCACCTCCTCCAGATCAAGGTCTCCCCCAAGGACTGGGATCGACCTGGTAGACTCAGTCCAGCCAGGTCCAGTCCCCCCCTCCCAGACCGAGCCAAGCGTCCCTGCATAGGTCCCAGGATTCAAACAGCCAACTCATGCAACGAGCCCAGGACCCGGCACCAACACACAGCTGCCTCCCAAACAGATCAAGCCAAATGACTGTCTCACCCGTTCAGGGGGCCTGATCCAGTTGGGGGCCCCTCAGCCCTTGGTTCATAGATCCTGTGCTTCCATTCATTTGGTTATTTGTCCCTGTGCTTTATCCAACCTTGGCTTCAACAATTCTCGCTCATATAAACCCTCTTCTTTCTCACTAATTAGAATCCCAGTGCTCCACCAGGGGCCCAGCCGTGGATGTCTGCATCCAGATTCCTCAGACCTTCCTTGGATGGGGTTTATGGCACAACTAACAGGGTGTCTGGCCATCCCATCACCAGAGTAGGTCAGTTCCTGCCGTCTCTCGACCATTGCCAGCAGTCTTTTGTGGGGGTATCTTTGTGGATCTCCGTGGGCCTCCCTAGCTCTCTGCTTCCTCCCCTTCTCATGTGGTCTTCATTTAACATGGTCTCCTATTTCTTGTTCTCCCTCTCTTTTCTTGATCCAGCTAGGATCTCCCACTCTCTTTCCCTCGACCGTTGCCCTTCATTGTTCCCACTCATGACCAGGTTGTTCATGTAGATCTCATCCATTTCTCCGTGTTTTTTTTGGGTCTCGTTTTCCAGGTAGCCTCACTGGTGATGTGAGTAGCAGTCCAGTCATCCTTGTTCCACATCTAGCATCTTCCTATGAGTGAGTACATACCATATTTGTCTTTCTGAGTCTGGGTCACCTCACTCAGGATGATTTTTTCTAGATCGATCCATTTGTCTGCAAACCGTATGATGTCATTGTTTTTCTCTGCTGAGTAGTATTCCATTGTGTATATGTGCCACAATTTATTTATCCATTCTTCAGTTGAAGGGCATCTAGGTTGTTTCCAGGTTTTGGCTATTACAAACAATGCTGATATGAACATAGCTGAGCAAGTGCTCTTGTGGTATGACTGAGCATTTCTTGGGTATATGCCCAGGAGTGGTATAGCTGGATCCTGGGGGAAATTGATTCCCAATTTTCTAAGAAAGCGCCATATTGATTTCCAAAGTGGTTGTACAAGCTTGCATTCCCACCAGCAGTGGAGGAGAGTTCCCCTAGTTCCACAACCTCTCCAGCATAAAGTGTCTTCAGTGTTTTTGATCTTAGCCACTCTGACAGGCGTAAGGTGGTATCTCAGAGTTGTTTTGATTTGCATTTCCCTGATGATTAGGGATGTTGAGCAATTTCTTAAATGTCTTTCAGCCATTTGGGTTTCCTCTGTTGAGAATTCTCTGTTTAGTTCTGAAGCCCATTTCTCAATTGGACTGTTGGTTGTTTTGATGTCTAATTTCTTGAGTTCCTTATATATTCTGGATATCAGTCCTCTGTCACCTATGGGGTTGGTGAAGATCTTTTCCCATTCTGTAGGCTGTCGCTTTGCCTTGTTGACCGTATCCTTTGCTCTACAAAAGCTTCTCAGTTTCAAGAGGTCCCATTGATTGATTGTTTGTCTCAGTGTCTGCGCTACTGGTGTTATATTTAGGAAGTGATCTCCTATGCCAAGGCGTTCAAGACTATTTCCTACTTTCTCTTCTAGCAGGTTCAGAGTAGCTGGATTTATGTTGAGGTCTTTTATCCACTTGGACTTAAGTTTTGTGCACGGTGACAGATATGGATCTATTTGCAGCCTTCTACACGTTGATATCCAGTTATGCCAGCACCATTTGTTGAAGATGCTTTCTTTTTTCCATTGTACACTTTTGGCTTCTTTGTCAAAAATTATATGTCCATAGGTGACCACACAGGAATATTAATTTTATGGGCTTTAGGTAAATACAGAAATACTTTCATATATCTCTATATAATACCACACTAGATATATATGACCCAAGAACAAGGTCTAATTTATATGCCACTGTGGTAGGACACTTAAATATATATATATATATATATATATATATATATATATATATTCAACAGTTTCTATCAGTACATAACATGGATAACTATGAATGGACCAGACATTTGGAGTAAGGTACTATTTTCACCCGTTGATAAGACAAGTATAAAAAAGCATGATTGAGCTCAATAGTGGTGGATACACAGTAGTAAAGAGGAAAGGGTTGGTATTCTGAAAGTTGTGGATGTGATAAGGCTGGAGAGACTCCATTATTGTAGATATAGGATGCTGTGGAGAAAAGATTTCAATGGTCTTATCAAACACTGTTCTCGATATGCTAAAATACTGACTTGTCCACTGTTGCAACAGTGAAAAAAACTGTTTGTTAGAAGCTTTTGGTACTGTCAATGTGATCTATATCCTTGCTGAAGGATTTTGCCCTCCTTAAGAGTGTACATATTAGTGTTGTTGTCGGCCATAGGAGGAATAATTACTAAGGTTTTTCTAAACTGTCATAGAATTAGATTGTCTTCTACATACTTATTTTGAATCTATATATTTGTGCTATTCCTCAATCTTGGTTAGAAAAGCTTTCCATTGCAGCAAGTAGTGATAAATTCATAGAGACAGTATTGTTCAAAATCCTGAGAATGTCTGAATGGTTAGATTTAATTGGGACATCTGCATCATTCTCCACTAAGGCTCAGTGAACATAAAAGAAATTGGACGCCAGCCTAAGAACATTACTATTATTATTATTATTATTATTATTATTTAATTACTTATTTTATTGTTTGAGATTTTAATATAATTACATCTTTTTTTAAATTTATCTTTCCTCCTTCCAAACCCTCCCATATATTCTTCCTTGCTCTCTTTAAAATTCATGTAGTCTTCCATTCATTGTTGTTAACAAACACATGTATTTTTTGATATGTAAATACAACCTGCTCAGTCCATATACTGCTACTTGTTTGGATGTTTTCAGGGCTGATCATTTGATTTTGGATAATCAATTTGTGTACTCATTCCTGTGGAAGAATATTTCTAAAAGCATTATTTTCATGTGTAAAATTTCCTCTTTCAAGCACAACTTAAAATAGCATTTGATCAAAACCCTTAGGGAAAAAATTTGTATTGACCAGGACTTGTAGAGTGTAGTGAACAATGATGCATCTAAGAATGCTGCCTTTCATGATCACTAAAACAGCTTGGGGGAGTGTCTTAGTTTTTAATTGTCGTGATAAAATACCACCACGGCCAACATAACTTACAAAAGAAGCAGTTAATTTGGCTTAAGACTTCAGAGGGTTAGTGTTCATGTCAGTGGAACAAAGAACCAGCTGAGAGCTTTGTATGCAACTGGGACTCAGAGAGAGACTCCTGGGAATCACAGGAATGTTTTCAAACTAATGCTGGCTCCACTGACACATTTACTACCATTTACCCACACCTGTTGATCCTTCCCAAACAGTTCTACCAACAGGGGAAGAAATGTTCTAACATATGAGTCTTCAGGGACCATTCTCATTCAAATGCCCAAAATGAGGAATTAAGGAAACAGAATCTGACAAGCCATGGTGGCCCACTCTTTTAATCCCGGCACTCAGGAGGCAGAGATAGACAGATTTCTATGAGTTTGAAGCCAACCTGCTCCATAGAGTGAGTTTAAGGACAGCTAGGGTGGTTACACAGAGAAACCCTGTCTCAAAATACCAAAAAACAAAACAAAAAAAAACATAAATAAATGAAAGAAAGAAAAAAAAAAACAAGAAATAGAATAACCCTCAACTTTTGATCTCTTTGTTTAAAAATGTCAACAAATCTACTAAATCTTATATCTTTCTAATGAAATTATTTTTATTTTGTTGTCATATCCCAAGATTAATGCTAAGATTCATGATAGAGAAATTATGTGTTGCATATTATGTATTTCAATTAGCACATTGCCTGACAGATAAAAGAGCTCAAACTGAATTCAGAGAAATCATACTTCAAATGCGGAATTTCAAAATAGTCAATCTTCTTGGGACAACTCATCCTTTTCCAAGGAGGAGATTCTATGAAAAGCGTGAGCATTCTTTATTGCAGTCTTCAGTTCCCACAGGCACTCCCTGGAAATCCTGCTGGAGACTCTGGACAGTCATAACTCTCCCTCCTCCCGTCCCTTCCAACCTCAATCCACTAATCTTTTCCACAGCTCAGTAGCAAACCCACTGCTGCAGAGAGAGGGTCTGCAAACATCCTGGAAACATATCCAGCTGTTCTCCCTTCCATGGACACTCTCAGATACCACCTTCTATCAATTCCCATTTCTAAGCGCCAAGTTTCAATACCTAGAAACACTGACTACCTGAGACCCCCCCAGTGGCCACAGCAGGTGGAATTACAGAAGATTTCCCTAACAGGTAACCTCAACAACAACATTCTCCTAAGAACTAGAAAGGACAGAAGAAACCAATGAACAGCATTCCTATCCAGCAAAGACTAAACCAGATATCTGCACCTATAGCAGCAGTCCTTCCAAACCCAGGTGTCTACCAAGGTACAAGAATCATTCATAACACCAAAAAGACTGGCCCAGAAGTAAAATTATACATGCCACACAATAATCAAGACACTAGACATACAGAGCAAAGAAATAATATTAAAATAACCAAAGGAAAAATGGCAAATAACATATAAAGGCAGACATGTTAGAACAATACCTGGTTTCAAAGGAGACTCTAAAATCCAAAAGGGTTAGGATCTACAAATACTAAAGACAATGAATTCATAGCACTAAGTGCCTACGTTGAAAAGAGGGAGAGGGAGGGAGGGAGAGGGAGAGAGAGAGGGTGAGGGAGAGGGTGAGGGAGAGGGAGAGGGAGAGAGAGAGGGTGAGGGAGAGGGTGAGGGAGAGGGAGAGGGAGAGAGAGAGAAAGAGAGAGAGAGACAGAGAGACAGAGACAGAAAGAGAGCACTCATATTAATAACTCAGGGCACACCTGAGAGCTCTGGAACAGAAAGAAGAAACAACACTGAAAAGTAGTAGACAATGAGATATAATCAACTCAAGGCTGCAATAAATAAAATAGGAACAAGTAAGCAAACATGAACTTGCAAACAAACAGAAAACTCTCACACATACCACTGAGTTAATTTTTGGTGGCCATCTACTGCTGGCCAGGGAGGCTGGCCTTAAGAATGGTTTGCTAACCCAGAGAGACTCCTTTTGAGAAAACTGTTTTTTTCTTTTGTGAGTGGTTATCACTTGGAAGCGGCTTCTGGGTTAGGATGTGGGTTTATGCTCACTACCACTGTCAGCACTGGGACCACACTGGGACCAGACTTGTGTGGGCCCTGTGCGTGCTATCAGTTTCTGTGAGTTCATGTGTAAATTCATTGACCATACTAAGTGATCTAATCCTTCCATTTTATCTTCTATCTAGGATTCTCTGTTTTATACAAGATTTAACTTTTGGTAAGGCTTTCCACTGAGGATTTAATTTAGCTTGCCGAAATTTTCATTTCAAGGATTATTTCAGCTTGTCTTTTTCCCCCAGCATTCTTATCTATTGTTAATACATATTTTCACTTATTGAATGGTCTTATTTCATTTTTCTCTTCATTTTGATTTTCATGGAGTATATTTATGTCTTCATTTCATTCTGTGAACACACTGATAATCATTCTTGTGAATTTTTTGTTGTTTCGTTCCTTGAAATCATTATTACTGGGTTCCATTTTTATAGGATGAATTATCTGTGGAAGAGACCTGTTGTCTTGAGTTTTCATATTCTGTTTCCATGCCAAGACTTGCACATCTGAAGTGACTTTGTTGGTTGATATTTTCTTTTTTTGAGGTTTTTTAATTTTTTTGTTTTGAAGATTCAGGCCCCCTGCTTTTCTTTCCGGGCCTGGGTTTCTAGTGTTCATTGCAGGGTACTCTGAAGGTCAAACCAGAACCACTTTCCCCAGCAGGTTAAACTGTACATGAGTGTGCCAGGTGCTTCTAAACTATTCAGCAGATTTTAGTTAACAGCCTTGAAGTTTAAACTTATCCTGCTTAAAAATGGATAAAGTGAACTTTAAAAATTCCCTATTGACCTGATCTGATGGTTTATAAGATTGCCATGTACTTACTGCAATTCCATGATAAGAGAAGGTATTCTAGAAAATAAAACAAAATTCTTATGATTGGGTTCTTAAAAATAAATCTTAAAATTTTACTTCTTTATTACAAATGCAAATACAAGAGTCTCATTCTTAATCCATTTATTTGTTCCCCATGTATTTTCTGAAAAAATAATGTCTGAAGCCTAGCTTAATGGTTTCCTCTGACTTCCAAAACCTGTTGTTTTAAGTGAAGGATAGTCTATCTATCTATCTATCTATCTATCTATCTATCTATCTATCTATCTATCTATCTATCATCTATCTATCTATCTATCTCTTACAATTTTGTAAGTGGTGTGATTCTGGAGTTAAGCATGATTAAAACTTATATTCAATATACTTAGGGAGAAATGGAAATTTACATTAATTTAATCTTACAGAATCAAGTTAAGTGGTTTATGACTTACTCATTATTTAACAATAATATCTTCAATGACTCTATAATCATCTATCAACACAGGAAGTCATTATCAATGCCATCAGTTGCCCTGCTTATTCTCTCTTTGGTGATTTGAATAAGAAGTATTTTCTTGGACTCAGGCATTTGAACACTTGGTCCCAAGTTGATGGAGCTCTTTGGAGAGGTGGTGGAGCCTTGCTGAAGGAAGCCTATCACTGGGGTATGCTTTCAGAGTGGAGCCTTGCTCCTCTCCCAGCTTTGTAGCACGAATCTCAAAAGGTCTTATTAAATAAAAAAACATAGAGCCAGGTACTCGGGTGAATGCTGAAAGATCAGAGAAACAGAATCAGCCACAGCTAACCTCGCCCCGCCAATTCCTCAGCTGATCTCGTTTCCTCAAACTAGAAGCCTCTGTGTCCTCATCTGAATAGATCTCAGCTGAACTGCTGCTCAAAAGCCTGAAAGTTTAACAGGACCTAGTTCCTGGTCCTCACGCCTTATATACCTTTCTGCTTCCTGTCATCACTTCTTGGGATCAAAGGCATGTGTCTTTCCCAAGGAAGACATGAGATCTCAAGTGCTGGGATTAAAGGTGTGTGTCACCATGCCTGGTCGTTTCCAGTGTGGCTTTGAACTAACCGAGATCTGGATGGATCTGTGCCTCCAGAAGGCTAAGATTTAAGGTGTGTGTGTCACCATTTTCTGGCCTCTATGTCTATCTAGTGGCTGTTCTGTTCTCTGATCCCAGATAAGTTTATTAGGGTGCACAGTATATTGGGGGACTCAATATCACCACACAGCTATCTATCTATGCCTCATGTTTTGGGTTTAAGTTATGACCCCTATGTTCCTTGCTCTTGCCACTATGCCTACCAGCATGTCTGCTTGTAGCCGGAAAGTTTCTTCGGTCCCACCTGGCCTGCGGTCCTGCTTGGCCCCATAGTCCTGCAACCACTTATAAAATAATCACTTGGAGGCTTAATATTATTTACAAACCGTATGGCCTATCGTAGGCCTCTTGCTAGCTAGCTTTATATCTGAAACTAACCTATTTCTATTAATCTATGTTTTGCCATGGGTTCCATGGCTTTACTAGTCTGCTGGCATGTTACTCCTTGGGCAGCAGGCTGGCTTCTCTCTAGACTCTGCCTTTCTCCTTCCTGTCTCTCTCCTTGGATTTCCTGCCTGCCTCTAAGCTGCCTTGCCATAGGCCAAAGCAGCTTATTTATCAACCAGTGGGGACAACATACATTCACAGCATCCAGAAAGACATCCCCCCACATCTGCTGTTTGATCCTTTGACTCCTCTCACCTCATGATAGTCTCTTAACCCTCTGCAACCACAGACAATTAAATTATTTCTTCCTTAATTGTTGATAATGGCATTTTATTACACCAACAGAAAATTAGTTAATATACCTCTTTATGTTATAAATATGTCTCTGGGCTATTCTATAAGATGCTTTGCATCTTTTCCTTTTTCATAAAATTTCCCTTTTCACTAGAAGGCACTAATTGACCAGGCATTTATGGTCAGTATACATTTGTAAACATCTTATTCAAATGAATCTATGATGCTTTCTGCCTTCTAAGGCAAGATTTATGTACCACAATTCTAATAATTCACTTTTGTTATTAACACTATACATGATATATATGCCTATACATCTAATATATAGTATATATAATATATTTATTAGATACATAGACATTACATATTCTTTACGGTTTTTAACTGGAGTAACATTACAATACTTTTCTTCCTCTTTAACCTGTCCATCACATCCTAGACACCCCTCCCTTTTATGCCTCCTCAGTTAACTCCCCAACTCTCAAGGATAGCTTCTTTTTCAATGTTTATTATTGTTACACACATGTATCTATTTTTTCAGTTGTATCTATGAAATTAGGAATATGTATATATACATATATATATGTGCGTGTGTGTGTAAATATATGTCAATTATTAATGAAAAATGAGGCTATGAATGTGAAAGAAAGCAAAGAGGGGTATGCAAGAGACTTTAGCTGGTGGAAAGAAAAGGGGAAATGATGTTATTATATTATAATCTCAAATATATAAAGTAATAAGAAGGAATTAGTCACATCAATAGAGCTTTAAAACTGCCATTTGCCTACTTTTATACTCTTTAATATGGAATGCACACATAACTAATATTTCACTACATTTTATGTATATTTTAAATGCAAGTAATGCATTCTTATAGGAAAATATTTTTGAGAATTTCCAAGTAAATGGATTTGGTATGTTAAACAAGAGTTGTTTAGATATTTTAATTTAAATGTAATTACAATTCAACTTACTTTTCTCCCATTTTTCATTTCAAAATACTCATTGGGATCCATTTTCCACTTTCCTCTGGATGAAATTTCATTGTGTCTGCTTTCTCTTCTTTGGTATCAGAGAGGGAAGAAACATTTTGCGATGGAGAATAAATCCATACCTCAGTGTATCCACTTTAAAATTTTCATTAAAGAAGTAGAAGAAGAAGAGGAGAAGGAGGAGGAGGAAGATTTCTGTCTTGCCGATTGTAGGGTGCATCCTGGAATCTGGTCAAGAGCTGGAATTGCTTCCTTGATCCTTTCTATCACCTAGCTTCTTTGACTTAATTTCCAAAACACAAAAGAAAGAATAATTCAGAGAATTGAAAAGCTCTTCCATGAATGACATGTTTCATATTCCAGAGCTTACTCTGTACTATGTCATGACTAAGTTTGAAGCAGAGAATTCTAAGAGCATATTTTTTTTTGGTTCTTTCCAGACTCCCTGCTGAAACACCTCATTTGTAACTATCTAAAGGCTGCTGCTGGTTTCAGTAGTTCAATCCATACAGAAACTCTCCACTGAACTTAAAAAAAATGACCCTCAGGCTGACAATTGCTTTGAACAGTTGCATGCTGACACTGGCTTTGGAATTTCATATCAACTGTCAGAGATCTACAGCAGAAACTTGCAATTAAACAATAAATTATACATAAGAAAGACATTGAAAATGATCTCCCAGTGTCAAATGGTCTCTGCAGACATAGAAACTATTAAAAAATGGAACATAGTTTTAAAATATTTTAGACATATGAAAACATGTGTAAACACACATTTACATTATCATTTAACTGTGTCTGTGTATCTATAGATATACAGTTATATATATATGTATATATTATATATAAAATAAAACTTTTATATTTAATGACTAACTTAGAATTTGTAGGCATTTTCCCAAGATGATTAATTTCTATCAAATAGTATGGTACCTACTGTAACTTTAATGTATTACTTCTCTAACATTTTAATAGAAAAACATTTTAGTAATACCATCTGTTACTTGAACAGCCTTCAGTGACCTGCTTACCTAGAAGGTACCAAAGGGCTGAGATCCTAAAAATCTATCTTTTAATGTTTTGTTTTTTCTTCTATACTCCATTGCCATCATTTTGGTCTACTATAACATATTTCAAGGAGGAAAACAACCCCAGCATTACAAATGTAGCCTTGGAAACTATTGCACAATCATCACATACCTTTTTATACCTATCATCTTGAATCCTGAGGTCTAGTTTTTGTCTGTGTCTAAAGTCCACATTCTCTTCCCTCATGTCTTTCAAGACCACATATAGCTGATGCTCTAGGTCAACAAGAGATTCTTAATATCTACCCTTTTATCACTACCTAGAATATTTTATGGAAATTTACAATATTTTTCAAGTTATAAAATCACTTCTTAGATACTCTCAAATACTGAAAATTAGTGTTTTTCATCTGAACTTTCAACAGTGTATGTTTGAAAATATTTACATTGAGTAATTTTGAAAATATTGAAATCACTCTGTGTTTCCACTGATTAATTTTTGTCCATGGTCAAATGAAATGTGACGAAATATGCAAGCTTCCCTAAATTATGTATCCATTCAGTCACATGTCCAAGCTACTGTACTTCCCATGTGTCCAGATGTTGTTATGTGCTAAGACAGCAGACATAGTCCTGCATCTATGAAGGTTTTCTTTCAACATTACTTCACTTCATTATGAAGAGGATTAAATATTGATTAGTTCATTGTCAACCTTACAGAGTCTAACACCGTCTAGAACAAGGCAGCCTCAATTAAGCAAGTTCCTCTATCAGATTGGATTGTTGGCAAGTATGTGGGACATTTTCTTGCTTTATAGTTGATGTGGGGAAGTCCAGCCCACAGCAAGTATTGCCACCCCTCGGCATATATGTGGTTCTGGGTGGTATAAGGAAACAGGCTGAGTAGGCTATGAGGAACTAGCCAGTAAACAGCATGCCTCTATGATCTCTCCTTCAATTTCTGCCTTGTGGTTCTTTCCTTGAGTTCCTGCCCTGACTTCATTTCATGATGGACTATAAGTTGTAAGTTAAAAATTACCCTCTCCTTCTTGAGGTGTTTTTGATCACAATCTTTATCACAGTGATAGAAATTAAACTAAAATGGTGGGCAAAATTAGGAGAACTAAAAAAATTTAAAGAAAAGATAACAAAAGATGGATTGTAAACTGTAGTTGCCCTGAAGCCTAAAGAAACATGATGCTACTGTTGCCTAGTTTTTAAAGAGTGCATCTCTGGTGTAAAAGTCTTGATTTCTTATTAATTGATGCATAATTTCTGATGTTAGATTTTTTTTTTTGTCCAGAAATTGGGAGATGGATATGTGTGTTAGATTGTTTGTATATAAATATGAAGACCTGAACTCAAATACCCAGCACACATGTAAAAAATACAAGTTTGTAATTGGTGAAGCTTGTTTGCCACCAGGCTAGCTAAGGGTTCATTGAGAGACCAAGTATCAAGTGAAAAGATAGAAGCTGACAGAGAGGGAGAAAAAAATCCTCCTGTGGCCTCTTTATCTGTAGATGTGTGTGTGTACTTCTCCACACAGGTGTGCACCATAGCGTATACACACACACACACACACACACACACACACACACACACACACACACACACACACACATACACACCACAAACAAAAACAGAGATTCCTTATTAAATAAAACTTTTTTCTTTTATTTGTTGACTACCTAACAAGGGATTCTCCAATCTCATGCAGTGTTTTTTTTTTTCCTTTTGTTGAGTCTGAGGAAGTTAAAAATAACTTTTGCAGTGTTTGCTTCTTAAAACTTAAGTCATTTATTATACCCACCTAAAATAATTCGCATGAAACTGAAATGAAGTAGTATCTATCACAGTCAACTGGTCTAGGTAGGTGAAGTTTCCATTATCTAAACTCCCCTTCCCACTTCTACCATTAAAGACCCAACTTTCTATACACAGTGTAAAAACTTTAGGTGGGGAGGAATCTAAAGATGATGTGGTAGAAGCCATTTTCATAATTTCTAAATTTGAAGAACTCTTTTATTTTTCATTTGTTTATTTTCTTGTCGGTTTTTCTTGAATAATCAAAAAGCTTTCACTAAAAATGACTATTTTTTATATGTTGGTTTAAATATGGTATATGATAGATGGTCCAATTGCTAGTAAGCAAAGGGGGGGGGGTGAAATACCAGATGCTGGCCACACTTCAGCCTTCACTGTATCACTTCCACTGTTACGGCTATGGACAGCTCAAATGGATTCAGATTAAAACTTCAATTCAAATGGCTGGAGACTTAGTACAAAACTCCTCTTCTTAGCTGGAAAATCAAGTCAAGCAATATTTGAAGCAAAATCTGGAACTGAATTAAGAAACAGAACATCAGAACATCAATTGTAGAGCATCAATTGCCTGCTTGGAAGAACAGTCACAAATAATTACCAGCTGATCGCTGCAAGAAAAAAAAATTGTGGGTTCAAAATTTCCAGCTCTTATGTTTGTCATAATGTGGAAAGGCATAGAAATTAGTATACACATTAAAGTTAGTTCTTTCAGACTTTAACGGCTTGTTACAGATTAAAGAATTTATAATATTGAAGAAAAATAGAAAGTGGAAAGTATATTTTATAGTTTTTGTATTAATATGAAAAAAATTTATAAGAACTAAATGATATGAGTATACCCCAATCAATACACAGATTTAGTGAAGTAGATGATTACTAAATTGAGGCTACTTTAATATTTTAGGAATTTTGTAAATAATATAATTATTAACTAATAAACTTTTTGTAGATAATCCCTTTAAAAATTGTAATATGTAACTGTAAGCAAGGGAGAATATTTTGGAGTTTGATTTTCATTTTTTTCAGATGGAGGAAAAGAGACTTCAGATGTCTATTGAGGTGGGGACACCAAACAGCATTCTTGGATTCATGGATACAGATATCAGAGAGATGCTGCTTTCTCTAAGTAAAGAGCCTAGGAAGCATCACCATGTCATCAGTTGCAAAAGGAAAAGATGAATACAATGATCAACTTTTCTTTGAGCTTTCAGGGCAGTAAGGTGGACCAAAGACAAGTCTGACAGCAGAGATGAAGTGCAGCCTTTACTTGCTGAACTGGAGCTCAAAACTGGAGTCGATGCTTCAGTGGTGACTAGACTGAATTTCCACAGTCCAAGTATGCATGAGACTGAAAAACTCTGGGGACCTCAAACTTAGGTGGCTCATTGCTAGTCAATCTTTTGCCATAAGACTGCTAAAATATTGTTATGATGACCTAAGCAGGGTTGAATGAATTATCCAATGGGTATATTACTGTTGTTGGAATAGACCCACTGGAATGTAGAATTTTTAATACAAAACATTGTCTATAGGAAAATTATTTTAAAAATGAAAAATGATCTCAAAACTTAATATTAATCTACCTTAATCAAAGCAGCCATAGGACTTGTGAATAAATAGACATGAATTATGAGAAAGAGGACAGAGTGCAGCAGAAGATCATTACAATATATTAGCTGACCACTCAACATAGGAGGAATATCATCTTGGGTGAATATAATATACATACATCATTGCCCATTTCTCTTTACTTCCTCCAAACCCTCTCATATTACATTCCATGTTTTTTTTTTAATTTATACCCTCCTTTTTCACCATTTTTTGCTGCATCCATATATGTATATATATATATATATGGATATACATGTATATATATACATATATATATACATATACATATATGACATTTAAAAAAAACAATAATCTTTTCATCAAATGGCCCTGGGCTTTTGGACATCCAAAGGTGTGACAAGCAAAGAGGAAAGTATATAACACACAAAACATTTTAACTAGTTTAACTACTTAAATGGATCATAAACAAAAATGTGAAAGAGAAATGATAAAATTTATAGAGAAAGACTATGTGAAGACATTTAATAGGGTTTCTGCATAGGTTATAGAAACAAGACATAAAGAATGATTCATAAGAGTAACAATTTGTAGGTATTTATCTATTGTAATGAAGTCTTGTGCTGTGTGAGGATCAGAATTCTATTTTAAGCTAGTAAAATTTAATCTGGGAGAATGTATTTACAAACATATTATATTTGATATTGTTAGCTAACAAAAAAACTCAAAAAGTTTCAAGTTCAACAATATGAAAGCAATTGACTGAATTAAAAATGGGCATATTTCCTTAGCATATATTTTAACAGACAAAATGAAGGGATGACAAATAAGAATTTTAAATGGTCAGTTACATAATTTTTCTCAGATATTAATAAGAAAAGGAAGAGATGCTTCTGTGCACAGATTAGAAAGTTGAACATCAAAAGCCTGGAATTATCAACTCCAATGAGGATAAAGAACCATAGACAATTTTATTCCTTACTAGAAGCTATGTAAAATGTTGCATCCCCTTGAGTGGATAGTTTAGTTTTCCAAAAAGATTAACATAGTTGTACATAGAACTGCACAATTAGACTTAAAGACATCAATAAAAAATTATATGAGTTCAAGCTTAATGTAGATATAGATTATTACATATAAAATGTGTTAAGATGTGTGCATAATTAATAAATAATACATACAAGTAGAATTACTTACTCTGTCCACTGAGAGGCTCTATAATTCTGTAGCAGCTCATATAATTGCCGATTTGCCAATCCACACTTTTAATTACATCACCTGGATGCAAAGACAGGTGGATTCCTATGGATTTGAAGGCAGCCTGGTCTGTATCTCAAGTCCAACCTAAGCAGAGCAACATAGTGAGATCCTGTATTCCCTTTCTCCATCTTAAAAAAACAGAAACATTATTTCAACGGCATTCTTTCTATCAAAAAGGGACTTTCTTGAGTTTATTCTAAAGCTGCATCAGAATAAACATGATTATGTTTTGATATCTCAGTAAACTTTAATGCTAAAAATTAATGGGCTGTCACAGCAATGAAATTGTACAAAACATAGATGAGAGATATGAAAATAGAGATAAACTTACCTTCCGCTTTGTCTTTCTATGGATGAAGTATTTTGATAGCCCATTTCCTTCTTCCCAATCTCGCCTCATGTAATCCTTCAAATTCCAAACACCTCTTGATTGTGTTGAAACAAACTTCTAAAACCTATCACCAATACATTCACCTCAATGAGAACTCCTCCATCATCATTGAATATTGGATATTACTAGAAGAGCTGCATTGTACACTGATCATTGATCCATTTATATTGTGAAACACACAAACTAGACAGGTGAGTTTACAGCTTATTTGCCTTTCATATTTTCAGTGGATTCCATTAATATTTCCATACCTGCTCAATCATGTATTTGGAGAAAATACAGCTTTTTTTTTTCCCATTAGATTTCCCTATGTTTGGTTGTTTTTGTGGAGAGGGCAGATGGCTACATACAATGCTTTCTCATAGTTGCCAGGTAACCCCAGGAAAGGCTTTATCAGCTCAGGAATACATTAGCAGTAAAGATTCACACATCACTCTGAATCATTATTTGCCTCACTTACCAGTTTAAACTATCTCCTTACTAGCTTTGTGTCACTAAAGCCATTAGGGGTATCCCAATCTGTACTATCATGCCAAATCAGAAACTGGTTTAGAGTTTCTTCAGCTCGTGTGGAAGGTGCTTCATTATTTTGTTCAAGTTCATCCCTTGCTCTACAACATGGTGTAGTTTGAATCAGATATATTCTCAATGGAAAATATATGATGATTTCCTCATTCTCCTGTCAAAAGGATCATGGGACAGTATAAAAGTGACTTTCTAAAACGCACTCTCTCTCTGGTATGAAAAGATTATGTTCACTTGTATGTATTAACTTTTGTTTGTTTGTTTGAAACCAGGCAATTCTCATATTTCAGCCCATTTATTATTATACATCTGTAGATAGATTAGTCCCTGGTACCTCCAGCTATCTCACTATTGGAGATGAGGTGGCAATGAAATGACCACAGGGCGAAAGCTAGTTCCAAAGGCTTTGTCCTTGACATCCTGGGGACAACCTTCACAGCAGGAACATTCTAGGATGCATGTATTTTGCAAGCTCTCTCCCTGGTCTACTGAGTCTGTGGTCATGTTAGTTTATTAGCCACTTCCTGGAAGCTATTTCCTGTGTCTTTAGGGGAGTATTTTGGCCTCTGGATTGCAAAAGGCTTGTGTCTCCCAAGATTTGCTAAAATCTAATTATAAGTATTTTGGAAGAAACTAAATCCTATGTTCTTTTTTCTTAACTTTATTTTCTTCTTCTTCTTCTTCTTCTTCTTCTTCTTCTTCTTCTTCTTCTTCTTCTTCTTCTTCTTCTTCCTCTTCCTCTTCCTCCTCCTCCTCCTCCTCCTCCTCCTCCTCCTCCTCCTCCTTCTTCTTCTTCTTTTGGTTTTTCGAGACAGGGTTTCTCTGTGTAGCTTTGGCACTTTTCCTGGAACTCACTCTGTAGCCCAGGCTGGCCCTGAAATAACAGAGATCTGCCTGCCTCTGCCTCCCGAGTGCTGGGATTAAAGGCATGTACCACCACTGCACAGCTTATTTTCTTTAGAAGTAATAATGAAATAATATTCTAGAGAAATTAAAATTCTATTCCATTATTAGAAAGTGTTAAAAAAACAGCAAATACACAGATGAGAACTATTTATGAAGTAGATAAATAAACCCATTGATAGAGCTCTCAATATTCAAAGCCAAAGAACTTGATCAATAAAATGTAATCATATGAAATTATAATTCAAAATCTGAAGAAGAAATTACAAAAATTTACACATAAATAAGTGATTGAATAGATAAATGGAATATAATGAAATTCATTATGTGCAGAAGAATAAATGATTTACATAGATGTCCTATGCTTAATCATGTTGAACAAACCTCATTACTCTTAAATATGGGCTGTATCTAGTGACTTCCTTCCAATAGAAGTATGGTATTGTAAAAGAATAATGTACCTATACAATGGGGAAACCTAATAACAACATGAAACTTGTTAGGTGATTGATGTTTAGAGCAACAGGCAAGAGTCATAAAGTACTAAATACCATTGATGTGATACAAATGGCATTTCTCTCTGCAATGCTGCTCCTTGAAACATCTATCATTAAATCACTAAACATTCATTCAACATGAAACATTCAACAGCAGAATTGTAAGAAAGATATCTGCTCAAGATTCCTTAGAAATTTTAAATTCACAAAAAAACAAGTAACAGTTTGAAGAAATGTCATGGTTAAGAGTTTTCTAGGGAGATAAGTTGATTATGGAATGTGCTACCATAGAAAGGATCTTGAAAACAAAAGAGACATTAGGTAGAAATTACAAAAATTTGGATACATTATGGGCAATCATGCACTGACATTTATTAATAATAGAAACTGGGATATCTAGGTGAATGTATATCACTTAAAATTTTCTATAAGTAAAAAAATTCTAAAATAAATATATATCTGAAAAAGTAGAATCAAATTTGATGGAATGATCACTTTAAAAATATCTAATAGTATGGAAGAAGACTCAGTGGGTAAGGGTACTTTCCATCAAGCTTGGTGGCCTGAATTAAGTTCTCTGGATCCAAGTGGTAGAGGGAGAGAACCGACTTCTGCAATATCTCCTACACACATACTATGACATACATTTACCTCATTTATGCCTTAAAGAAAGCACCGTGTTTACTTAGTTGAATGCCTAGAGAAATGGGAACAATGAGCATGGAGCAGCATGCTGATTAGGAAAATATTACAAATCCCCAAACAAGGTATCTTGGAACAGGGGTTAGGAAGTTTGAGAAATGGTTCTCCACAATATCCATACTGAAGGTTAATATGAAAGATTTGTAAAGTGGCAAGGTTTAGAATGACAGGTGTGGTGGTAATCTAATTGTATTGAAATATTATTTTGATTTGTACTGAAATATTAATTTGATTGTATGTTAATAAATAAAGTTGTCTGGGGGTCAGAGCTATTAGAGCCATAGCAAGAGTGTGGCGGTGGTGGCACACGCCTTTAATCCCATAGATATCTGTGTGTTCAGGGTCAGAGCTATTAGAGCCATAGCAAGAGTGTGGCGGTGGCGGCACACGCCTTTAATCCCATAAGATCTCTGTGTGTTCAGGGATACAGCCAGCATTGGAGACATATGCCTTTAAGACCTAGGGGGCTGTACATTCAGACAGTGACGAGGCAGTCATGTGTTTGGGTTTACAACCAATGAGAAGGCAGAACAACATACTTTAAAAATACGAACGGACAGGAAGTAGGTCTCTTTTGGCGAAGCTGGGACAGCAGGAGGAAGGGTGAGATTTTAGCTCTGAGCTCTGACCTCTCGGCTTTCTCTTTTACATTGTTTCTGTGTTTCTTATTTAATAAGACGGTTGGTTACATCTACATCTGGCGCCCAACGTGACAAGAATCCATTAAAAACTGCTTGGCTTGGCGGCAGGTCCGCTTTCCCGCAAGGGCGGCAGGCGGCCCGCGCGGCGGCGGCGGCGGCGGCGGCGGCGGCGGCAGCGGCAGCACACGGCGGCCGGCGGCGATCGGCTTCTTAGTCCGAGCTGCTGGCGTCCTAGTCTGGGTAGCAACTTCTAGCCCGGGCCTAGGTCTGTGAGCAGCTTGCCTAAAGCCGGTGCTACAAACAACTCAGACCTGCCCTGCCGAACAGGGCCCCGCCTGTAAAGCCAACGCACGTGGTCGGAGCTTAAAGAAGCCAGACCCAAGCCTTGACTCGGCACAAGAGGGAACACGTGGCTGCATTTAAGCTTTAGCCGGCTACGCTTTCTTGTGCGTTCTCTCTTTCCTCTCTCTCTCTCTCTCTCTCTCTCTCTCTCTCTCTCTCTCTCTCTGGATTTACACCTGGGACACTAGGTGACTGCTTTGAAAATCCCCTCGGATTTCTACTGTTCTACGCAGATTTGGTAAGTCATAATATATCAGATATTTTAAAGGAAACTATCTAAACGAGAATTTTTTTCCACATTAAAAAACAAATGGGTTTTATGTGTACATTGGAAGAAAATTGGTTTTTGTTCGAAATTGTAGGCAGTCTGGCAATGGAACAACTATATAATATTAGTATTGGTGGAATTATGCACCTCATCACTATAATAATCCACATTTTAATATTTAAAAAGATAGTCAATTTAAGTGCCAGGATAACAGCGTTAGAAGAACTTGTTAAACCTGTAAAAATTCAGACAGAAGAAATTAACAGTGAAGTTGTTTCAAGTCGGGATCATAAGGTTGCAGAAAGAAAGCCTGTTTTCACACAGTCACCCTTAATTTATCCTGTAACAGTACAGCAGATGCCTGATCAAATGGCTACACAAAATACTTGGGCTCCAATTGAAATGTTGGATTTAAAAAGGTTTAAGGAGGCAATAGTATCTTATGGCATGCATTCCCCATATGTAAAGCAAATGTTAAACACTTGGTCAACATATAATAGGATAGTACCTCAGGACTGGCGGGACCTCGCACAAGGTGTTCTGGAACCCAGCCAGAGACTTCAATTTCTGACTTGGTTTAAGGAGGAGGCTAAAAACATAGAAAAACAATGGAGGGATAAAGGAGTACAAGTTTGCCAGGATCAGCTTATGGGCGAAGGCCAATATGCTTCAGCACAAGCACAATGTTTATATGATGTCCAAACCCTAATTTTATGTCGAACGGCAGCCTTGAATGCATGGGACAAAGTTGAGGAACCAGGAAAAAAATCTGAGTCATTTACAAAGGTGAAGCAAGGCCCAAAAGAGTCTTTTACAGATTTTTTACAAAGACTGGCTTCAGCAGTAAAGAGAACGGTCTCGGATTCAGAAGCTGGTAAGGCAATAATTGAATCTTTGGCCTTTGAGAATGCGAATGCAGCATGCAAAAGAATAATCAGGCCATTAAGGGCAAGATCTGCACCTATGGAAGATTGGATTAGAGAAACAATTAATGTTGAAGCTGATGAGCATGATGATACATGGGTAGGAGAAGTAATTTCAAAAGGTTTGAGGAGTGTTAGATGTTTTGGATGTGGAAAGCAAGGACATTTGAAAAGGGACTGTAGACAGGTCATTTCCAGAAACAATGTTTCTTCAAGGAACAATGGCAACAGAATGCCCCTTCCTTCTGGAGTATGCAGAAGGTGTGGTAAGGGAAAACACTGGACCAACGAATGTAGATCAACAAAGGACAGACAGGGTAATCCTTTGCCTCAGTCTTCGGGAAACTCCCAGAGGGGCCTCAGGCAGGCCCCCAGTGCAAATCCAGTTCAAACCTTTCCGGCAGCCATAGAGGAAATGCCTGCTCTGGAGAGCGATTAAATAACCAAATGCCTATTGGAATAAATCATGCTGGTCAGAATGATGAAACAGAGAGAATAGAAAATTCAGGAGAAAACATAAAGAAAATTTTTTGGCAAACTTCTATTAATGAACAAAGACCAAAATTAACGATAAAAATAAATGGTGTTTTGTTGTCTGGTCTGGTAGACACAGGTGCGGACGTTACCATAATTGCACCAGAATTTTGGCATCCAACTTGGCCTCTTCAGGAGGTAAACGTTCAACTGTTAGGAATTGGGACATTATCTCAGGTGAAACAGAGTGCAAGATGGCTCGAATGTATAGGTCCAGAAGGACAGAGAGGAAAATTAAAACCATATGTGGCTAACATAACTATGAACCTGTGGGGTCGAGACTTGTTGCAACAATGGAATACTCAGATTAACATCCCTCCAATCTCAGAAACAAATCATAAACTAGCACATGTTACTGAGAGAAATATTAGAAGATATTGTTCTAATGAGTGGTCACCAGCCATCCATATTATACAAGAACAGGGCACAATAACTGATGATCTTCCAAAGACACCAACAGCTCTACCTTTAAAATGGTTAACAGACAAGCCTGTATGGGTCCAGCAATGGCCTTTAACAACAGAGAAACTCCAGGCTTTAGAAGAGCTGGTAGAAGAACAGTTAAATGCTCAGCATATTGAAGAATCAACCAGCCCTTGGAATTCTCCTGTATTTGTTATTAAAAAGAAATCTGGTAAATGGAGAATGGTAACAGACCTTAGGGCAATTAACAAAGTAATTCAGCCAATGGGTTCTCTACAATCTGGGATGCCTTTGCCTACTCTGTTACCAAAAGGATGGCCTCTCATAGTTATTGATTTAAAAGACTGTTTCTTTTCAATACCCTTACAAGAAAAAGACAGAGAAAGATTTGCTTTTACAGTGCCTACTTATAATAATTCTCAACCGGTTAAAAGATTTCAATGGAGGGTCCTCCCACAGGGAATGTTGAATAGCCCAACTCTGTGCCAATATTTTGTACAACAGCCATTGGAAGTGATACGTAAAAAATTTCCTAAATCTATAATTTATCATTATATGGACGATATTTTACTAGCTGACTCAAATGCAGATACTTTAGAAATAATGTTTGAAGAAGTAAAGAAAATTTTGCCTCGCTGGGGATTACAAATTGCTCCTGAAAAGATACAAAGAGGAGATTCTATTAATTATTTAGGATATAAAATAGAGCTACAAAAAATTAGACCCCAAAAGGTGCAAATTCGGAGAGATAGACTACAGACTCTTAATGACTTTCAAAGATTATTTGGAGATATTTCTCATCTACGAACTATTGTTGGGGTAAAAAATGATGAACTGACTAATTTGTTCAAAACCTTAGAAGGTGACAAGGACTTAAATAGTCCAAGAGAATTATCACCTGAAGCTGAGAAAGAATTAGCATTGGTAGAAAAGAAAGTGCATGAAGGACACGTGAATCGTATTGATCCAAAGCTGGATTGCATTTTGGTTATCTTACCTTCTAGGCGTTCTCCTACTGGAATATTAATGCAGAGGGAAGATATTATATTGGAATGGATATTTTTACCAAATAAACCAAATAAAAAATTAAAAACTTATGTGGAAAAAATCTCTGACTTGATTTACAAAGGAAAATTGAGACTTCGTCAATTAGCAGGCATAGACCCAGCAGAAATTGTTGTACCATTAACTAAGGAGGACATTGAAAAATTATGGACAGAAAGTGAACCTTGGCAAAGAGCTTGCAGTAATTTTTTGGGAGAAATTAACAGCAAATATCCCAAAAGCAATAGAATTGATCTTATAAAGAGAGCTGAATGGATCTTGCCTCGAATTGTACGGCAAAAACCCATATCTGGAGTTCGTACATTTTATACAGATGCCAACAAAGAAGGAAAGGCAGGTTACAAATCAGAAAATTTAAGTAAAGTGGTTCAAAGTCCGTATAATTCAGTGCAAAAATCAGAATTGTATGCTATTCTGTTGGTATTAATGGATTTTTCAGAACCTCTCAACATAGTAACTGACTCTCAGTATGCTGAAAGAGTGGTGTTACATATTGAGACTGCAGAATTTATCCCTGATGCTTCAGAATTAACTTCACTATTTATTCAATTACAAGATACAATCAGGAAAAGGAATCATCCTTTATATATAACTCACATTCGATCCCATACTGGTCTGCCAGGCCCTCTAGCACAAGGCAATGAAGAGATTGATAAATTATTGATAGGAAATGTGCTGGAGGCCTCAGAATTTCATAAAAAACATCACGTTAATAGTAAAGGTTTAAAAAAGGATTTTTCCATAACCTGGCAACAAGCCAAAGAAATAATAAAGAAATGTCCTACTTGTTCCTTCTACAATCAGACGCCATTACCAGCAGGATGTAACCCAAAGGGTACTCAGAGAAATGAAATCTGGCAGATGGACGTGTTTCACTTTGCAGAATTTGGAAAATTGAAATATGTACACCACACTATCGATACTTATTCAGGATTTCAATGGGCAACTGCTTTGAGTTCTGAAAAAGCTGATTCTGTAATCACTCATTTGCTAGAAGTTATGGCCATCATGGGTATACCTGCACAAATCAAAACTGACAATGCTCCATCATATGTCTCTGTTAAAATGAAACAGTTTTTTGCTTATTACAATATAAAGCATATTACAGGCATACCACATAATCCTACAGGTCAAGCAGTTATAGAAAGATCAAACAGAACTCTAAAGGATATGCTAAATAAACAGAAATGGGTAACAAAAACCCCCAGAAATAGACTGCATAATGCTCTTCTAACTTTGAATTTTCTGAATGCCAATGAGAAAGGAACAACAGCTGCAGAGAGACATTGGATAATAGAAAAAACTACAGAATTAAATCAGCCTATATACTTTAAGGATGTGCTGACCTCAGAATGGAAACCAGGGTATGTATTACATTGGGGACGTGGTTTTGCTTTTGTTTCTACAGGAGAAGATAAGCTGTGGGTACCATCAAAATTGATAAAGGTTCGATTTGAACAAGAGAGACCTCTTAATTAGAGGAGGTGATAGTTCATCAACCAGCATGAACATCCAATTTAAACTAACTTGTATCAATAAAACATGCCTTTTCATTTCATCAGATAATAACTTGCCAAAAAGGAACATCCCCAAAATTAGTCTTGGGGAAAGGTTTTTGTTTTTGTCTTTTAGGAGAATGAAGGTTAAGTAATCTGAAGAACACTGGACAAATGAGACAACTGAAGAAAAGGGACAAATCATCTATCCCAAGAAACAGAGTGAAACGGTGTATGGGTATATATTATCTAAAAAAATTTTATGTCTTCCTAAATGTTTGTTTCTGCTTTTCTCTAAAGATTTAACACTCTTGGTTTTCTAATAGTCCCAGTTCAATTAAAATTTAAAGCTGACTTTGGAGTTGGAGAATGGCTCTCTCCTTCTTTAAAATCAAGCATGTTGTTAAAAGGAAAATGCAAACTCCCTGTATCATGCCAGAATAAGAGCCATTTCTGATATGGTACAGGACAAAAGCAAAATTAATTAAGGGACTATTCTATTACTAATCTCAACTCTTTGATTCTATTCTGATTCTTTAAACTTTTCTCAAAGTATAAATTTTATATCAAAATTTACAAGATTAATATATATATATACATTTTAAACTTTGTTAAGATATGAATGGTCACATAGAGTACTAACTAATTCTAGAAAAAAGGCTAGCTGCATATATATGTTTTTGTGTTCGAGTCTCTTATCAGTTTTCTGCAGGAAATCACGGCCAGGCCTAACATCAACTGAAGTCTCCAGAAAGAAGATGGGGCCCCACAACAACAACAATTCCACGTGGACAATAATAATATCATTAAGCTGACAAACATCATCCATAGATCAGCTTTGAACTACAAGGTGCTCAGAGCAAATTTGAGATGACTAGCTGAGATGATCCAGTCTCAAAGACTACTTGAATAAGGACTTGAGATAAACCCTCAACTTTGGCATTATACACAGACTGGATAATGAAGGATATAGTTACCTCTCCTAGAATTTGACAATTAACCTAAAATTTTTCTTTCAGGATAAAGAAAACTTCGCCCATTCCCAGCAGGAAGCAATTTTAAGAATACGACGCCCACATTCCCAAAGAGGTGGTGTGGGGCGGGTGGTTTTTTGGTCTTTTTAATGGGTTTTGGGTCTGGGATAATTTTCAGTATTTAGGGGGGTTGGTTACAAGTTATTGTCAAGGGTTAGGAAAAAGGCTAAGCAAAGGAGATTAGATTTAAGGTTCTTGTTTAAAAAAAAAAAAAAAAAAAAAAAAAGAGAAAGAAAGAAAAGAAAAAGACAATTACTAGTTTTAAATACTTTACATTGGATTGAATTGTTTTATATTGTACACAAATTTGAAACTGATATTGTTAGAAAATGCTATATGTATATTTCTAATTGTATTTATACCATTCATTTAACAATGTAATGCAAATTTTTGATCCTTGAATGTTATTATTATCAACTATTAGGATATAAAGAAATAAAAGCTAGTAGTTAGACATTATCATAGAACTGGTAGTCATATTAGATATGTTTTAAAAATTGAGCAGAGATGTTTTAGACAGGTCATCTTCAAACCCTTCAGAGATCTACAGAATATGGCATTTAAAATGTTTTAATAACTTAGAAAATTTTTCTTTTTTGAGACATGTCAGCTCCTGGCAGTACCAATCTACTTTAGAGAAAATATGGGCATTGAAGAAACTGCATATGGAGTCAACTTTCATTCTGGCAAAAGTTAGCCACTGGACAACAAAGTATCCTCGAATCAACAGGACAAAATGGACAGACAGATCACGAAACAAGGGACTACTGATTCTTGCCAAAACAAGTGTGGTTATGGCTTTATCAAAAGGCATCTTCTGAGGCCAGGACAATATGGCCCCATCCCTGAAGTGGCCTTCGCATCCGGAAAAGGTACGGTGCCCTTTTCTTCGAAGGCAGCTTAACAGGCAGAGGGCCGATGGATTCTGTTGTACAATGGAACAGCAGCTGAAAGCTCATGCCTCTCAAAAGTAGACTGGCATTTAATAGAGGGATGTGGAGAAGAAGGGGATGCTGAGATGAAGCCATATATACACAGCCAAGAAGAATGGACAGCTGAATTAAAAAACTGTCAACAATTTCCAGAATTTAAAATCCTGAATCATGACAGGACACTAGTGGAATTCAGGTGTTTCTGGTACGTGGACTGCTCTCACCCAATGTGAGGTTGAACTGTTGACCTTGTGTACATCCTACTTCACAAATGAGTCTGTCAGATACACTAAGCCTATAGGCTGAAGATGATGCCCCAACACTGCGGAGAAACCTCAGGTGACTGCCCAGGCAGCTGGCTGTTTCTGTCAACTCACAAAATTTTTTTGGAAGTTGCTTGCATGCACTTCCTGTTTTTATTTTTGTTAGCTAATATTATTCCCTTCTTGGGTCTCTGAGGGAGTTGAAGATTAGTTAGTTATGGTTGAAGATTAGTTAGTTATAGTTGAGAATTAATTAGGATAGAAAGTACATTAGATACATCTTGGAATTATCAAAATAGGATAGATAATGGAATTATTTTCTCTGATTCGTCAAATACCTGTTTAGGTATTTATTACTTGTATATATTGTATATAGTTATTGTACTTTTGTATATAGTTTTTCTTTTGTTAGTCATAACCTTTTGCTTTTTTTCTTTTTATTAAAATAGAAAAGGGGAAATGTGGTGGTAATCTAATTGTATTGAAATATTATTTTGATTTGTACTGAAATATTAATTTGATTGTATGTTAATAAATAAAGTTGTCTGGGGGTCAGAGCTATTAGAGCCATAGCAAGAGTGTGGCGGTGGTGGCACACGCCTTTAATCCCATAGATATCTGTGTGTTCAGGGTCAGAGCTATTAGAGCCATAGCAAGAGTGTGGCGGTGGCGGCACACGCCTTTAATCCCATAAGATCTCTGTGTGTTCAGGGATACAGCCAGCATTGGAGACATATGCCTTTAAGACCTAGGGGGCTGTACATTCAGACAGTGACGAGGCAGTCATGTGTTTGGGTTTACAACCAATGAGAAGGCAGAACAACATACTTTAAAAATACGAACGGACAGGAAGTAGGTCTCTTTTGGCGAAGCTGGGACAGCAGGAGGAAGGGTGAGATTTTAGCTCTGAGCTCTGACCTCTCGGCTTTCTCTTTTACATTGTTTCTGTGTTTCTTATTTAATAAGACGGTTGGTTACATCTACAGACAGGTAAAGTATTTTTAACAGGTTTGGTGTAGCTCCAGTACGGCAGCTTACATAGCCTTGGAGAAGCTATGACTTCAGTTTTCATGACTGAAGAAAAAAATTACAAGAAAGGGGCAGATATTATCTCCAGGTTGTCGCCAGGTACAACTGAAGAAAGGAAGGGGTATTAAAGCATGAGACACACCACTGAAAAGCAGTTTTGAAACAGGAAATTAGTGTGCGAAAACTTAAGGGAAATTATGCCACTGGCTCAAAAAATAATTTTTGTTTTAAAAAGTATTTATTGGCATTTACATGAACTAATTGGAATCTTCCAAAGTTGTGAACAACTGATGATAGGAGAAAACAAGACAAAGCAAAACACAGAATGGCTCTCTGGGGTTATTTTCTTGCAAAGGGTTCTTTCATTGAGAAAGAGCTCACAAGTATGATAACCGGATTTAAATAAGAACAAATGTTATTTATACAAAAAGGAAAGGAAAGCAATAGAGACAGATGCAAATAGTGGATGAAGAAGAGGCGGAATATAGGGGTGTTTATGTACTGATTTTTGATAGGTAAGATGTTGTCATGTGACTATGAGGTGCAGGCTTTGGGAGAAAAAAGATTATTAGTAACACAGCATATTGTAAGAGTAAACTTAGTGAGACTGGAGTTCTAGTCTCTCCCTGAACTTTAGTGGTCCTGGGTTTATGAGAAAAAAATGAGAATGAGTGTGTATTTGCAGAAGAATTTGCAACCATACAGTGTAGACATAGAGAATTGAGGAAGCAGATTTCAAATGGTTATCAAGTATTTTGTGGAAGGCTGATGGAAAAAAGAATCAAAGGACTTGAGTGGTCATGCAAAAAGTTATTATCCTGACAGGTAAGAGACCAAATGTGAAATTAGATTATTATATCAATAAGAAGCAGAAAAAGACATGGGAGCATGAATTGTAAATGTTGTTCTATTGAAGAATTGTTCTATGAAAGAATTGTTGCAATAAATGTATTGGAATGATAAGAAATGAGAGCTCAGCAATGGAACGCAACATTGTAATGTAAATAGATCCATTTAAAACTGCAAAGTTAAACTGAGTTCCTGTCCAAAGAAGGCAATTCTCACAACCCAATAAATGGGAACCCATAGGCCCAGAGATGAGGGGGCTTGGCAAAATGAATTGGCATAGAATTCACCTCTTTCTAAATATTTACTTTTACAAGCACTACTTTCAGTATTAGAAGAACCTTTCCTGTGAGTGACGATGAATGTAGAAACTCATGACTCCAAAAGGGCAATAAGTGACAGATGAATACTAAACAAGACATTTTACCATCTTCTCTAAGGTTTATGGAACATTGGCAATAACATGGTAGAAAGAAAGTAAGAGTCAGAAAATATAATAATAATAATAATAATAATAATAATAATAATAATAACAATAATAATAAAACCTGATGGATGAAGAACGCAGCAGAGAAAAGACCAGCTGACCCTTACTCTCCACTCTTCCTAGCTGGAAAAAGCCTGTGAATCTTTCTAAGACCCTCCCTACATTTCCATGTTTTGTCTAAATAAATAGGAAACATTTTAACCCTAACACAGTAAGATTATATACAATAAGAACAATTACCAGGTAAGAATTACATTCACAGTGTCCGATTCATTATTTTACAAATTCGCAGAAAAAACTTTGTTATCTATCCTATCTTGGTGAGTCCAAAGTTTTATGCCTAAACTATTTTCTATCATAACTTGTATTACCTACCTAAAATATCTTTTTATAACTTAAAATATTTTCTTAAATAAACAACTTAAACTTTTATGTCTCTCCACATTATAAACTTTACAAATATTTTGTAAGTTTCTTTTCTGACTTTGGTAACAATGAAAACAGTATAATTATCTAGTCTTCAACCCATTAGAGATCTGAGAAGGATAAAATGTTACCTGAATAAACAGGAAGTACAGAGAAAACAACTTTCAAAACTATAGAAATGACAGAAAGAACTAGCTACATGGATAGTCACCCACAGTTCCTCTGCAATATTGAATCTTCCATTTTTGGCCTCCAATCCTAGAATATCTGACAGACTTCTTCTGTGAAGAATGAATTTTGAAGGACTGTCCTACCTTTTATTGGCAAAGTTCAGAAGTCTCCTTCTTCTGTGTACCTTTTGTCCAAGTTGGATAGCATAGTGTCAGCAGTCTGGGCAAGAGCAGTTTCTTACTCAGTGGCTAACTTTGTTACAAATGAAAGCAAACTACATATGGAGGTTTTTCACTGCCCATCATCTTCTCTGAAGTAGATTGGTGCTGCCAGGAGCAGATGTATCTCACTGTCATGAAAAGCCTTATGTTATTAAAACATATTAAATGCCATATTCTGTAGATATCTGAAGTGTTTGAAGACTATTTATCTATCTAAAATATATCTCTGTTTGACCTTAAAAACATATCTAACATGACTACATGTTTGATTGTTATAGATGACTAACTACTAACTTATATTTCTTAATTATCCTAACTACTGTAAAATAATAGCTTACAAGAATTGGAATTTCACATTACATTTTTAAATGATCTGCATTGGTACAATGTCCCAAACAAGAGTAAAAACACATACACTGTATATGCTAATGAAAATAACCTTAAACTTCTATCAATGTATAAAAAACCATACCAATGTAAAGTATTTAAGATTAATAGTTGCTTTTTTGTTAAAATATTTTACCCTTTTATCCTATGATTCTTATGTCCTCCTTTTCATCTTTTCAGAAGAAATCCTTGAATCTAAACTCTTTTGCTTAGTTTTGTCTGATGTTGATCAGTAACAACTTTTAACCAATTCCCCTAAAAGATAATAAATATCTATAATCATCCAACAACTGAAAACCACCAACCCCACATCTTGAGAATATGGGCATCCTCTTCTTAAAATACTTTCTGTTGTCTAGGGGTAACCACATCTTTCAAAGACATTGAGATAATTGAGATAATGGTCAATTCCTGGGAGAGCTAGCTGTTATCTAGTCTCAGAGTGATGGGAAAGTGCAGAGCTTATCTGAGGTCTGTCTAAAGTAGTCTATGAGGCTGAACCATCTTAGCTAACTCCTTTGATATTGTCCTGAGTAATTTGTTGTCCAAAGCTGATATTTTGGGTTTTTTTTGTCAGCTTAGTGGCATTAGCACAGTTCAGGCAGATTCATCATTGCAGGGCCCCATCATCCTCTTGGTGACCTCCAGGGTCACTGCCAGGAATGGTCATGGCTCACTGCAGAAAACTTTTTACATGCCATATGCAGTAGAGGTTAAAGGACTAAAATTTGTTAAATACATCCAGTGAGTACAAACTTAGTTCCTCGTTATCTGCTTCATACTCAAGCCCCACCTCACACACAGGAAGCAAAATGAAGATTATTTCTAGAATTAGTAGTATTCTATATTACCATTAATATTAAGACATAAAGTTTGCATATATAGATAGATAATAATCTTACAAATTTTGAGATAATATTTATACCTTAAGAAAAGTTTTAAAGAGTCAAAATAAAACCAAAGGATTATGAGATTAGTGGCAATGAATTGTCCCTTAATTTTTTTTTTCTTCTGTCCCATACCAGATGGCTCTTCTGACATGAGAAAGAGATTTTGGATTTTCCTTTAATAATCATACTTGGGCTTAGAGAAGGAGAGAGACACACTATAACTCTACAGACAGCTTTAATTTTAATTGAATTGGGACTAACCTAAAAACTACCATTTGCCTTATACATCTGTAGAGAACAACAGAAACAAACATTTAGGAATATTTGTAAAATTCTATCCTGTTGGAAGTATGTTATACCACTGGCCAGTTTACTCTTTTTCTTAGGACAGTTTCTCTTGATGCTTTGTCCTTTTTCTTCAGATGTCCAGTGGTCTTCAAACTCCTTAGTTGGATGCTTTTATCCTCCTAGAAAGACAAAAGCAAGATCCTGACCCAATCCCACTTTTGGGAGTTCCCTTTTTGGCAGGTTTTATCTGATCAAATGAAAGATATTCATTACTCTTATAAAGTAGATTGTCTAAATGGCCATACTGTTTGATGAACCATTGCCTCTCCTAATCAAGAGGTCTCTTCTATTTGAGTTTAATCTTTATCAAACTTGATTGTATCCATAGCTTTTCTTCTGTGGAAACAAAGCCTCTTCCTCAATGTAACACATATCTTGGTTTCCATTCTTAGGTCAACACATCTTTAAAGTATACAGGACAATTCAGTTCAGCAGATTTTCTACCATGTAATGTCTCTCCACAGCTGTCATTCTTATATCATTAGCATTTAGAAAATATAAAGTTGATAAAGCATTGTGCAATATATCTCTGGTGGTCTTTATTACCCCTGTTTGTTAAGCATATCTTTTAAAGTGAGGTTAGATGTAGATGTAACCAACTGTCTTATTAAATAAGAAACACAGAACCAATGTAAAAGAGAAAGACAAGAGGTCAGAACTCAGAGCTAAAATCTTACCCTTCCTCCTGCAGTGTTCCTAGCTTCCTGAAAGAGAGCTACTTCCTGTGTGTATGTCTTTAAATAGTCTTTCTGTTCTGCCTTCTCATTGGTTGTAAACTCAAACACATGACTGCCTCGTCACTGCCTGTAAGTACAGCCCTCTGGGTCTTAAAGGTGTATGTCTCCAATGCTGGCTGTATCCCTGAACACACAGAGATGTATGGGTGCGCCACCACCGCCATGCTCTTTCTATGTCTCTAATAGCTCTGACCCCCGGGCAACTTTATTTATTAACATACGATTAAAATCACATTTCAGTACAAATAAAATACCACCATAGTTAGATCTTTCTATAACTGCTTGTCCTGTAGTACTGTGTGATATACCTGTAATATGCTTTATTTTATAGTATACAAAATAACTGTTTCATTTTACTAGAGACATGGGTGAAGCATTGCCAGTCTTAATTTGCATATTATTCCCATAATGTCCATAATTCCTAATAAATTTGTAAATTATAGAATTGTTTTTTTCAGAATTCAAAGCAATAATCCATTGAATATCCTCAATATGTATGTATGTATGTATGTATGTATCTATTTTAAAATATAGATCTATATATCTATGTTGAAGTATGGCACACATTCTTTAATTTTCCAAACTCCACAAAATGAAACACATCCATTTGTCAAATTTCATTTCTTTGAGTACTCTTTGGGTCACTTCCCACAGGTAATGAAATTATTTATACAGAGAATAAGTAGGACGTTTCCTTATAATTTCCTTGACTTGTTGCCAAGTGATAGAAAAATTTTCAAACTTTTTCTATTAACATGGTGTTTCTTATGAAATTCTGAGGCTTCTAGCATGTTTCTTATCAGTAGCTGATGAATTTCATCATTATCTAGCGCTAAAAGACCTAGACCCATATGGGATCTGATATGCGTTATATGCAAGGGATGATTTCTATTTCTGTTTACTTTCTTTTTTACTTGGTTTTTCGAGACAGGGTTTCTCTGTGTAATTTTGGTGCCTGTCCTGTATCTCTCTCTGTAGACAGGCTGGCCTCGAACTCACAGAAATCTGCCTGGCTCTGCCTCCCGAGTGATGGGATTAAAGTTGTGTGCCTCCGCTCCCCGGCTTCTGTTTACTTTTTGTAGTTCAATAAATAACAAAGTTAATTCTGAATCATCTGTTATAAGTGCAGCATTTTCAATATGTAAACAACACTTGCTGCAAATTGAGAGTCAGTAACTCTAAAAGAGGTTCTGGAAAATTTCATAAGACCATGTAAATAGCATACAATTATAATAATTTTTAATGGAATCATAAGGGCTTTGAGGCACTTTACTTATTTTCCCTGACTTATAGCATTCCTTTCCTGATTCATTTACATCAGTATAGAATGTAGAGCCTCCAAAATTTGTGTTCCTCTACCATTTGAGGGAGGATCCAATTAGTTGTTTTTGTATACTTGCTTTGGGAATATTTGGTGCTAATCTCTCCCCCACCCCAAATTACTATAATCTTTATCTTACTTAAAACTGCTCTTTATAAATGTTCATTTTCTGCCCATAAAGAGGAATTTCAGCATAGGTAAAAGGTAACACAATTTCTGCTGGGTCTGTTCCTGCTAATTGACAATGTCTCAATTTTCCTTTCATAATCAGTTCAGAAACCTTTCCTGCATATGAGTTTTACTCTGTTTCTTTTGTGACAAATACATTCTTTCTAACATATTATCTTTTCTGGGTATACAAACTCCAGTGGAAGAATGCATAGACTCTAGTATGGCTAGGATACAATCAGGCTCTGAATTCAAGTGATCCACATGTGCATTTGAACTTCAGAAAAAAAATCAGCACACAGAAGAAAAATAAGAAAGACAGTAGTATATTTTTTTTAAAATGTGATTATGAGAGACATGACACACAATATTATATTCCTTATAGATATGCATGTAGGTAAAAAATGAGAAATCTACATCATATATCAGACAGTGATTACCACCTCTAGAGTGTACTAACAGTGAAGGCTAGTGAGAGTGACAAGACATGAAGTTTGACATCTGTAGTGTTCTTTAAAAATGTATGAAAGGGTTATGGTAAATTATTTGAATGCTATGAAGTGTATGATAATTTCATAGTTTTAAGCTTATGTAAAAGTGTAGTTAGTATCTCCATATATTGGAATAATGCTATTATCTTTAAAATTCACTAAATAGTATTAAAAGTTATTTACATTGAACAATAGCCACAAATAGAACTTATGTCCAATAATGGTAATAGCCTTCATCATTTATGACTTTATACTTTAAATATATGTAAATATATTTAAACATATATATGTAAATATATTTAAACATATATATGTAAATATATATTTAAATTCTTTGAGAATTTAATACATTGGATTTTGATCATATTTACCACCTTCAAACAACTCCTTGTAGATTACCACTCATTTGATAACCATTCAAACTGATGTCAAAAATTTCACAACTTTTGAGTACATACACAGCTAACACTATCTTTATGTTCTAGGGTGTGTGGCTATTCATTGAAACATTTTCTACCTACTTGAGGCAAACTGTTTCCTTGTTTTGGTATCTACCAATTACAAATAGTTTCTTAGGTAGGGTGGGATTTTTGTAAACACATCCACTCTTGATGCTGGGATTTTGTCTGTCTTGAGCTTTTGTAGGATTTCAGATAATTGTAATCTCCGTAAGTTCATCTGTGGAAATGCCCTGTGCTTTCAGAAAAGTGTATATCTCTGTAGTCACCCACCTACCCTATGCTTTTCCACCCCTATTTTTGCAATTGTTCTGAACTTTGGGAAGAAGCACAGACAGAACCACTTTTTTTATTTTTAAATGTCACTTTACTCCTGCCCCCCAAATATAACACTTTAAAATACAGCTAGTTAATGGTCATGTGCTCTATAATAAGCATTATAAAATAGTCTACCTGGGAACAATATGCAATCAAAATCTTGCTATTTCTGTTGGATGACTTTGTTGTTGTTTTACTTTGGTTGCTATGTAGCCCAGATTGATCTATCTGCCTTGGCCTCTCCAAGGATGAGATTTCAGGATTGGCATTATAACTATGTCAAGTACTCTAGAACATTAACTGTTTTTTAATTAGGGAAAATTAAAGAAATTGAATTGAAATTTTAGAGACAAGCTGAATACATATAAGCAATTTCATCTTAAAAACACACAAACGTATATATAAATATAAAGGCGATTCAATCATACTTTTACTATGTGTTACCAGAGGGATTATTTTCTAATGATATTGGATATAACCTTGTGAATCCCTCCTTCTTGTTAATTCTAGGCCACTAAAGGCCAAGCATAACTCCTTTGTTTTCTGACCCAAGAAGCTGGACCCCAGTCTGACACATCCCAGTGTGTCCATAGAGGTGTGAATTGAATTTATCTCAGATGCAGTAATAAGACAAAAAATTGAATAAAAAGTCATGAGAGTTCCACATTTTACTTCATATGCTAATAGAAGACCTGATGATAGAAACTTCAAATATCAAGCTACTAAAATAAATGAAATAACCACTACATTGGCTTCATAGGTTATCTGTCTATAGTGACATTCACAAGACGACATTAATAAGCTTCAATTTAGGAAAAGTCAATGTTACCAATGTTCTTAAAATATATTTTTGGATTATTTTAACTATACTTCCAGATATACTCATGTTATGTGTGGTAGTTACTTCCTCAAAGGTACAAATATGACTGGAACTGCTTATAGAAATATGAAGTCATCATAAGCGTTTAGAAAAAAAAATGAAGGCCAAGCACTTCTAGCTCATAAATGGAAAACAAGTAAGGTTTTGAGAATTAAGTAAGATTTTTACATCTACTTAGCATACAGCATCCAAATCAGAATAAGTTTCTCTGTACACAGAGATTCATGTCTTTTTGTCATGCCAGAAACCCCATCCAATGACTGAGGGAACTGGATGCAGAGATCCACGGTCAGGCCCCAGGTGGAGCTCCAGGAGTCCAGTTGGTGAGAAAGAGGAGGGTTTGTATGAGTGAGAATTGTTGAGACCAAGGTTGGAAAAAGCACAGGGACAAACAAAAGGAAACACATGAACTATGAACCAATAGCGGAGGAGCCCCCAACTGGATCAGGCCCTCCGGATAAATAAGATAGTTGATTAGCTTGATCTGCTTGGGAGGCATCCAGACAGTGGGACCGGGTCCTGTCCTCAGTGCATGAATTGGCATTTTGGAACCTGGGGCTTATACACGGACACTTGGCTCAGCCTGGGAAGAGGGGACTGGACCTGCCTGGACTGAATCTATCAGGTTGAACTCAATCCTCGGGGGAGTCTTTGCCCTGGAGGAGATGGGAATGGGGGGTGGGCTGGGTGGAAGGCGGGGAGGTGGGGGGGGTGGGGGTGGGGGGTGGGAGGGGTGGGAGGGGGGAGAACAAGGGAATCCGTGGCTGATATGTAAAATTAAATTTAATAAATAAATTTAAAAAATGAAAAAAGAAAATTTTGCATACAGAACTCTTAGTATCAAACTGACACTTTATTCAAGACTACAAATCGACTTGCTACAAAAGACAACGGAGAAATGGAGTTTGTTTCAGAGACTGTAACATTTAATATTCTCACACTGCAGATATGAAGCTCTAAACATCACGTACTTATCAATTTCCTCTTAATTTAAGTTGTCCATAGGCACTGTGGACTTCATTAAGGACTAGCCTTTTGTCATCTGCCACAAAGTACTTAGTCAACACTATCCAAGCTGTGGGCACATAACATTCTAAACCATTTCCAGGCAATACAGTAAAAATAACAAATATAGTTAGACAAGCTTAAAAATTGTTTTTTTCAGAATGTTTTCCTGAAGGCATATCATGAAGTAATATAAAAGCAAACTCTAACAATATTTTTTGATTATCTGGCAGATTTTCCAACAGCAGATTTATATTTATTAGAATGAATCAGTATTTTCCCTAAAAAAAAATCTCTGAACAATGGTTATTAATGTTTTTTGCTAGTTTCAATATTATAAATATTGGGATTAATCTCATAGCAAACCATAAAGAATTATTACTTTGTTTAAATGAAGAATGCCTTATTCATCTTTTGATTTCTTTAACAAAATGAGAGATTAAATAAAATAGCTTAAAAGTTACATAACAATGCATTACACATGAAATGCTAGAGTTATTTAATATATATTGTGTAAGATATTATAATATCTGTTGTAATATAGCCAGCTGATTTCTTTTTCTTTTTGAGTTGGAACTCTTTGTTCCTGTTGTCAAGGCCTTATTGAAAGCTAGTTAGGGTCATAGTGAATAACTTTCCATGTGTCTATATCACTATTTTCTGGACTGAGATTAACATACACCTGTGTACATGTTAACATACACTGTCCACTATTTGAGTTTATAATACCCCTTCCTAGAAGTGAAGGAGGAGGCCTTGAGGTCCAGATCACAGCCAGTACTTATATTTACAGAACTGTATATCAAGTTTCTTGCTACAGGGAAAAGATCTCTGGATAAATCTCTTCTCCAATCATCCTATGATCAAAATAAGGGCATTTAATATGCTTTCAAAACTCTATGCTCTTCTAGAGAAAATGACTTGCTGTGGCAATACTCCATGAGTAGGGCATAAGACAATTGAAAGTCAGGTGGGTCATCTCATAATGAAATGATCTGGAAAGTCTATCTCCTAGTTTTCACCTAGATTTTCCATGTAATCTGTTTCTTTTCAATGTCATTCTATTCACTATAGCATTCCAATCAGTTTCACACATACACATAAATATACAACATGACCATTTTGTAGATTATTCATCCAACTGTTGCTTAAAGACATTACTCTGTCACTGCTTTCAAAAAATATCTGAAGGATATATTTTCTCACTAAAAGACAAGCAAATTTATAAAAGTGTTATATGGAAGATAATCATATCTATCTCATCTGCAAGTTTTTCTTTGATGACTAGGTTACTATATGCAAATGGATTTGGGAGTATCAAAAGATAACTGTAAATGTAGGAAGTTTGCAGCCACGTATACCAAAACTTCATTGCAATATTTACAACATTTTGAAATGGGACTTACAAATATATGTATTATCTCTACTGATGAAAGTTGCAATAACTTACAATCATTCTTTTATAATTATTACTGGTAAGCCAGATGTTATTATATGAATCAGCATTTTAAAGAATCATTATCTTATAACTGGCACAATAATTCACATCATTGATAAAACCCAGCATTCACCAGTATATTAATTTAGCTATTAATGGAAAACACACACTGCAGAGAACGTATGTTTGAAAGGATCTTTGGTGTAAGAAAATCATGCAATTCATTTATGGATCTGTCCCTGTTAATGTTCTATGCTCTTCCAACCAAGTGACAGGCTTCCCTGGTTGAGTGCCAGGCCAAAGAGCTAGAAAAGGTGCTGCCATTGTTACAATAAGGAGCATTACTGCTTTTCACAGAAGAAAAGCTCCCTACCAACAACTATCAAGAACCACATCTCTATAATCTGCATGGTTTAGGGATTGACTTAACTGAGGCAATAGTACTGAAGAAAAAAAAAGGGGCACACAGAATGTCTATACAGTGTACAGAGCCCCGTGCACTGTAGTGCCAGCAGCTTGGAGGCTGAGCCCATTCCTTACATAAAGTACAAAAAAAAATGTAAAATAAAAGAGGACAATAGTTAGCTAATCCTGGTAGGAGGTCTATGTTAGAGAGTAGCATCATATTGAGGAAGAGGAAGCTGCAGTTGATGTGTGCACACTGATTTTAGCTATAGGTCAACTTTTCTTACTTGGACTGCAGGAAAACTTCATCATTCTTCTGCTCATTTTCTAGGAAAGACCTTGTCGGTTCCCATAGGTCTTAAATGAGACAGTTGATTAGCTTGAACTATTTAGGAGGCCCCCGGGCAGTGGGACCAGGACCTGTCCTTGGTGCATGAGCTGGCTTTTTGGAACCTAGGGCCTATGCTGAGACACTTTGCTCAGCCTTGGTGTAGGGAGGAGGGGACTGGACCTGCCTCAACTGAATTTACCAGGCTGGGCTGAATCCCCAGGGGAGACCTTGCCTTGGAGAAGGTGGGAATAGGGGGTGGATTGGGGGAGAAGGCTGGGGGTGGGAGGAGGGAGGACAGGGGAGTCCATGGCTGATATGTAAAATTAAATTACTTATTAAAAAAAAGACAAAAAAAGAAAAAAGAATTGGGACACTTAACATGGCTGAGCGCAGATCAATAATATACTATCACACAGGACTTCATCTACTCCCCACAAGGAAGAATGACTACCCCAGAACTGCTCTGGAAAGTCCAGAAGGTGGTGACCTCTTGACATGCTAAGGGTGTACTATCTGAGGCTGACAGATTCTGCAGGATAAGTGTCAATGATCTGTGCCTTTTTTTTTTGTTTATTTGTTTTGTTTTGTTTTGCTCACAGCATTTTCAGTGTTACAATCTGGCATTATAAAAATTAAACTTTTCTTTTAAATTCTTGCAGCAAAGTCTGTCTTGCTTATAGTCCACCTTCACTGGAAATGAGGCAGAGAAGCAGACAGACTCACTCTCAATAGGCTGGGGCAGGGAATGGTGGTTTAGGTTGAATTCATTTAGAGGGGTTAAGAGACTGTATGTATGTATGTATGTATGTATGTATGTATGTGTATATATGTAGTTACTAGAAGTTATTATGTAGTTATTTTTTGTGGTTTGGATTAAGGTGGGTTGTTTTCAATACCATGGCATTTTTTTTTTCTGCAGGTAGGACAGAATGGTCAGGCTGAGACTAAGCCATTCTTTATGGCTGGGGACTACTGTCCAGGAGTGCTTCTTCATGACCTAAGGCTATTGCCCAGCATGAAACTTTTTAGTAATTTATTAAAATTTAAACTAACATTAACCAACAAGAAGATTACTTCCCAAAAGGGTGGTCAAAAGATTTCAGTTCTCCATTTCTGAAAATGCAAATACTTTACTTATAATAATATTAGATATTACCATTTTTGTATATGCACAGATTGATATCCAAAATGTAAAAAGTCTTTATAGTTATCAATCTTACTGTGAGGTTATAATCAATGACTTCAGGAAAGAGCTCCCATGTATAAGATCATAAATATTTCTCATCAATATATGTGCCCAAACTCCATCTTTATTGATAGATAAGTTACAGGATGACAGGTACAATCGAACTTCAGAAAAAAAAATCAGGTAATATTTTAGTATATGTAAGCCCCATATATTGTTAGAGGATATGCTTGTTTGAAAGAAAATGGTCCCCAAGGAAGTGGCACTATTAGGAGTTGTGGCCTTGTTGGAGTTAAGTGTGGTTTTCGTGGAGGAAGTGTGTCACTGTAGAGGTGGGCTCTGCAGTCTTTTATATGCTTAAGTCATGCCTAGTGAGGCAGACCATTTCCAGTTGCCTGTGAGTCCAGATGTAAGAGCTGTCAGCTCCCTTTCCAACACTATGCCTGCCTGCATGCTGCCATACTCCCATGCTTTCCAGCATGAAGATAATAGACTGAACTTCTGACTGTAAGCAAGCAACCTCACTTAATATAATGTTTTCCTTTATAAGAGTTGCTGTGGTCATGGTGTCTCTTCACAGCAATAGAAACTCTAACACTGTCACAGCAATAGAAACTCTAACACAGATTATACTTTGGAAAAGCTGCACTGTATCAGACATTCAAATTTAAATAAGTGTTATGCATTTTGCTATATGCAATATAGTAAAATATTTTCAAACTATATGAATAAAAGGCTTGCTTTAATGCCTGCAAACATTAATTCTTGCCCCATTCTACAGGTGAGTGGCACACAATACCCTTCTCCAATTCAATCTTCCATGGATAATTTGATTTAAGAATAATTTCACTTCAAAAGTCATTGACAAGCTGGAAGTAAATCTGACTCTTGGGCATAAGGGTTAACTACAGAAGACTGCTTTCAATGTACTTCTTCCTTTTCATCCTGTTTACAATATCTTACGTCCACTGCTGTTAATACTAGCTGAATTACTTACAGGAGTTGGTGTTCTATTTTTATCTTTCAGGTACAGTAACTTTTCTGAGGCTAAGAAATGAAAATAGAATGTGATCAAAATTAATTGTGTACATGTATTATTTCCAAAGAATAATTATAATTACTATATATAAAAAACGACCATGGTAGGAAGAAATAGACTTAAAGAGAAATCTGGTCTCCTGAGATTTAGAACAGGTAAACCTATCAGTTTAATACCATTAATATCTTATCCACTTCTAAATATGCATAAAATGTCTTAAAAATCCATAATGTGACTCAATGGCCATTTATGACACTCCTTCAGATCATCACATCATTGCTGTTTTCTTCAAATAAAGAGCTTAGGAAAATTAACAAGGACTGTGAACAGGATTTCCTGGAGAGAAAGGTGAGAAAACAGGATTAGCGGATTTAAAAGAAAAGGTAGGTTGCTTAAGTGCCAGTAAATTGTAAGAGCTTGGAAAGTTTGAATATGTATTTGAAGTTTGAAAGTTACTGGGTGAACTATGCTCCTCTCATTTAAAAGCTGAGAGAGTGGGGTAGCCATGCCTCTTCTGAATGCAGTAACTAGATGGTAGGAATGTGTTCTAGACCTTCTTAGGAAGTTTTCTAAATGTGGCAAAGTACAACCAGCTGCATCAGACTTTGCTGTGGGATGTTAATGTATGTCCTGTGGGAGCCCTTCTTGGGTTCCTTGTGGCGTTACCCAGCAGGTTTGCATAGAGGATGATTAGGACCATGGATGGGCCTGAGTGCAGGTGTCTGAGATGGTCTGCACTTGGCTGTACTGGGGGATGGTCTGTATGTCAAGTTGCTCTGATTGGTTAATAAATAAAACCTGATTGGTCGTGGCTAGGCAGAAAGTATAGGCGGGGCTAACAGAGGAGAAATAAAAGAACAGGAAGGCAGAAGGAGACGCTGCCAGCCACTGCCAGGACAAGCAGCATGTGAAGATGCTGGTAAGCCACGAGCCGCATGGCAAGGTATAGATTTGTAGAAATGCATTACTTTAAGATATAGGAACAGTTAACAGGAGGCCTGCCACGTCCATATAGTTTGTAAGCAATATAAGTCTCTGTGTTTGCTTGGTTGGGTCTGAGCGGCTGTGGGACTGGCGGGTGACAGAGATTTGTCCTGACTGTGGGCAAGGCAGGAAAACTCTAGCTATAAGACTTCTCTGATTCCGCCTTCCTCTTGTCCCAAACTCTCTCAAGTCTTACCTAGCATGTCACCCTCCCAACAGCATGTCCTCTTCTTTTACAAATAAATTTTATATATACTCCTCTGCATTCCTAACTCTGCTCATATGCATAGACAAGGCGCTGGAGCATGGGGAACTTGTACCGGTGTCCACCTCCTCAGAGACACATGACTTTTCCTTCTGCAGCTGCCGGCAGCTGCCAATGGCTCCTCAGTTGGATTGGGCCTCATGCATGTCTCCCATATCCTGTGGAATTTCCCATAGAAAGTCAAAAGAACTAACTCATGCTAATTTGTGGACTCTCTGCTAAATGTTGTCCTTGTTGCTCACTTACTTAATTCTAATTTCTTCCATGGAGGCATTCACACTGAGGTAGTCCTTAGTTCTGGAGTCCCAGTAATTCTCATCCTGTCATCCATCAAAACCTGCATTAAAACAAATCCCAAAGCCACCTATTCTAATGAGAAATGCCTAAGTGTCTTTCCCTTAAAATTTACATTTTCCCTTAAGTAATTTATGCAATTAAAAAGGTTCAAATGGATCCTCTTTGTTTTATTTACAAAAGGTTTTTCATTAACACAGTATGAAAGTGAAAACACTACATAACAAAATTATTAGTTGTCATAGATTAATATATGGACTCTCCATGTATGATTGATTAGTCAAATTTGGAGAAATTCATGAGAACCTGTATAAATAGATATGACATGAAATGCAAATATATTTTATTCAATTCAAGGTCTGTCATCTCATACTTCCTCTTTTGTAATTTAGTAATTTTATCATACTTTTGTTTTCATCTATCTATGACAATTTTATATTTATTTGGAAATTCCAAAACCCTACAAATGATTGATTCTAATAACTAAAATAAACACACAAATAAACTATTAATAAAAACAGTGAAAACTGCATTTGTCATAGATGGGTAACAGAACTGATTAATTCTCCAGGCAAACCCATTTAGTCACCTTTAATTATGGAGTCTTATATAGAAATATAATTCTTCTTAATTTTTAATATAAATCCACTCTTGTTTGAAAATGTTTCTGAAGCAGAAGATTTAAAAGTAAAACATTAATATTAGCTTAAATGGTATGTCTGAGTCTTTGTGCTTAAACCAAGTTCTTTTAGTTTTTAGGGAGTACGTTACTACTTCCTTACATTAATAATCTTTCAATATGCCATTGAATAGATTAGAGAGTGAAGATAATCCAACAAATGAAATGAACAAGTCTATTCCTTTACTGTTACTTCTTTCCTGAAACCCCTATATGTTTTAGCAATGGTTTTGCACCCATTTTACTTATAGCACTTAAAATATGTTTACAAAAATTCATTTTGTTTGATTCTTATATGTTACCCTCTATGAATTCATATGTTTTCTGTATCTTTTTAAATTTTATATGCATTTCCTTATTGTCTTTCTACTGTATAATCATTTTCTATTCCTTCTCTTTGCTCTTTAAACACTATTAAAGATACTGGTTTTGTGCAACTTTCTTTATAATGGTCACTCTATGAATTTCTATCTAATGTCTTCCAGCAATCTCCTCTTTCAGATTTCTTAAGGATTACTTTTCACTGAAGATAACACAATGGGAGTGATGATAATGAGTCCACAGTTTAGAAAGAAAGTTCCAGGTATTTTACCATAGTATTCTATAAATAATCTTCTTATGGTATAGATGTATTTCAGTAAAGAGACCATCAGTTGTAAAATACTATGAATCATAATGTATTTAACACACATGATTTAATTCAGCATCATATAGTTTATCAATACAGGACACAATAGGACATACCTACTTCATTATTTAGATCATTGGACCTACTAGAAGTTGCAACTTGCTTGGCATTATACAATCCTAGGAAAAGAACAAAGTTAAAACTGAAATAGTTATCCAATGTGTACTGATTTCACATGAACACACCAATGAATAAAAGAATCATTAAGTCAAAACATTATTAAACAAATAAAGCTTTGATTCTGAATCTATTGAACTTCTCTTATATGGATAAGTGAAGTCTTAAATGTTGCGCTCCCTCTGGAGAACAAAGAAGGAAGCGATGCTCACCTGGGCCAGAGTTGAAAGGGATTTTGACATTAGTTTGGTGCTGGCAGGACTAATTGCAACAATCCTAGCCCCTCCTAGACTCCTGGGGATGATCCACTTACTAGGAAATAACTGAAGGACTTAGCTAACTCCAGGGCACAGGCATGTTTTTAAAGTGACTACAACTACTACTTTACTAAACCAGAATAATTCCTAACTACCTTCAAAATATTAGTCCCTATTCCCACAGATAAGTGTAGTCCTCTTGCCTCACCAAGGAAACTTGTCTTTGCAACAGACAGGGGACCATTACAGACAACTATGACTATCAAAATCCAGAATTGTGGACCCCAGTCCCAAAGGATGCATACGCAATGCAACTGCTCCACCTAAGGCTCTTGGAAGACTGTGGAAGAGGGGGTAGAAAGATTGTAAGTACCAGAGGATTGGGGAGATTTCTGTGAGATGATGTCTCCTACTAATGTCAGAAGCTGTACCCATAAAGTCTCTCCAACATGTCTGCCTGTGCATAAGCTGAACAAGGACATCAACAATGGGCTTGCAAAAATAGACAGAGGAAAGACCAGAATGCTTTCCCTACACAAAGAACTGCAGGCAACTATGTAATGTTGAGAACACAAGAAATAGTCTTCATCAGAGAAAAGCAGAGCAATTGATCTAAGTAAAGCCGAACAGTGACACTAGCAAGACTGATTAAAATCCTGATACATGATTCAGTTATAACTTATTTATAACTGAATAATTTAACATAATTTGAAAAGGGACTTTAGGGTGCTATAAAGTATGTAAATAAAATAACTAAGCTAGGCTTTTATTTATACCTGCAAAAAAGTAGAAAAATAAACCTAGATAATGTGTGATAATCAGCTAAGCTAATGTGAGAATAAATGTCTTTACAATCTGTATTGATATAATAATCAAAGTGCTTAATCAGTTATTCAGTAATCAATGAATATAACCATTAAAGGAAAGCACTTTTCCAATTCTTGTGTAAAACAGATAAAGTTGACTTGAGTTTCATGAAATATGATCAGTTTCTACTATTGAATACTTGCACAGTTAACCATTAAGATTCAACAATTTTATAAACATATTTTACAAGTAAAGACGTACTATTTATATGAAAATGCATATATGATTTGGTGATCAGAGGGGTTTATTGTTTCTTTTTGAAAATAACAAGCCCTGATTTTGTGCATACTCTAGCATGTGAGAGGATCAGCAATAAAAAAAGGAGACCTGTACTTTGTCATTCATGACTACAAGTAGGAAAATATTTGAAAAGAAAAATAGTCATAAGACTTTGTTGGCAGAGATGAGCATAATGACAGAAATGTTCTAAAATAATTCAAGCAATAAAAATTAAAAGTTCAAGAGAATGGAACAGAAAAAGAAAGTTTTTTCAACAGAGCATGATGGGAGAACCTGGTCAAGGAGAAAATTGAAGACAACGACAGATCCAAATTTGAACAGTAATGAAATATTTTACAAATTTTAGAATTTTTAAGACATTACATATTTTAGATCATTGATTTTAGGTCTTACACCTGCATAAGACACAAAACTTTTTATTACTGAGCAAAATTCGAGGAGCTGCGTTTTCTCATTGACAGAGAATTAAAAGGATTATTTCAAAATCCAAAATGAGTGTGATAAAAGAAGAGCCATGCTTGTAATTGGCAAGATTAAAAATGTGACCATTCTAAATAATCAAAGGTAAACTGGTAGTTTCTTTTGCAATCTGTCAAAAGGTGAATAGAATAAAATTTAAAATTTGTATTCATGGATCACTTCTCTATTCTTGTATACACCCCATCTGATCACGGTGATTTCCCCACTGCTTTGCATTAATATTAAAAAGATGAATAGCCAGGAGGTAAACCAGAGTTTCTAACTTACTGTGTGAACTGTGTTGTGGATCATTTTATACAGATAAAAAAATGCATTGTGTAATAGATAAATAGCTCAAGAGTAAATCATACTTTGCAACCCACTCTGTCACCCATGTAAGAGACTATTTTGTATGAGGAAATGTGTGTGGGGCTGATAAAATTCCTTATACTACCAACTTGCATAGAGAAACAAACACATTTGTCTCTAACATTGTAGGCCTTCATAGTGGATAACATGCTTTGAGGTACATTTGAAATATTTTTTGTTATATTTCAGCAATGTTGGCGTCGTCAGTTAAATTCTGATTTGAAATCCATCTACAACAGCAGCATTTCCTATGGAAGAAAAGCTTAAATCAGAAACAGCATTATGAACAGAGTAACTAATATAAATTAGATAGACTACTGATTTTATAGTTTCTATTTGAAAAATGACAATTTTAATCTATATGCATTCTCTGTTATTTTTATATTTTCCCACTTATCATTCTAAAAATATTGGAGTGGGCAACAAAAATATTTAGGATTAGAATTCTGCATTTTACTTCCCTGAGTTCATTTACTGTAAATATAAAATTGTTTATTCTTTAATTAAATTAAAATGTAAATATTCTTCATTTCAGCTATTCCACTATATATTTAGATATGATTTATAGATTCCATTTTCTCTATGTAAGCATTTTTGTAACATTGTAATTTTTCATATTTTATACAAAAATAACATAAAGCCTGTATCTTTGTAAAAAAGTTCAAAAGATAGAAACAATACTGAAATTTTCTATGAAATTAGGTCTTATTTTTTTAAGATTTCCAGAGTTTGATTTAAAGAAAAGTTTAGCATTTTAATCTTATAAATTACATTTACATGCCAAACAAGTTTGCACCCATTGTCTCTTAGTGATGAGATATAAATATATGAGGATTACATTTCTTCTCAAGTTTGAATTATCACTGTTTTCAGAGTTTATAAACCTGAGTTTAGTAAAATAAAATTATGAAATTTAAAATAATTTTGATAGGTCTATACGACAAAGTTTTGAACAATATAGTTATTTGCTTTTCATTATTTTTACTACAAAATATGCTAGTTGTGAAATAATTTTGCTTACACAGGATTAGAACTGAATGATACAGTCATTCCACCTGTTAACATACAGGGTCCTCTGCCAACTATTGAAACATTTCTCATTGTGACTCAAGTAGATGCTTGCATCTTTGTTTTTCCAAGTATTTAACAATACATAGTCTATAAGCTGACTTAATTTGATTTAGTCAATGATTAAATGATTTAGTAAATGATTCTGAGTATGACTAAGACACTTATACATTGCTTTTGAATGTAGTAACTGCTACTTCAACTTCCTGTTTTCCATGTTTCAAAATCTGAAACAAATGTTAAGACACATAACTTGGAAATATTTTGGATGCACTAAAATGATTTACACTTTTGATAGATACTAAATACTAATTCAGTAATCTTGTAGATAATTATTATGATTTTAATGACAAATACAAGAATCTCTATTTGATACTGAATCAAAATTCCTGTTTGTACTTTTAAGAGAATGGAACATTACTTAGATTATATGCATGAAGGACTTAAAATAGCTTAAGGTAAACAGTAATGTATATATAAGTCAAGCAAATATATAAGATTTACAATAAAATTATTATTAGCATCAGTGTGTTTATCTTTGTGATAAGCTTTTCTTTAAAGCTGTTTTTTGTTTGTTTGTCTGTTTGTTTTTCGAGACAGGATTTCTCTGTGTAGCTTTGTGCCTTTTCCTGGATCTCACTTGGTAGCCCAGGCTGGCCTCGAACTCACAGAGATCTGCCTGGCTCTGCCTCCGGAGTGCTGGGATTAAAGGCGTGTGCCACCACTGCCCTGTTAAAGCTGTTTTTGATGAACTGCAGTTTGAGAATAAAAACTGAAGAAGTTTGCCACATCAGAATAACCAACATAGAATACTACATTCCTAAGGCTGAATCATTCAGTAAAAGCTGGTAAAATGTAACTTATTATTATATCCACTCATTTCTGTTTTAAGCTTAACTAAAACAGATGTAAAATGATTCATTTAGTTTCCCTATGAGGAAAGCAAGTAAACTACCAGTCTCCTAAGCAGCTTTTGAAAGCTTCAGGCTACTCTTGTTTCTTGCTGGATGTGGAGGCTTTCATTCCTTTGTTTTTAAGGAATGTGCTAAGACCTACAACTTGCCCACTGTAAAGCAAAAGCAAGGGCTCTTTCATCCCCTCTTCACCTGCAGTGGCCTTACTCTGAGGCATTATGACTTCATTCACCAGCAGGCATATTTCAAGACAACAATGAACACAGCTTCCTGCTTGAAAAAATGTGCTAACCCTTTTGGCTGAGCCCTAAGACATTTGGAAGTGCTTCCTCACAGAATCGAAAGGCACCAAGCCAACTACTGTGCACATGCATAAATCTGTCAATTATCTAGATTCTGGCACAAAATCCATGTCACTTAAGGGAAAAATATGCTGTGGGATTGCAATTGGAGCACATAAATCACTATTTGTTTTTTGTTGTTGTGTTTTGTTTTCCATGAATAAAGTTTGTGCTTTGATTCCTATAAATGGACAGAGGGAAAATACAAAATCATGAAAATCATTCACGTTCTGTTGAAGGCTTTTTAATTTTTAGAAATAGTTGAGCATATCAACAATAGAAAGTCTGAATTTATGAAATATGAATATCTATGGAGTTTTACAGAGGTTGAAGATACCCTAAGTGATGTATTTAGCCTTCCCATCTTTATTCCTTTTTTTCATAGTCTCCTATGCTTCTTTGATGCCTATTGTCCAATTGAATTAATTTGTAGATGATTTAACTAGCTTAAGTAGAAAATGGGAATGTAGGCATGGGGTAGGATGAAGAAGGTGAAGGAGAAACAAGGACACCAGGTCACATGAATTTTACTATATGAAATATTTGATATGGTGCTATTATTGGCCTGACTTGCAAGTAAAATCGAAGGTGATCACATTGTGGTTTAGTCACATTCTTAATGAACTTACTAAACATCAGCAGCCAGCCATATGCTAGTATTGTGAAAGACTATCATGCAAGTACTGCATACATCCTAGCTCACAGACTTTGTGTGCAGCTGTGAACCTCACTTCCAAACTCAGAGCTTACTACTTTTCTTGGAAATGCCACTCCAGAGTCCTCAAAGCTGCAGCCTGCCCAGGCTGTTCAAATGAAGAGAAAGGCAAATGTTTCTAAGACAATTACACTAAACACGGTACACATGTTATGATCAGCATAAGCTGTCAAAAGCTTTTAGGTGCAAATCAAACCTCCTTAAAAAGTAAGCTTGCATATTTTTCAGTATTATACTTGGAAGAATGTGTTTCTAAAGCTGAAATTTAAGACATTTTTCCTTTGATTTTGTCCAATTTGTCTAAGTTGGGAGATGAATAATGATTCATTCTTAGACGCTTGTTCTTAGTTATAAGCTAGGAATCTGACAGTAATTTCAAAAGTAAGAATAAAAGCACAGCTTTAAGTACATTCTATGGTACTTTCTGTAAGCATGCTTCATTAGAGATGGTCCGGAGTCAAAGTTATTTCAAGGTTAGTCAGTCTTTAACATTCTACAATCTGCAGAAGTTAAAGAGAGTTTGTCAACTCCTTCAAACTTCTACCTCTATTTCTATAAGCCAATGCACTAAAAAGTAAAGCCTTCCTTTATCAAAATTATTTATTCATACTTTTCATGATTTTAATCAAACCCAATGAGTAAGATCTGAATTAATTTTAGTAGAAAAGATAACCCTAAGTTAAAGAAAGTGTCAAAAACATCACTGTAACTAAAATAGTCTTTAAATTGTTGATTTACGTGCTGGTATAAGAAATTTAACAAAGAGATTTCTTCCCATCTTTATCCACTGTCTTTTAAAGGTTAGAACTTAGCATAGCACTAACATTGAGAGACTGACTGTGGTAACCTTCAGGCACACATGATTTTCATCAGCACAGAAACCTTTATGGAGCCTTTTATGATTCATTTACTGCCTCAGGAACAACCACTAAATGCTTTCCATTCTTACAGTTCTGTGACTTCAGGAATGTACACATTAGATGTGTCTCATGGATCTTTTAATGAAAAACAGGTGTTGTTGGATGGAAGTGCTTAATAAATGCCGAATTACTTCCCATGAGTTGATGGGCTCAGATTATTTGTCTTTGTTGTTTTTGTTTTTGTTTTTAACTTTTATCACTTTGTGAGAGATAAACTGTTGAAGTCTTTAAATAAAGTTCTAATTTCTAATTCTCCTTTTCACGTTTCCAACTCAAGCTGAAGAAAGGATCCAACTCCGTGGTTCACATAATAGCTATCTTGGGGGACTGAAATTTTGTTACTTTATTTTGTTTGTGCTCTAACAAATAAAGCTTGCCTGGAGATTAGAGTGCAGAGCCAGCCACTAGAGGCCAGGCAATAGGTGTCACAAGCCTTTAATCCCAGCACTTGGGAGGAGGAAATAGGAAGTGATATGGCTGGGTGGAGAGAGGAAGTGATAAGGTGAGGTGGAGACAGGAGTTTGACCCTTTCAGTCTGAGGATTCCTAGTGCTAAGAAGTTTTTCTAGTGGCTGGCTACTCTGCTTCTCTGATCTTTCAGCTTTCACCCTTTTATCTGACTCTGGGTTTTTATTATTAAGACCAATTAGAATTCACGCTACATTTCTGATATTGTTACAAATCTCAGATCTTTTTCTTTGCTTTGAGAAGTACATATTACCTGAATCAAACATATATAATATTTTATTTATTGATGCAGCTGGGACTCGTGTTTGTGGTTTGTGCTTTGCCAGAAAGCCTGTGAAGA